>NW_028322239.1:8787878-9090909 GCF_059928025.1 Delphinapterus leucas | reverse complement strand
ATGGGTTTTAAGATTCTTACTTGTCAGGTATATTCCCAGGCGTTGAATATGGGGTGTTGAGTCCATTTCGTTGAGCAGGGAGTAGGTATTTTCTATTATATATTTGGCTTATGGAACGGTATCTGTGCTAATTTCAATCTCTGGTTTGATGCAGCACCCCAACTCACCTTTCCCCATAAGCAAGCATAAGTTGGTTTTCTAAATTTGAGACCCTGTTCTGTTTTGTAATTCAGTTCATGTGTAGCGAAGTTTACGTTCCGTGTATTAGTGGTATCTTATGATGTTTCTTTTTCTGTGTGACTTATTTCTCGTAGAATCGTCGTACCTGAATCCACTCATTATGCCGCTACGGGCCTGATGACGTAGATCTCATTGCTGAGTGATATTCCATTGTATGTACGTACCACAACTTCTTTATCCATTTTTTGCTTTCTCAGATATTTAACTTGTACCGTAGACGAGATTCTTGTAAACAGAGCCGTCCCAAACTTTGGGGTGGCTGTGTGTTTTTGATTTTAATTTCCCTAAGCTATAGGACCATAAGTGGAAGTGCCATAGGCTGTGTTGCTTTTTTTCCTAAGTGTTTCAGGAAACACCATACACTTCTCCAGAGTGGCTGTTGGCAATTTACATCCCGCCCATCAGCATAACAAGGCTCCCTGTTCTCCATGACCTGTCCTGCCTTTCTGGATTTTACACTTTTTTCAGATGGCCCTTTTGACCGGGGGGCTGTGAGACTTCATTGTAGTGCAGATTTCCTTTACAGGCTTGCTTGGTTGGCCAAAAAGGGCGTATGCGTTTTTTCCTGAATATATTCAGGAAAAAACGCATACGCCCTTTTTGGCCAAGTGCATCATTGTCGACATTCTGCCTCTTTTCCTATGCTTTAAGTGCAATTCCAGTCTACCCCATGAAATCGTTTTCCTGAAATTCTGCCCCGCTTTCAAGTCCTCTTCGAAGACTTACTTCAATACATTTTTGGACGATAGCTGTCATTCTTAACTCTGCAGGTTTGTGAATTACAGTGCCCCTGAGCTCCTTTCTTCAACTCGCTTTCTTGTGAGCTGGCCGCAAACCGCAGGATTGCTTCAGGCCCTAATCTGCTTCCGGCAGGGCATGCTGAGCCTTTGGTTAATTCCTCTTCCTGGTGGGAAATGAGCGTTCCATTTGCCCGTGCAGACACCTACAGCTAGTCTCTCATTGGTTCTCCCTATTCCTGTTCATCTTGGGCAGAAATTGCAAACTGTGCAAAACAGGAGGTTAAAGGCACTGACTCTCCAAGTGGGGAGAGTGTTAGTAAAGCGTCTGGAACGGTGAACCCGAGTACCAGGGGACGAAACCTGAGATGCATTTGAAAACCTTTCCCAATAACACGGTGCACCATACTCTGGGTTTCCCATGCATGTTGTAGCTGAAGGAAGAATCCCTTAAACCTGTAGAGTTGGGACCCTTGGAATGGGTACCATGCAGTATGACTTCAAACGGTCTGCGTTTGCTCACCGAACCTCACCAATGCTATCAGCCCGAAGTGTCCAGCCTTATGTCTCACCCAGCTCTGGGTGTAGATGTGGTAAATCCAGGTTGCATCACAAGACCTGAATGAATTATTTAAGAATTGCTCTCTATTTCACTGTCATTGTGTTTGTTTTTGAAATTTATTTTGATAATGGGATTTATCGGATTTTCATTGCTGCGTTTAGGCCGCTGTACACACGCTTGATTTCCTTATGGAGACATATAAATCCATGGGTCTTAAGATTCTTACTTGTCAGGTATATTCCCAGACGTTGAAAATGGAGTGTTGAGTCCATTTCGTTGAGCAAGGAGTAGGTCTTGTCTGTTATATATTTGGCTTATGGAACGGTGTCTGTGCTAATTTCAATCTCTGGTTTGATGCAGCACCCCAACTCACCTTTCCCCATAAGCAAGCATAAGTTGGTTTTCTAAATTTGAGACCCTGTTCGGTTTTGTAATTCAGTTCATGTTTAGCCAAGTCTACGTTCCGTGTATTAGTGATATCTTAGGATGTTTCTTTTTCTGTGTGACTTATTTCTCGTAGAATCGTCGTACCTGAATCCACTCATTATGCCGCTACGGGCCTGATGACCTAGATGTCATTGCTGAGTGATATTCCATTGTACGTACGTACCAAAATATCTTTATCCATTTTTTGCTTTCTCGGATATTTAACTTGTACCGTAGACGAGGTTCTTGTAAACAGAGCCGCCCAAACTTTGGGGTGGCTGTGTGTTTTTGATTTTCATTTCCCTAAGCTATAGGACCCTAAGTGGAAGTGCCATAGGCTGTGTTGCTTTGTTTCCTACGTGTTTCAGGAAACACCATACACTTCTCCAGAGTGGCTGTTGGCAATTTACATCCCGGCCATCAGCATAACAAGGCTCCCCCTTCTCCATGACCTGTCCTGCCTTTCTGGATTTTACACTTTATTCAGAAGGCCCTTTTGACCGGGGGGCAGGAGACTTCATTGTAGTGCAGATTTCCTTTACACACTTGGCTTGGTTGTCCAAAAAGTGCGTATGCGTCTTTTCCTGAATATACTCAGGAAAAAACGCATACGCCCTTTTTGGCCAAGTGCATCATTGTCGACATTCTGCCACTTTTCCTATGCTTTAACTGCAATCCAGTCTACCCCCTGAAATCGTTTTCCTGAAATTCTGCCCCACTTTAAGTCCTCTTTGAAGACTTACTTCAATACATTTTTGGACGATAGCTGTCATTCATAACTCTGCAGGTTTGTGAATTACAGTGCCCCTGAGCTCCTTTCTTCAACTCGCTTTCTTGTGAGCTTGCCGCAAAACCGCAGGATTGCTTCAGGACCTAATCTGGTTCCGGCAGGGCACGCTGAGCCTTTGGTTAATTCCTCTGCCTGGTGGGAAATGAGCGTTCCATTTGCCCGTGCAGACACCTACAACTAGTCTCTCATTGGTTCTCCCTATTCCTGTACATCTTGCGCAGAAATAGCAAACTGTGCCAAACAGCAGGTTAAAGGCACTGACTCTCCAAGTGGGGAGAGTGTTAGTAAAGCGTCTGGAACGGTGAACCCGAGTACCAGGGGACGAAACCTGAGATGCATTTGAAAACGTTTCCCAATCACAAGGTGGAACATACTCTGGGTTTCCCATGCATGTTTAGCTGAAGGAAGAATCCCTTAAACCTGGAGAGTTGGGACCCATGGAATGGGAACCATGCAGTATGACTTCAAAGGGTCTGCGTTTGCTCACTGAACCTCACCAATGCTATCAGCCCGAAGTGTCCAGCCTTATGTCTCACCCAGCTCTGGGTGTAGATGTGGTAAATCCAGGTTGCATCACAAGACCTGAATGAATTATTTAAGAATTGCTCTCTATTTCACTGTCATTGTGTTGTGTTTTTGAAATTTATTTTGATAATGGGATTTATCGGATTTTCACTGCTGCGATTAGGTCGCTGTACACACGCTTGATTTCCTTATGGAGACATATAAATCCATGGGTCTTAAGATTCTTACTTGTCAGGTATATTCCCAGGCGTTGAATATGGGGTGTTGAGTCCATGTCGTTGAGCAAGGAGTAGGTGTTGTCAATTATATATTTCGCTAATGGAACGGTATCTGTGCTAATTTCAATCTCTGGTTTGATGCAGCACCCCAACTCACCTTTCCCCATAAGCAAGCACAAGTTGGTTTTCTAAATTTGAGACCCTGTTCTGTTTTGTAATTCAGTTCATGTGTAGACAAGTTTACGTTCCGTGTATTAGTGATATCTTATGATGTTTTTTTTTCTGTGTGACTTATTTCTCGTAGAATCGTCGTACCTGAATCCACTCATTATGCCGCTACGTGCCTGATGACGTAGATCTCATGGCTGAGTGATATTCCATTGTACGTACGTACCACAACTTCTTTATCCATTTTTTGCTTTCTCGGATATTTAACTTGTACCGTAGACAAGGTTCTTGTAAACAGAGCCGTCCCAAACATTGGGGTGGCTGTGTGTTTTTGATTTTAATTTCCCTAAACTATAGGACCATAAGTGGAAGTGCCATAGGCTGTGTTGCTTTGTTTCCTATGTGTATCAGGAAACACCATACACTTCTCCAGAGTGGCTGTTGGCAATTTATATCCCGCCCATCAGCATAACAAGGCTGCCTGTTCTCCATGACCTGTCCTGCCTTTCTGGATTTTACACTTTTTTCAGATGGCCCTTTTGACCGGGGGACAGTGAGACTTCATTTTAGTGCAGATTTTCTTTACACGCTTGCTTGGTTGGCCAAAAAGAGTGTATACATTTTTTCCTGAATATATTCAGGAAAAACCGCATACCCCCTTTTTGGCCAAGTGCATCATTGTGGACATTCTGCCTCTTTTCCTATGCTTTAAGTGCAATTCCAGTCTACCCCCTGAAATCGTTTTCCTGAAATTCTGCCCCGCTTTCAAGTCCTCTTCGAAGACTTACTTCAATACATTTTTGGACGATAGCTGTCATTCATAACTCTGCAGGTTTGTGAATTACAGTGCCCCTGGGCTCCTTTCTTCAACTCGCTTTCTTGTGAGCTGGTCGCAAAACCGCAGGATTGCTTCAGGCGTTAATCTGGTTACAGCAGGGCACGCTGAGCCTTTGGTTAATTCCTCTTCCTGGTGGGAAATGAGCGTTCCATTTGCCCGTGCAGACACCTACAGCTGGTCTCTCATTGGTTCTCCCTATTCCTGTTCATCTTGCGCAGAAATTGCTAACTGTGCCAAACAGCAGGTTAAAGGCACTGACTCTCCAAGTGGGGAGAGTGTTAGTAAAGCGTCTGGAATGGTGCACCCGAGTACCAGGGGTCGATACCTGAGATGCATTTGAAAACGTTTCCCAATCACACGGTGGACCATACTCTGGGTTTCCCATGCATGTTTTAGCTGAAGGAAGAATCCCTTAAACCTGGCGAGTTGGGACCCATGGCATGGGTACCATTCAGTCTGACTTCAAAGGGTCTGCGTTTGCTCACCGAACCTCACCAATGCTATCAGCCCAAAGTGTCCAGCCTTATGTCTCACCCAGCTCTGGGTGTAGATGTGGTAAATCCAGGTTGCATCACAAGCCCTGAATGAATTATTTAAGAATTGCTCTCCTATTTCATTATCATTGTGTTGTGTTTGTGAAATTTATTTTGAGAATGGGATTTATCGGATTTTCACTGCTGCGTTTAGGCCGCTGTACACATGCTTGATTTCCTTATGGAGACATATAAATCCATGGGTCTTAAGATTCTTACTTGTCAGGTATATTCCCAGGCGTTGAATATGTGGTGTTGAGTCCATTTCGTTGAGCAAGGAGTAGGTCTAGTCTATTATATATTTGGCTTATGGAACGGTATCTGTGCTAATTTCAATCTCTGGTTTGATGCAGCACCCCAACTCACCTTTCCCCATAAGCAAGCATAAGTTGGTTTTCTAAATTTGAGACCCTGTTCTGTTTTGTAATTCAGTTCATGTGTAGACAAGTTTACGTTCCGTGTATTAGTGATATCTTATGATGTTTCTTTTTCTGTGTGACTTATTTCTCGTAGAATCGTCGTACCTGAATCCACTCATTATGCCGCTACGGGCCTGATGACGTAGATCTCATTGCTGAGTGATATTCCATTATACGTACGTACCACAATTTCTTTATCCATTTTTCGCTTTCTCGGATATTTAACTTGCACCATAGACGAGGTCCTTGTAAACAGAGCCGTCCCAAACTTTGGGGTGGCTGTGTGTTTTTGATTTTAATTTCCCTAAGCTATAGGACCCTATGTGGAAGAGCCATAGGCTGTGTTGCTTTGTTTCCTACGTGTTTTAGGAAACACCATACACTCCTCCAGAGTGGCTGTTGGCAATTTACATCCCGCCCATCAGCATAACAAGGCTCCCTCTTCTTCATGACCTGTCCTGCCTTTCTGGATTTTACACTTTTTTCAGATGGCCCTTTTGACCGCGGGGCAGGGAGACTTCATTGTAGTGCAGATTTCCTTTACACGCTTGCTTGGTTGGCCAAAAAGGGCGTATGCGTTTTTTCCTGAATATATTCAGGAAAACACGCATACGCCCTTTTTGGCCAAGTGCATCATTGTGGACATTCTGCCTCTTTTCCTATGCTTTAAGTGCAATTCCAGTCTACCCCCTGAAATCGTTTTCCTGAAATTCTGCCCCGCTTTCAAGTCCTCTTTGAAGACTTACTTCAATACATTTTTGGACGATAGCTGTCATTCATAACTCTGCAGGTTTGTGAATTACAGTGCCCCTGAGCTCCTTTCTTCAACTCGCTTTCTTGTGAGCTGGCCGCAAAACCGCAGGATTGCTTCAGGCCCTAATCTGGTTCAGGCAGGGCACGCTGAGCCTTTGGTTAATCCCTCTTCCTGGTGGGAAATGAGCGTTCCATTTGCCTGTGCAGACACCTACAGCTAGTCTCTCATTGGTTCTCCGTATTCCTGTTCATCTTGTGCAGAAATTGCAAACTGTGACAAACAGGAGGTTAAAGGCACTGACTCTCCAAGTGGGGAGAGTGTTAGTAAAGCGTCTGGAACGGTGAACCCGAGTACCAGGGGACGAAACCTGAGATGCATTTGAAAACGTTTCCCAATCACACGGTGGACCATACTCTGGGTTTCCCATGCATGTTTTAGCTGAAGGAAGAATCCCTTAAACCTGGAGAGTTGGGACCCATGGAATGGGTACCATGCAGTATGACTTCAAAGGGTCTGCGTTTGCTCACCGAACCTCACAAATGCTATCAGCCTGAAGTGTCCAGCCTTATGTCTCATCCAGCTCTGGGTGTAGATGTGGTAAATCCAGGTTGCATCACAAGCCCTGAATGAATTATTTAAGAATTGCTCTCTATTTCACTGTCCTTGTGTGTTTTTTTTGTAATTCATTTTGATAATGGGATTTATCGGATTTTCTCTGCTGCATTCATGCCGCTTTACACAGGCTTCATTCTCTTACGGAGACATATAAATCCATGGGTTTGAAGATTCTTACTAGTCAGGTGTATTCCTAGGCGTTGAATATGGCGTGTTTAGTCCATTTCGTTGAGCAAGGGGTAGGTCTTGACTATTACATATTTGGCTTATGGAATGGTATCTGTGCTAATTTCTATCTCTGGTTTTATGCAGCACCCCAACTCACCTTTCCCCTTAAGCAAGCATAAGTTGGTTTTCTAAATTTGAGACCCTGTTCTGTTTTGTAATTCAGTTCATGTGTAGCCAAGTTTACATTCCGTGTATTAGTGATATCTTATGATGTTTCATTTTCTGTGTGACTCATTTCTCTTAGAATCATCGTACCTGAATCCACTCATTATGCCGCGACGGGCCTGATGACATAGATTTCATTGCTGAGTTGTATTCCATTGTACGTACGTACCACAACTTCTTTATCCATTTTTCATATTCTGGGATATTTAACGTGTACTGTAGGCGAGGTTCTTGTAAACAGAGCCGTCCGAAACTTTGGGGTGGCTGTGTGTTTTTGATTTTAATTTCCCTAAGCTATACGACCATAATTGGAAGTGCCGTAGGCTCCGTTGCTTTGTTTTTTAGGTGTTCCAGGAAACACCATACACTTTTCCAGAGTGGCTGTTGGCAATTTACATCCCACCCATCAGCATAACAATGCTCCCTGTTCTCCATGGCCTGTGCTGCCTTTCTGGATTTTACACTTTTTTCAGATGGCCCTTTTGACCGTGGGGCAGTGAGACTTCATTGTAGTGCAGATTTCTTTAACATGCTTGCTTGGTTGGCCAAAAAGGGCGTATGCGTTTTTTCCTGTATATTCAGGAAAAAACGCCTACGCCCTTTTTGGCCAAGAGCATCATTGTCGACGTTCTGCCTCTTTTCCTATGCTTTAAATGCAATTCCCGTCTACCCCCTGAAATCGTTTTCCTGCAATTCTGCACCGCTTTCAAGTTCTCTTCGCAGCCTTCCTTCAATATATTTTTGGACGATAGCTGTCATTTATAACTCTACAGGTTTGTGAGTTACAGAGTCCCTGAGCTCCTTTCTTCAACTCGCTATCTTGTGAGCTGGTCGCAAACCCACAGGATTGCTTCAGGCCCTAATCTGCTTCCAGCACGGCATGTTGAGCCTTAGGTTATTTCCTCTTCCTGGCGGGAAATGAGCGTTAAATTTACCCGTGCAGACACCTACAGCTAGTCTCTCATTGGTTCTCCCTATTCCTGTTCATCTTGAGCAGAAATTGCAAACTGTGCCAAAGAGGAGGTTAAAGCACTGACTCTCCAAGTATGGAGACTGTTAGTAAAGGGTCTGGAATGGTGAACCCGAGTAAAAGGGGAGGAAAACTGAGATGCATTTGAAAACGTTTGCCGGTCACACGGTGCACCATACTGTGGGTTTCCCATGCATGTATTAGCTGAAGGAAGAATCCCTTAAACCTGGAGAGTTGGGACCCATGGAATGGGTACCATGCAGTATGCTTTCAAAGGGTCTGCATTTGTTCATCGAACCTCACCAATGCTATCAGCCCGAAGTGCCGAACCTTATGTCTCACTCAGCTCTGGATGTAGATGTGGTAAATCCAGGTTGCATCAGAAGCCCTGAATGAATTATTTAAGAATTGCTCTCTATTTCACTGTCCTTGTGTTTTGTTTTTGTAATTCATTTTGATAATGGGATTTATCGGATTTTCTCTGCTGCATTCATGCCGCTGTACACACGCTTCATTCTCTTATGGAGACATATAAATCCATGGGTTTGAAGATTCTTACTAGTCAGGTGTATTCCTAGGCGTTGAATATGGGGTGTTTAGTCCATTTCGTTGAGCAAGCAGTAGGTCTTGACTATTACATATTTGGCTTATGGAAAGGTATCTGTGCTAATTTCTATCTCTGGTTTTATACAGCACCCCAAATCACCTTTCCCCATAAGCAAGAATAAGTTGGTTTTCTAAATTTGAGACCCTGTTCTGTTTTGTAATTCAGTTCATGTGTAGCGAAGTTTACATTCCGTGTATTAGTGATATCTTATGATGTTTCATTTTCTGTGTGACTTATTTCACTTAGAATCATCGTACCTGAATCCACTCATTATGCTGCGACGGGCCTGATGACATAGATTTCATTGCTCAGTGTTATTCCATTGTACGTACGTACCACAACTTCTTTATCCATTTTTCACATTCTGGGATATTTAACTTGTACCGTAGACGAGGTTCTTGTAAACAGAGCCGTCCGAAACTTGGGGTGGCTGTGTGTTTTTGATTTTAATTTCCCTAAGCTATAGGACCATAAGTGGAAGTGCCGTAGGCTCCGTTGCTTTGTTTTTTAGGTGTTCCAGGAAATACCATACACTTCTCCAGAGTGGCTGTTAGTAATTTACATCCCGCCCATCAGCATAACAAGGCTCCCTGTTCTCCATGGCCTGTACTGCCTTTCTGGATTTTACACTTTTTTCAGATGGCCCTTTTGACCAGGGGGCAGTGAGACTTCATTGTAGTGCAGATTTCTTTAACATGCTTGCTTGGTTGGCCAAAAAGTGCGTATGCGTTTTTTCCTGAATATATTCAGGAAAAAACTCATACGCCGTTTTTGGCCAAGTGCATCATTGTCGCCATTCTGCCTCTTTTCCTATGCTTTAAGTGCAATTCCATTCTATCCCCTGAAATCGCTTTCCTGAAATTCTGCCGTCTTTCAAGTTCTCTTCGCAGACTTACTTCAATATATTTTTGGACGATAGCTGTCATTCATAACTCTGCATGTTTGTGAATTAGAGTGCCCTTGAGCTACATTCTTCAACTCGTTTCCTTGTGAGCTGGCAGCAAAACCGCAGGATTGCTTTAGGCCCTAATCTGTTTCCAGCAGGGCATGCTGAGCCTTTGGTTAATTCCTCTTCCTGGTGGGAAATGAGCATTACATTTGCCCGTGCAGACACATACAGCTAGTCTCTCATTGGTTCTCCCTTTTCCTGTTCACCTTGCGCAGATTTTGCAAACTGTGCCAAACAGGAGGTTAAAGGCACTGACTCTGCAGGTGGGGAGAGTGTTAGTAAAGCATCTGGAATGGTGAACCCGGGTACAAGGGGACGAAAACTGAGATGGATTTGAAAACATTTCCCAATCACACGGTGGACCATACTCTGGGTTTCCCATGCATGTTTTAGCTGAAGGAAGAATCCCTTAAACCTGTAGAGTTGGGACCCATGGAAAGGGTACCATGCAGTATGACTTCAAAGGGTCTGCATTTGCTCACCGAACCTCACCAATGCTATCAGCCCGAAGTGTCCAGCCTTATGTCTCACTCAGCTCTGGGTGTAGATGTGGTAAATCCAGGTTGCATCACAAGCCCTGAATGAATTATTTAAGAATTGCTCTCTATTTCACTGTCATTGTGTTTTGTATTTGAAAATTATTTTGATAGTGGGATTTATTGGATTTTCACGGCTGCCTTTATGCCACTGTACACACGCTTGATACTCTTACGGAGACATATAAATCCATGGGTTTTTAGATTCTTACATGTCAGGTATATTCCCAGGCGTTGAATATGGGGTGTTGAGTCCATTTCGTTGAGCAAGGAGTAGGTCTTGTCTATTATATATTTGGCTTATGGAACGGTATCTGTGCTAATTTCAATCTCTGGTTTTATGCAGCACCCCAACTAACCTTTCCCCATAAGCAAGCATATGTTGGTTTTCAAAATTTGAGACCCTGTTCTGTTTTGTAATTCAGTTCATGTGTAGCCAAGTTTACATTCCGTGTATTAGTGATATCTTACGATATTTCTTTTTCTGTGTGACTTATTTCTGGTAGAATCATCGTACCTGAATCCACTCATTATGCTGCTACAGGCCTGATTACGTAGATTTCATTGCTGAGTGATATTCCATTGTACGTGCGTACCACAACTTCTTTATCCATTTTTTGCTTTCTCGGATATTTAACTTGTACGGTAGACGAGGTTCTTGTAAACAGAGCCATCCCAAACATTGGGGTGGCTGTGTGTTTTTGATTTAATTTCCCTAAGCTATACGACCGTAAGTGGAAGTGCCAGAGGCTGTGTTGCTTTGTTTCCTACATGTTTCAGGAAACAGCATACACTTCTCCAGAGTGGCTGTTGGCAACTTACATCCCGCCCATCAGCATAACAAGGCTCCCAGTTCTCCATGACCTGTCCTGCCTTTCTGGATTTTACACTTTTTTCAGATGGCCCTTTTGACCGGGGGACAGTGAGACTTCATTGTAGTGCAGATTTCCTTTACACGCTTGCTTGGTTGGCCAAAAGGGCGTATGCGTTTTGTCCTGAATATATTCAGGAGAAAACGCATACGCCCTTTTTGGCCAAGTGCATCATTGTCGACATTCTGCCTCTTTTCCTATGCTTTAAGTGCAATTCCAGTCTACCCCCTGAAATCGTTTTCCTGAAATTCTGCCTCGCTTTCAAGTCCTGTTCGAAGACTTACTTCAATACATTTTTGGACGATAGCTGTCATTCATAACTCTGCAGCTTTGTGAATTACAGTGCCCCTGAGCTCCTTTCTTCAACTCGCTTTCTTGTGAGCTGGCCGCAAAACCGCAGGATTTCTTCAGGCCCTAATCCGTTTCCGACAGGGCACGCTGAGCCTTTGGTTAATTCCTCTTCCTGGTGGGAAATGAGCATTACGTTTGCCCGAGCAGACACCTACAGCTAGTCTCTCATTGGTTCTCCCTATTCCTGTTCATCTTGCGCAGAATTTGCACACTGTGCCAAACAGGAGGTTAAAGGCACTGACTCTCCAAGTGGGGAGAGTGTTAGTAATTCGTCTGGAATGGTGAACCGGAGTACCAGGGGACGAAAACTGAGATGCATTTGAAAACATTTCCCAATCACACGGTGGACAATACTCTGGGATTCCCATGCATGTTTTAGCTGAAGGAAGAATCCTTTAAACCTGGAGAGTTGGGACCCATGGAATGGGTACCATGCAGTATGACTTCAAAGTGTCTGCGTTTGCTCAACGAACCTCACCAATGCTATCAGCCCGAAGTGTCCAGCCTTATGTCTCACCCAGCTCTGGGTGTAGATGTGGTAAATCCAAGTTGCGTCACAAGCCCTTAAAGAATTATTTAAGTATTGCTCTCTATTTCACTGTCATTGTGTTTTGTTTTTGAAATTTATTATGATAATGGGATTTATCGAATTTTCACTGCTGCGTTTAGCCCGCTGTACACACGCTTGATTTCCTTATGGAGACATATAAATCCATGGGTTTTAAGATTCTTACTTGTCAGGTATATTCCCAGGCGTTGAATATGGGGTGTTGAGTCCATTTCGTTGAGCAAGGAGTAGGTCTTGTCTATTATATATTTGGCTTATGGAACGGTATCTGTGCTAATTTCAATCTCTGGTTTTATGCAGCACCCCAACTAACCTTTCCCCATAAGCAAGCATAAGTTGGTTTTCTAAATTTGAGACCCTGTTCTGTTTTGTAATTCAGTTCATGTGTAGCCAAGTTTACATTCCGTGTATTAGTGATATCTTACGATGTTTTTTTTTCTGTGTGACTTATTTCTGGTAGAATCATCGTACCTGAATCCACTCATTATGCTGCTACAGGCCTGATGACGTAGATTTCATTGCTGAGTGATATTCCATTGTACGTGCGTACCACAACTTCTTTATCCATTTTTTGCTTTCTCGGATATTTAACTTGTACGGTAGACGAGGTTCTTGTAAACAGAGCCGACCGAAACTTTGGGGTGGCTGTGTGTTTTTGATTTAATTTCCCTAAGCTATACGACCGTAAGTGGAAGTGCCAGAGGCTGTGTTGCTTTGTTTCCTACATGTTTCAGGAAACAGCATACACTTCTCCAGAGTGGCTGTTGGCAATTTACATCCCGCCCATCAGCATAACAAGGCCCCCAGTTCTCCATGACCTGTCCTGCCTTTCTGGATTTTACACTTTTTTCAGATGGCCCTTTTGACCGGGGGACAGTGAGACTTCATTGTAGTGCAGATTTCCTTTACACGCTTGCTTGGTTGGCCAAAAGGGCGTATGCGTTTTGTCCTGAATATATTCAGGAGAAAACGCATACGCCCTTTTTGGCCAAGTGCATCATTGTCGACATTCTGCCTCTTTTCCTATGCTTTAAGTGCAATTCCAGTCTACCCCCTGAAATCGTTTTCCTGAAATTCTGCCTCGCTTTCAAGTCCTGTTCGAAGACTTACTTCAATACATTTTTGGACGATAGCTGTCATTCATAACTCTGCAGCTTTGTGAATTACAGTGCCCCTGAGCTCCTTTCTTCAACTCGCTTTCTTGTGAGCTGTCTGCAAAAACGAAGGAGTGCTTCAGGCCCTAATCTGTTTCCGGCAGGGCACACTGAGCCTTTGGTTAATTGCTCTTCCTGGTGGGAAATGAGCGTTCCGTTTGCCCGTGCAGACACCTACAGCTAGTCTATCATTGGTTCTCCCTATTCCTGTTCATCTTGGGCAGAAATTGCAAACTGTGCCAAACAGGAGGTTAAAGGCACTGACTCTCCAAGTGGGGAGAGTGTTAGTAAAGCGTCTGGAATGGTGAACCCGAGTACCCGGGGACGAAAAGTGAGATGCATTTGAAAACGTTTCCCAATCACACGGTGGACCATACTCTGTGTTTCCCATGCATGTTTTAGCTGAAGGAAGAATCCTTTAAACCTGGAGAGTTGTGACCCATGGAATGGGTACCATGCAGTATGACTTCAAAGGGTCTGCGTTTGCTCACCGAACCTCACCAATGCTATCAGCCCGAAGTGTCCAGCCTTATGTCTCACCAAGCTCTGGGTGTAGATGTGGTAAATCCAGATTGCATCACAAGCCCTGAATGAATTATTTAAGAATTGCTCTCTATTTCACTGTCATTGTGTTTTGTTTTTGAAATTTACTTTGATAATGGGATTTATCGGATTTTCACTGCTGCGTTTAGGCTGCTGTACACACGCTTGATTTCCTTATGGAGACATATAAATCCATGGGTTTTAAGATTCTTACTTGTCAGGTATATTCCCAGGCGTTGAATATGGGGTGTTGAGTCCATTTCGTTGAGCAAGGAGTAGGTCTTGTCTATTATATATTTGGCTTATGGAACGGTATCTGTGCTAATTTCAATCTCTGGTTTTATGCAGCACCCCAACTCACCTTTCCCCATAAGCAAGCATAATTTTGTTTTCTAAATTTGAGACCCTGTTCTGTTTTGTAATTCAGTTCATGTGTAGTCAAGTTTACATTCCGTGTGTTAGTGATATCTTATGATGTTTCTTTTTCTGTGTGAATTACTTCTCGTAGAATCCTCGTACCTGAATCCACTCATTATGCCGCTACGGGCCTGATGATGCAGATTTCATTGCTGAGTGATATTCCATTGTACGTACGTTACACAACTTCTTTATCCATTTTTTGCTTTCTCGGATATTTAACTGTACCGTAGACGAGGTTCTTGTAAACAGAGCCATCCCAAACTTTGGGGTGGCTGTGTGTTTTTGATTTTAATTTCCCTAAGCTATAGGACCATAAGTGGAAGTGCCATAGGCTGTGTTGCTTTGTTTCCTACGGGTTTCAGGAAACACCATACACTTCTCCAGAGTGGCTGTTGGCAATTTACATCCCGCCCATCAGCATAACCAGGCTCCCTGTTCTCCATGACTTGTCCTGCGTTCCTGGATTTTACAGTTTTTCAGATGGCCCTTTTGACCGGGTGGCCGTGAGACTTCATTGTAGTGCAGATTTCCTTTACACGCTTGCTTGGTTGGCCAAAAATGGTGTATGCGCTTTTTCCTGAATATATTCAGGAAAACACTCATACGCCCTTTTTGGCCAAGTGCATCGTTGTCGACATTCTGTCTCTTTTCCTATGCTTTAAATGCAATTCCAGTCTACCCCCTGAAATCGTTTTCCTGAAATTCTGCTCCGCTTTCAAGTCCTCTTCGAAGACTTACTTCAATACATTTTTGGACGATAGCTGTCATTCATAACTCTGCAGTTTTGTGAATTACAGTGCCCCTGAGCTCCTTTCTTCAACTCGCTTTCTTGTGAGATGGCCGCAAAACCGCAGGATTTCTTCAGGCCCTAATCCGTTTCCGACAGGGCACGCTGAGCCTTTGGTTAATTCCTCTTCCTGGTGGGAAATGAGCATTACGTTTGCCCGAGCAGACACCTACAGCTAGTCTCTCATTGGTTCTCCCTATTCCTGTTCATCTTGCGCAGAATTTGCAAACTGTGTCAAACAGGAGGTTAAAGGCACTGACTCTCCAAGTGGGGAGAGTGTTAGTAATTCGTCTGGAATGGTGAACCGGAGTACCAGGGGACGAAAACTGAGATGCATTTGAAAACATTTCCCAATCACACGGTGGACAATACTCTGGGATTCCCATGCATGTTTTAGCTGAAGGAAGAATCCTTTAAACCTGGAGAGTTGGGACCCATGGAATGGGTACCATGCAGTATGACTTCAAAGGGTCTGCGTTTGCTCAACGAACCTCACCAATGCTATCAGCCCGAAGTGTCCAGCCTTATGTCTCACCCAGCTCTGGGTGTAGATGTGGTAAATCCAAGTTGCGTCACAAGCCCTTAATGAATTATTTAAGAATTGCTCTCTATTTCACTGTCATTGTGTTTTGTTTTTGAAATTTATTATGATAATGGGATTTATCGAATTTTCACTGCTGCGTTTAGCCCGCTGTACACACGCTTGATTTCCTTATGGAGACATATAAATCCATGGGTTTTAAGATTCTTACTTGTCAGGTATATTCCCAGGCGTTGAATATGGGGTGTTGAGTCCATTTCGTTGAGCAAGGAGTAGGTCTTGTCTATTATATATTTGGCTTATGGAACGGTATCTGTGCTAATTTCAATCTCTGGTTTTATGCAGCACCCCAACTCACCTTTCCCCGTAAGCAAGCATAAGTTGGTTTTCTAAATTTGAGACCCTGTTCTGTTTTGTAATTCAGTTCATGTGTAGCCAAGTTTACATTCCGTGTATTAGTGATATCTTACGATGTTTCTTTTTCTGTGTGACTTATTTCTCGTAGAATCATCGTACCTGAATCCACTCATTATGCTGCTACAGGCCTGATGACGTAGATTTCATTGCTGAGTGATATTCCATTGTACGTGCGTACCACGACTTCTTTATCCATTTTTTGCTTTCTCGGATATTTAACTTGTACGGTAGACGAGGTTCTTGTAAACAGAGCCATCCCAAACATTGGGGTGGCTGTGTGTTTTTGATTTAATTTCCCTAAGCTATACGACCGTAAGTGGAAGTGCCAGAGGCTGTGTTGCTTTGTTTCCTACATGTTTCAGGAAACAGCATACACTTCTCCAGAGTGGCTGTTGCCAATTTACATCCCGCCCATCAGCATAACAAGGCTCCCAGTTCTCCATGACCTGTCCTGCCTTTCTGGATTTTACACTTTTTTCAGATGGCCCTTTTGACCGGGGGGCAGTGAGACTTCATTGTAGTGCAGATTTCCTTTACACGCTTGCTTGGTTGGCCAAAAGGGCGTATGCGTTTTGTCCTGAATATATTCAGGAGAAAACGCATACGCCCTTTTTGGCCAAGTGCATCATTGTCGACATTCTGCCTCTTTTCCTATGCTTTAAGTGCAATTCCAGTCTACCCCCTGAAATCGTTTTCCTGAAATTCTGCCTCGCTTTCAAGTCCTGTTCGAAGACTTACTTCAATACATTTTTGGACGATAGCTGTCATTCATAACTCTGCAGCTTTGTGAATTACAGTGCCCCTGAGCTCCTTTCTTCAACTCGCTTTCTTGTGAGCTGTCTGCAAAAACGAAGGAGTGCTTCAGGCCCTAATCTGTTTCCGGCAGGGCACACTGAGCCTTTGGTTAATTGCTCTTCCTGGTGGGAAATGAGCGTTCCGTTTGCCCGTGCAGACACCTACAGCTAGTCTATCATTGGTTCTCCCTATTCCTGTTCATCTTGGGCAGAAATTGCAAACTGTGCCAAACAGGAGGTTAAAGGCACTGACTCTCCAAGTGGGGAGAGTGTTAGTAAAGCGTCTGGAATGGTGAACCCGAGTGCCCGGGGACGAAAAGTGAGATGCATTTGAAAACGTTTCCCAATCACACGGTGGACCATACTCTGTGTTTCCCATGCATGTTTTAGCTGAAGGAAGAATCCTTTAAACCTGGAGAGTTGTGACCCATGGAATGGGTACCATGCAGTATGACTTCAAAGGGTCTGCGTTTGCTCACCGAACCTCACCAATGCTATCAGCCCGAAGTGTCCAGCCTTATGTCTCACCAAGCTCTGGGTGTAGATGTGGTAAATCCAGGTTGCATCACAAGCCCTGAATGAATTATTTAAGAATTGTTCTCTATTTCACTGTCATTGTGTTTTGTTTTTGAAATTTACTTTGATAATGGGATTTATCGGATTTTCACTGCTGCGTTTAGGCCGCTGTACACACGCTTGATTTCCTTATGGAGACATATAAACGCATGGGTTTTAAGATTCTTACTTGTCAGGTATATTCCCAGGCGTTGAATATGGGGTGTTGAGTCCATTTCGTTGAGCAAGGAGTAGGTCTTGTCTATTATATATTTGGCTTATGGAACGGTATCTGTGCTAATTTCAATCTCTGGTTTTATGCAGCACCCCAACTCACCTTTCCCCATAAGCAAGCATAATTTTGTTTTCTAAATTTGAGACCCTGTTCTGTTTTGTAATTCAGTTCATGTGTAGTCAAGTTTACATTCCGTGTATTAGTGATATCTTATGATGTTTCTTTTTCTGTGTGAATTACTTCTCGTAGAATCCTCGTACCTGAATCCACTCATTATGCCGCTACGGGCCTGATGATGCAGATTTCATTGCTGAGTGATATTCCATTGTACGTACGTTCCACAACTTCTTTATCCATTTTTTGCTTTCTCGGATATTTAACTGTACCGTAGACGAGGTTCTTGTAAACAGAGCCATCCCAAACTTTGGGGTGGCTGTGTGTTTTTGATTTTAATTTCCCTAAGCTATAGGACCATAAGTGGAAGTGCCATAGGCTGTGTTGCTTTGTTTCCTACGGGTTTCAGGAAACACCATACACTTCTCCAGAGTGGCTCTTGGCAATTTACATCCCGCCCATCAGCATAACCAGGCTCCCTGTTCTCCATGACTTGTCCTGCGTTCCTGGATTTTACAGTTTTTCAGATGGCCCTTTTGACCGGGTGGCCGTGAGACTTCATTGTAGTGCAGATTTCCTTTACACGCTTGCTTGGTTGGCCAAAATGTGCGTATGCGTTTTTTCCTGGATATATTCAGGAAAAAACGCATACGCCCTTTTTGGCCAAGTGCATCATTGTCGACATTCTGCCTCTTTTCCTATGCTTTAAGTGCAATTCCTGTCTACCCCCTGAAATCGTTTTCCTGCAATTCTGCCCCACTTACAAGTCCTCTTCGCAGACTTACTTCAATATATTTTTGGACGATAGCTGTCATTTATATCTCTGCAGTTTTGTGAGGTACAGTGTCCCTGAGCTCCTTTCTTCAACTCGCTATCTTGTGAGCTGGCCGCAAATCCGCAGGATTGCTTCAGGCCCTAATCTGGTTCCGGCACGGCATGCTGAGCCTGTGGTTAATTCCTCTTCCTGGTGGGAAATGTGTGTTAAATTTGCCCGTGCAGACACCTACAGCTACTCTCTCATTGGTTCTCCCTATTCCTGTTCATCTTGCACAGAAATTGCAAACTGTGCCAAACAGGAGGTTAAAGGCACTGGCTCTCCAAGTGGGGAGAGTGTTAGTAAAGGGTCTGGAATGGTGAACGCGAGTGAAGGGGGACGAAAACTGAGATGCATTTGAAAACGTTTCCCGGTCACACGGTGCACCATACTTTGGGTTTCCCATGCATGTTTTAGCTGAAGGAAGAATCCCTTAAACCTGGAGAGTTGGGACCCATGGAATGGGTACCATGCAGTATAACTTCAAAGGGTCTGCATCTGCGCATCGAACCTAACCAATGCTATCAGCCCGAAGTGCCCATCCTTATGTCTCATTCAGCTCTCGATGTAGATGTGGTAAATCCAGGTTGCATCACAAGCTCTGAATGAATTATTTAAGAATTGCTCTCTATTTCACTCTCATTGTGTTTTGTTTTTGTAATTTATTTTGATAATGGGATTTATCGCATTATCACTGCTGCCTTCATGCCGCTGTACTCACGCTTGATTCTCTTACAGAGACATATAAATCCATGGGTTTGAAGATTCTTAATAGTCAGGTGTATTCGTAGGCGTTGAATATGGGGTGTTGAGTCCATTTCGTTGACCAGGGTGTAGGTTTTTTCTAGTACATATTTGGCTTATGGAGCGGTATCTGTGCTAATTTCAATCTCTGGTTTTATGCAGCTCCCCAACTCTCCTTTATCCTTAAGCAAACATAAGTTGGTCTTCTAAATTTGAGACCCCGTTCTGTTTTGTAATTCAGGTCATATGTAGCCACGTTTACATTCCATGTATTAGTAATATCGTATGTCTTTTTCTTTTTGAATTATGTGACTTCGAATGATCATACGTAACTCCTCTGGGGTTGTTACAACTGTCCATATTTCACTGATTTTCAGGCTGAGTAATATTTCACTCTACATAAGTGCCACATCTCTATCCATTTTTTCCCTCCAGAGACATATAAATTATATCCTAGTCGAGGATCTTTTAAACAGAGAGGCGGTAAACATTGGGGTGCCTGTGTCCTCTCGATTTTTGTCTTTCCCAAGATATACGTGCATGAGTGCAAGTGCCCTGTGCTCTGTAGCTCATTTTTTAGATGCTTTAGTAAACACAATACACTTCTCAAGAGTGATCATTGGCAATATACATTTCCACTATAAGCCTCACAGGGCTCCCTTTTCTCCTTGCCCTGTCCTGCATTTCTGGTGTTTACACTTTATGAGGAAGGCTCTTCTGACTGATGCGAAGTGATATGTTTTGTAGTACTGATTTCCAGTGCCCACCTGTTTGGTTGGCTAAAAAAGTGTATGCCCTTTTCTTGAATATATACAGAAAAAGACGCATACAACCTTTTTGGCCAACTGCAATGTTGGCAATGTTCAGCCCCTTTTCTTGTGCTTAATGGCGAGTCCTTTCTACCTCTTCCAATCCCTTTCCTGCCATTCTCCGTTGCTTACAAGTCCCTTTCTCTGACTTTCCTCAAGACATTTTTCAGTGAGAGATATTTTCAACTCTGCAGTTTCGTGAATTTTAGCGGCCCTGAGTTCCATTTTTCAACTTGTGTTTATGGGAACTGGCCACAAAGCAGTGGGATTTCCTCAAGCCCTATTCTGTTTCCATGGGCAACCCTAGCCTTTGGTCAATTCATTTTCCTGATTGGAAATTAGAGTGACATGTGCCTGTCCGAACACCTAGGACTTGTCTCTCATTGTTCCTCCTCCTTCTGCTTCATCCTCTGGACAAATTCCAAACTGTATGCAACAGGATGTTGACAGTGCTGACATCTCCAAGTGGGGAGACTGTTCGTAAAGACGCTAGAGGGGTGAACCCGAGCACCAGGAGATGAGGAGATGAGATGCCTTTTCCAAACTCTTCCCGATCAGACGGTATACCATCCTCTGGGTGTGACAGGCATGTTTTAGCTGTAGGAAGTGTCCCATTCATGTGAGGAGAACACCAGGGCTTTTTCAAAATCACTGTCTCTCCACAACCCAAACTGGGGAATTTTTTAAGCTACGGCTACACATATGTTCATTAAGGGCCTTGGGAAGTAGGCAGAGTCCAAACTTTAGATGATTGAAGTCTTCCTGGTCAGAAGCACTCACCACCGGCTTCCCTTAGGTTCCATTTTAACTGTCATTAATAGATGATGTCAATAAAAATATCTATTCTTTTTTCAGATTATTTCCCCTTATAGGTTATTGCAAAATATTGAGGGTAGTTCCCTGTGCTATACAGTAGTTCCTTGTTGATGATCGATTTTATACATAGCAGTGTGTATGTGTTAATCCCAAACTGTTAATTTATCCCTCCTCCCACCTTTCCCCTTTGGTAATAATAAATTATAAGATTTTATACTTCTCAGAAATGGGGGAGCTGAAAGAGAGTTATCATTTTCAATGGAAAAGCATTTAAAACAAGATTGAAGCTTTAACCAAGATTATTAGATGTACATCCTTGGAAAGAAATCACTTCGTTTCTCTAGTATTGACCTGACAAATAAGACAAACCTTTTCACTGAACTTGCTTATAATAAAGGGATGGAAATATCAAATGGAAGTGTTAGAAACATCTTATATTACCCGAGCCTTATACACTGTTCTATGTTAATTACAGTTTGGCTCACACATCTGTTCATTGAAGTTACAATGTTCTCAATTTCTGTTACTGATCCTCCAGAGTGGACCCCAACAAGTGTCCCCCTGCCCAGTGTCATTGGAGCCAACAGATCGAGACTGAGTTTGGTTCAGAAGCAAAGGAAACTTTATATTTTGATCAGAGAATGGAGAGGTGAGAGCATGTGCTACCCCGTGGGCTGTGGGCTGGGCTGCTGTGTAGAGATCCTGTCAGAGTCAGTGGGAGGGAGCGGGCGGAGCTCTCGAGGGCCCGGTTGGCTGCAGCTCAGGCTCTATATCACGGAGTCTGCACTGTGCCCCAGGAGCTGAGGTGTCGACCCAGCCATTCTGCACTAGGGAATCTCGTCTGAAGTGCCGGCTGTTGAACCTCTGTATGCGGGACCCTAGGAGCACGTGAAATTAGACAAAGCACAAAGGATAAAAAAGGTTAGACTTTATTTTATTGCCCAGATTCTATTTTTATCTCCCAGAGATTTTTAAGGGGCTTTGCCTGGGACAAACCCCTCTTCTGCATTTTGTCCCCTTCCTCATTCTTAGAGTGCTGAGGGTGCACACCCTTCATCTGTAACTGCTGAGTGCTGAGTTAGGAGCCCTCATACCCGTGGGCAAGGGTCTGAACTTCTCCCCAGCAGCCTCCAGGTGATGTTGATTGTCCGCAGGCCTCCTGCCTCCCTGCTCGTCCGCCTGAGCACAAATATTGGTAGTGTTATAGATTCTAATGACATTTAAGGGTCCAGGAAGGAGACGTGCAGTGACGCTGTGAGGTCCAGTTTCACCCCACCCCACATTTGTTCGGCCACCTTAGGCTGACAGTTTCTGCCAGCCTAGATGCTCTGACCAGTAGTCTGTGCTTTCTTCAGTTAGGCCCCTGAATTAACGTAAAAACAGCACCAGGTGTCAGGACCCTGACTGCCCTACTCCCAGACAGTCCAGGGTCAGTGGTGATGAAGGACCATGATGGTCACTGAGTCAACAGCCTTTTGAAGTAAACAGGAGTCCAGCCGGTCTTATTGGCCACCATCATCACAGTGTCTGTAGGCTTTTCTATGGTGACAGCGTGATATACGTTTCCCCCGCCAAGATTATTACCTCCCCTCTGGGTGCAGTAAGTCCTGCAAGCAGTAGTCTACTCTTTTGGGACACACTCTTGTTGTTTTATGAGAGAAACTCCAGGTCAAGTGATGGTCACACGAGTCGTCATGGTGCCCCTTTGCCCCAGTTATCTCTCTGGAGGTTGGAGTTGGAGGACCTCCTCACTCAAGGTCAGTGTGCCCACGGAGCAAACCCTGCAACTTCAGGGCATGGTTGGGGGTTAGGATCACCATGTGGGGTCCTTTTCCCTTAGGAGGGAGGTGGCCTTTTGGGCTGCTGATTTCCAGGTTTTCAGATACTTCCAGTATCTTGGCTATATGTGGCGGTGGGCCAAGCCCCTTTGTGACCGTAGTTTATCATACCTGGATGGCATTCTTGCATTGTTCCATTTCAAGTGGTCCCAGGTTTTGCACTAATACTCCAATGGTGATTCACTGTTCACCAGGAAAGTAAAGGTCAAAGGATTTAACTAAATTAGGGAGTTCCAGGGCAAGGGTCTGAATTGACTGCTCTTTCCATTCTTGAAAGGCCACTCCTGGATTCTATTCAAAAGGATCATCATCTTTTTCTTTCAGTGTTTCATATAGAGGCCCAGCTAGTAGACTGTAGTTAGGGATTCAGAAGCAGCAAACCCTGGCCTCGCCAGGAACCCCTAAGCTGTCTTCTAGTTTTAGAAATGGGTAAGGCTGTAAATTGTTTCTTCCCTTTCCTGGGATGGGCTTCTCCGACCTTCTGTGAGAATGAAGCCCAGGCAGGTCACCGTAGTCTGTGATATTTGAGCTTTTTCTTGGACAACTTGTATCCTTTATTGGCTTGGTAGTTCAGAGGTCTCCTTAGTAGGGCTGGCGATCAGAATGTCGTCTGCATATTGAAGGAGTGTTTCCTTTTCCAGAGGTAGAAATTTTAGGTCTTTAGCTGAGCTTTCCCCAAAGATGGTGTGGGAATTTTTGAACCCTTGGGGCAACACGGCCCGGAAGTATTGTTTTAGTTGTATGTTGAGTCCTGCCACTCACAAGCCAAAATTTCTTGTGAGTCTGGGACTAGTAGAATACAAAAGAAGGCATCATTGAAGACTAATACAGAATACCATGTCCTAGTGGTTGGTAGAATGAGCAGCAGGGTGTAGGATTTAGGAACTACTGGAGGTATATCCTCGGTGGCTTCTCTGACTGTCCTGACATCCTTTACCAGAATTCCAGCAGCCCATGGGGCTCTCGAGGTCAGGCCAATCCCAGGATATGGAGCTCAGTTGGGCAGGTACCCCACACCCACCCCAGCCCACGGGGCTCTCGTGTTCAGGCCCCTCCCAGGATATGGTGTTCCCTGGGCAGGTTCCCCTGCAGCCCATGGGGCTCTCGTGGTCAGGCCCCTCCCAGGATACAGAGCTAACCTTGCAGATACCGTGGCAGGGCTGGGCACACAGGAACCGTGCACATCGCCCTCATTTCAGAGCACTCCCAGCTCACCTGTCACTCAGATCTGACACAGAGCACCTCAGAGCAGGACTTGAACTAACAAACAGCAGCTCCGACAGGTCTGTGACCCTGGGCATCACTCTGTGTGGCCTCCCCCCACCTGGACTTCCAGAGACTTCCACTGCACCCGGGGCACCAGACCTCTGTCTCCACCCACCACCCACCCCTCCTCTCCCTGACTCCTGGGTTCCTCTCATTAGGAGAGGGTTTTCTTGAAGTTGTCTCCCACTCATGGGCCAGATAATATAATTAGAAAACAAGCCAGAGCTGCAGCCCCTTGTCTATCCTGACTCTCAGGAGCCCACACCTGTTCCTTGGACCTGGCCGATTCAGCAAGTTCCATTTTCTGCAACTGTGAGCCCCTGAGGGATGATTATTGGCTGGCCTGGGAAGCCTGACCGTGCCCCCCATCCCTCCCCTGGTGTGCCTGGGTTGGGATCAATATAAACACTGCACCAGGCAGCAAGAGCCCCTGCAGCTGTGCCTGACGCCATTTTCTCTGCCCTGTCAGCAGTCTCGGGGCTGGACTGGTGGGAGGGAGTGAGAGGTCACGGCTTTGTGGCTGGCCCAGTGTGAGTGGGGCTCTGCTGGACTTTCTGCAGCAGTTGCCAAGATGCCACCTGCTAAAGAAGAGGATGTGTCACCGATACCTGCTGCTGGAATTTCTCCCTGGACAGAGGTGAGTGAGGGAGAAATCAGTGGGGGCCGGGACAGCAGGGGTATCTCAGGCAGGGAAATGGAAAGCTTCCAGAAGAGCACCCAGGGCCAGGACCATCCTGGCTGGCCTGCAGGCACCAAGTCGGCTGGCATGCTGTCGCTCATGTGGCTCCATGGCCCTTCCTCTAGGCTTTCAAGTCCTTGTACATATTCAGGTGTTTTACCTGGGAAGGGTGGGAACATTTCAGCAGCAGCTGGCCTGGGGCTCGGCCCACGTTTACTCACAGATGCCTCGGCACGGGCCCCCAGCTTTGCAATGAGGACGCTTGTTGCGTGGGGCCTGCTGGCTGAATGGGAGATGATTCCCCACCACTGACCAACTTCAGAATTGTTTACAACTGGAGCAAGTGGCCTGATATGGTTTTCCTCTGTGTAACTGCTGGGTTTTGTTTTTTTTTTCTTTTTTTCGTTTTTGGTTCAAGGTAGATTTTATTCCTCTTTTTGTATTTACAGATATAAGCATGGAAATAATTTATTCATATAAATACATGTATGTGAAGGGAAGAATATTTTTTCTGTTTTACTTTTTTAATTTTGAATTTTATTTTATTTTTTTATACAGCAGGTTCTTTTTGGTTATCTATTTTATACATATAAATGTATACATGCCAATCCCAATCACTCAACTCCTCCCACCACCACCCCCCAACAGCTTTCCCCCCTTGGTGTCCATACGTTTGTTGTCTACATCTGTTGCTCTATTTCTGCCTTGCAAAACGGTTCATCTGTACAATTTTTCTAGGTTCCACATATATGCATTAATATACAAGATTTGTTTTTCTATTTCTGACTTACTTCACTCTGTATGACAGTCTCTAGATCCATCAACGTCTCTACAAATGACCCAATTTCATTCCTTTTTATGGCTTAGTAATATTCCATTTTATACTTGTACCACATCTTTATGCATTCGTCTGTCTGTGGGCATTTAGGTTGCTTCCATTACCTGGATATTGTAAATAGTGATGCAATGAACATTGCGGTGAATGTCTCTTTTTGATTTATCGTTTTGTCTGGGTATATGCCCAGTAGTGGGATTGCTGTATCATATGGTAATTCTATTCTTAGTTTTATAAGAAACTCCATAATGTTCTCCACAGTGACTGTATCAATTTACTTTCCCAACAATAGTGGAAGAGGGTTCCTTATCTCCACACCCTTTAGAGCATGTGTTGTTTGTAGATTTTCTGATGATGCCCATTCTAACAGGTGTGAGGTGATACACCATGGATGAGTCTATTTCGTTGAGCAAAGAGTAGGTCTTGTCTATTACATATTTGGCTTATGGAACGGTATGTGTGCTCATTTCAATCTCTGGTTTTATACAGCACCCCAACTCAACTTTCCCCTTAAGCAAGCATAAGTTTTTATCTAAATGTGAGACTCTGTTCGGTTTTGTAATTCAGTTTATGTGTAGCCAAGTTTACACTCTCTCTATTAGTGATATCTTATGATAATTATCTTACTCTGTGTGACATATTTCTCTTAGAATCATCATACTTAAATCCACTCAATTTGCTGCTACAGGCCTGATGACACTGATTTCATTGCTGAGTGATATTCCGTTGTACGTAAGTAGCACAACTCCTTTATCCATTTTTTTCTTTCTGGGATATTTAATTTGTACTGGACTCGAGGTTCTTGTAAACACAGCAGCCCTAAATTTTGTGTTGGCTGTGTCTTCTTGATTTTAATTTTCCTAAGCTATAGGGCCAAAAGTGGAAGTGCCCTAGGGTCTGTAGCTTTGTTTGTCAGATGTTTCAGGATACACCATAAACATCTCCAGAGTGTCTGTTGGCAATTTACATCCCGCCCATCAGCATAACAAGGCTCCCTGTTCTCCATGGCCTGTCCTGTGTTTCTGGTTTTTACACTGTTTTCAGATGGCCCTTTTCACGAATGGGAAATGAGACTTCATTGTAGTGCAGATTTCCATTGCTCGAGTGCTTGGTTGGCCAAAAAGGGCATATGCATTTTTTCCTGAATATATTCAGGAAAAAATGTATATGCACTTTTGTCCAAGTGCATCACTGTCAAAGATCTGCCGCATTTCACATGCTTTAAATGCAATTCCAATCTTCCTCCTGAAATATGATTCCTGCAATTCTGCCTCGTTTTCAAGTCCTCTTTGCAGACTTACTTCAATATATTTTTGCCAATAGCTGTCATTTATAACTCTGCAGGTTTGTGAATTACAGTGCCCGTGATTTCCTTTCTTAACTCGTTTCCTTGAAAGCTGGCCACAGAACCGCAGGTTTGCTTCAGGCCATAATCAGGGTCCGGCATGGCACTCTGAGCCGTTGGTTAATTCCTCTTCCTGGTGGGATATTAGAGTTCAATGTGCCCCTCCAGACACCTGCCTCACTCCCAGCCCCTTGGTGATGTGTGTCCTCTGGTTTGAGGCCACATGTGCTGGATTCCTCACCTTTGGCTGATGTGGCCCCACTGGTGTGAGGACACTCCTGCTTGGTTCCCATCCCCTTGGTGATGTGGGCCCTCCGGTGAGAGTCTGATCCTGGTTGGGTTACTCACACTTCTGTGAGGTGGGCCCTCTTCTCTGAGGTCACTACTGCCTGGCTGGCACACCCCGCCTTGGTGACGTCGGCCATCTGGTGGGAGTTGGAGCCTGCTGAGAGCCTCCTTCCCTCGGTGATGAAGGCCTTCTGGCGTCAGGCCCTAACTGCTGGGTACCCACATTTTCTGATACGTGCTAAGTGGTGCGAGGACACTCCTGCGAAGTTCCCATCCCCATGGGGATGTGGGCCTTCTGCTCTTAGGTCCCAATGTCTGGGTTGCTCACAGTTTCATGATGTGGGCCCTCTGCTGTGAGTTTACTGCAGCCTGGATCACATAGACTTGGTGCTCTGGGCCACCTGCTGGGAGGTTCCCACTGCAAGATTCCTCAGCTTTTTTATTCTATGGGCCCTGTGTTGTGAGGCTCCTCCTGCCTGCCTCACTCCGAGCCCCTTGGAGATGTGGGTCCTCTGGTTTAGGCCACATGTGCTGGGTTCCTCACCTTTCTATGATGTGGCCACACAGGTGTGAAGACAGTCCTGCCTGGTTCAGATCCCATTGGTGATGTGGGCCCTCTGGTGAGAGTCTTATCCTGGCTGGGTTCCTCACACTTCTGTGAGGTAGGCCCTCTGCCGTGAGGTCACTCCTGCCTGGCTGTCACACGTCACCTTGGCGACATGGGCCCTCAGTTGGGAGTTGGTGCCTGCTTGGAGTCTCCTCCCCTTGGTAATGAGGGCCCTCTGGCGTCAGGCGCTAACTTCTGGGCTTCCAAAATTCTCTGATGTGTGCCCTGTGGTGCGAGTACACTTATGCCATGTTCCCAACCACATGGGAATGTGGGCCTTCTGCTCTGAGGTCCCAACGGCTGGGTTGTTCACAGTTTCATGATGAGGGCCCTCTGTTTTGAGTTCAGTCAGGTCTGGATCCCATAGCCTCGCTGCTCCTGGCCGCCTGCTAGGAGGTTCCAACTGCGAGATTCCTCACCGTTTTTATTCTATGGTCCCTGTTTTGAGGCTCCTCCTGTCTGCCTCACTCCCAGCCCCTTGGTGATATGTGTCCTCTGGTTTGAAGCCATGTGTGCTGGGTCACTCACATTTCGGTGATGAGGCCCCACTGGTGTGAGGACACTCCAGCCTGGTTCCCATTCCCTTGGTGATGTGGGCCCTGTGGTGAGAGTCTGATCCTGGCTGGGTTCCTTACCCTTCTGTGAGGTGGGCCCTCTGATGTGAGGTCACTCCTGCCTGGCTGGCTCACATCGCCTTGGCGATGTGGGCCCTCTGTTGGCCACGAAAGCATGCTGGGAGCCCTCTACCCTCTGTAATCAGGGCCCTGAAAAAACGCATACGCACTTTTTGACCAAGTGCATCATTGTCGAACTTCTGCCTCTTTTCCTATGCTTTAAATGAATTCCAGTCTGCCCCCTGAAATCGTTTTCCTGCAATTCTGCCCCGCTTACAAATCCTCTTCACAGCCTTCCTTCAATATATTTTTGGACAATAGCTATCAGTTATAACTCTGCAGGTTTGTAAATTACAGTGCCCCTGAGCTCCTTTCTTCAACTCGCTTTCTTGTGAGCTGGCCGCAAACCCGCAGGATTGCTTCAGGCCCTAATCTTGTTCCGGCACGGCATGCTGAGCCTTTGGTTAATTCCTCTTCCTGGTTGGAAATGAGCGTTAAATTTGCCCGTGCAGAAACCTACAGCTAGTCTCTCACTGGTTCTCCCTATTCCTGTTCATCTTGCGCAGAAATTGCAAACTGTGCCAAACAGGAGGTTAAAGGCACTGACTCTACAAGTGGGGAGAGTGTTAGTAAAGGGACTGGAATTGTGAACCCGAGTAAAAGAGGACAAAAACTGAGATGCATTTGAAAACGTTTCCCGGTCACACAGTGCACCAAATTTTGGGTTTCCCATGCATGCTTTAGCTGAAGGAAGAATCGCTTAAACCTGGAGAGTTGGGACCCATGGAATGGGTACCATGCAGTATGACTTCAAATGGTCTGCATTTGCTCATCGAACCTCACCAATGCTATCAGCCCGAAGTGTCCAACCTTATGTCTCACTCAGCTGTGGGTGTAGATGAGGTAAATCCAGGTTGCATCACAAGCCCTGAATGAATTATTTAAGAATTGCTCTCTATTTCACTGTCATTGTGTTTTGTTTTTGTAATTCATTTTGATAATGGGATTTATCGGATTTTCTCTGCTGTCTTCATGCAGCTGTACACACGCTTGATTCTCTTATGGAGACATATAAATCCATGGGTTTGAAGATTCTTACTAGTCAGGTGTATCCCTAGGCATTGAATATAGGGTGTTTAGCCCATTTCGCTGAGCAAGGGGTAGGTCTTGACTGTTACATATTTGACGTATGGAATGGTATCTGTGCTAATTTCTATCTCTGGTTTTATGCAGCACCCCAACTCACCTTTCCCCTTAAGCAAACATAAGTTGGTTTTCTAAATTTGAGACCCTGTTCTGTTTTGTAATTCAGTTCATGTGTAGCCAAGATTACATTCGGTGTATTATTGATATCTTATGATGTTTCATATTCTGTGTGACTTATTTCACTTAGAATCATCGTACCTGAATCCACTCATTATGCCACGACGGGCCAGATGACATAGATTTCATTGGTGAGTGATATTCCATTGTACGTACGTACCACAACTTCTTTATCCATTTTTCGCTTTCTGGGATATTTAACTTGTACTGTAGACGAGGTTCTTGTAAACAGAGCCGTCTGAAACTTTGGGGTGGCTCTGTGTTTTGATTTTAATTTCCCTAAGCTATAGGACCATAAGTGGAAGTGCCGTAGGCTCCGTTGCTTTGTTTTTTAGGAGTTTCAGGAAACACCATACACTTCTCCAGAGTGGCTGTTGGCAATTTACATCCCACCCATCAGCATAACAAGGCTCCCTGTTCTCCATGGCCTGTGCTGCATTTCTGGATTTTACACTTTTTTCAGATGGCCCTTTTGACCGGGGGGCAGTGAGACTTCATTGTAGTTCAGATTTCTTTAACATGCTTGCTTGGTTGGCCAAAAAGGGCGTATGCGTTTTTTCCTGAATATATTCAGGATAAAACGCATACGCCCTTTTTGGCCAAGTGCATCATTGTCGACGTTCTGCCTCTTTTCCTATGCTTTAAATGCAATTCCAGTCTACCCCCTGAAATCGTTTTCCTGCAATTCTGCCCCGCTTTCAAGCCCTCTTCGCAGCCTTCCTTCAATATATTTTTGGACGATAGCTGTCATTTATAACTCTACAGGTTTGTGAATTACAGTGCCCCTGAGCTATTTCTTCAAATCGCTTTCTTGTCAGCTGGCCGCAAACCCGCAGGAATGCTTCAGGCCCTAATCTGGTTCCGGCACGGCATGCTGAGCCTTTGGTTACTTCCTCTTCCTGGTTGGAAATGAGCATTAAATTTGCTCGTGCAGACACCTACAGCTAGTCTCTCATTGGTTCTCCCTATTCCTGTTCATCTTGCGCAGAAATTGCAAACTGTGCCAAACAGCAGGTTAAAGGCACTGACTCTCCAAGTGGGGAGAGTGTTAGTAAAGGGTCTGGAATTGTGAACCCGAGGAAAAGGGGATGAAAACTGAGATGCATTTGAAAACGTTTCCCAGTCACACGATGCTCCATACTGTGGGTTTCCCATGCATGCTTTAGCTGAAGGAAGAATCGCTTAAACCTGTAGAGTTGGGACCCATGGAATGGGTACCATGCAGTATGACTTCAAAGGGTCTGCATTTGCTCATCGAACCTCACCAATGCTATCAGCCCGAAGTGTCCAACCTTATGTCTCACTCAGCTGTGGGTGTAGATGAGGTAAATCCAGGTTGCATCACAAGCCCTGAATGAATTATTTAAGAATTGCTCTCTATTTCACTGTCATTGTGTTTTGTTTTTGTAATTCATTTTGATAATGGGATTTATCGGATTTTCTCTGCTGTCTTCATGCAGCTGTACACACGCTTGATTCTCTTATGGAGACATATAAATCCATGGGTTTGAAGATTCTTACTAGTCAGGTGTATCCCTAGGCATTGAATATAGGGTGTTTAGCCCATTTCGCTGAGCAAGGGGTAGGTCTTGACTGTTACATATTTGACGTATGGAATGGTATCTGTGCTAATTTCTATCTCTGGTTTTATACAGCACCCCAACTCAACTTTCCCCTTAAGCAAACATAAGTTGGTTTTCTAAATTTGAGACCCTGTTCTGTTTTGTAATTCAGTTCATGTGTAGCCAAGATTACATTCGGTGTATTATTGATATCTTATGATGTTTCATATTCTGTGTGACTTATTTCACTTAGAATCATCGTACCTGAATCCACTCATTATGCCACGACGGGCCAGATGACATAGATTTCATTGGTGAGTGATATTCCATTGTACGTACGTACCACAACTTCTTTATCCATTTTTCGCTTTCTGGGATATTTAACTTGTACTGTAGACGAGGTTCTTGTAAACAGAGCCGTCTGAAACTTTGGGGTGGCTCTGTGTTTTGATTTTAATTTCCCTAAGCTATAGGACCATAAGTGGAAGTGCCGTAGGCTCCGTTGCTTTGTTTTTTAGGAGTTTCAGGAAACACCATACACTTCTCCAGAGTGGCTGTTGGCAATTTACATCCCACCCATCAGCATAACAAGGCTCCCTGTTCTCCATGGCCTGTGCTGCATTTCTGGATTTTACACTTTTTTCAGATGGCCCTTTTGACCGGGGGGCAGTGAGACTTCATTGTAGTTCAGATTTCTTTAACATGCTTGCTTGGTTGGCCAAAAAGGGCGTATGCGTTTTTTCCTGAATATATTCAGGATAAAACGCATACGCCCTTTTTGGCCAAGTGCATCATTGTCGACGTTCTGCCTCTTTTCCTATGCTTTAAATGCAATTCCAGTCTACCCCCTGAAATCGTTTTCCTGCAATTCTGCCTCGCTTTCAAGCCCTCTTCGCAGCCTTCCTTCAATATATTTTTGGACGATAGCTGTCATTTATAACTCTGCAGGTTTGTGAATTACAGTGCCCCTGAGCTCTTTCTTCAAATCGCTTTCTTGTCAGCTGGCCGCAAACCCGCAGGAATGCTTCAGGCCCTAATCTGGTTCCGGCACGGCATGCTGAGCCTTTGGTTACTTCCTCTTCCTGGTTGGAAATGAGCATTAAATTTGCCCGTGCAGACACCTACAGCTAGTCTCTCATTGGTTCTCCCTATTCCTGTTCATCTTGCGCAGAAATTGCAAACTGTGCCAAACAGCAGGTTAAAGGCACTGACTCTCCAAGTGGGGAGAGTGTTAGTAAAGGGTCTGGAATTGTGAACCCGAGGAAAAGGGGATGAAAACTGAGATGCATTTGAAAACGTTTCCCAGTCACACGATGCTCCATACTGTGGGTTTCCCATGCATGCTTTAGCTGAAGGAAGAATCGCTTAAACCTGTAGAGTTGGGACCCATGGAATGGGTACCATGCAGTATGACTTCAAAGGGTCTGCATTTGCTCATCGAACCTCACCAATGCTATCAGCCCGAAGTGTCCAACCTTATGTCTCACTCAGCTGTGGGTGTAGATGAGGTAAATCCAGGTTGCATCACAAGCCCTGAATGAATTATTTAAGAATTGCTCTCTATTTCACTGTCATTGTGTTTTGTTTTTGTAATTCATTTTGATAATGGGATTTATCGGATTTTCTCTGCTGCCTTCATGCAGCTGTACACACGCTTGATTCTCTTATGGAGACATATAAATCCATGGGTTTGAAAAATCTTTCTAGTCAGGTGTATTCCTAGGCATTGAATATAGGGTGTTTAGCCCATTTCGTTGAGCAAGGGGTAGGTCTTGACTATTACATGTTTGACGTATGGAATGGTATCTGTGCTAATTTCTATCTCTGGTTTTATGCAGCACCCCAACTCACCTTTCCCCTTAAGCAAACATAAGTTGGTTTTCTAAATATGAGACCCTGTTCTGTTTTGTAATTCATTTCATGTGTAGCCAAGATTACATTCCGTGTATTAGTGATATCTTATGATGTTTCATTTTCTGTGTGACTTATTTCACTTAGAATCATCGTACCTGAATCCACTCATTATGCCACGATGGGCCAGATGACAGAGATTTCATTGGTGAGTGATATTCCATTGTACGTACGTACCACAACTTCTTTATCCATTTTTCGCTTTCTGGGATATTTAACTTGTACCGTAGATGAAGTTCTTGTAAACAGAGCCGTCTGAAACTTTGTGGTGGCTGTGTGTTTTTTATTTTAATTTCCCTAATCTATAGGACCATAAGTGGAAGTGCGATAGGCTCCATTGCTTTGTTTTTTAGGTGTTTCAGGAAACACCATACACTTCTCCAGAGTGGCTGTTGGCAATTTACATCCCACCCAGCAGCATAACAAGGCTCCCTGTTCTCCATTGCCTGTGCTGCATTTCTGGATTTTACACTTTTTTCAGATGGCCCTTTTGACCGGGGGGCAGTGAGACTTCATTGTAGTGCAGATTTCTTTAACATGCTGGCTTGGTTGGCCAAAAAGGGCGTATGCGTTTTTTCCTGAATATATTCAGGATAAAACGCATACGCACTTTTTGGCCAAGTGCATCATTGTCGACGTTCTGCCTCTTTTCCTATGCTTTAAATGCAATTCCAGTCTACCCCCTGAAATCGTTTTCCTGCAATTCTGCCCCGCTTTCAAGTCCTCTTCGCAGCCTTCCTTCAATATATTTTTGGACGATAGCTGTCATTTATAATTCTGCAGGTTTGTGAATTACAGTGCCCCTGAACTCCTTTCTTCAGATCGCTTTATTTGAGCTGGCCGCAACCGCGCAGGATTGCTTCAGGCCCTAATATGTTTCCGGCACGGCATGCTGAGCGTTTGGTTAATTCCTCTTCCTGGCTGGAAATGAGCGTTAAATTTGCCCGTGCAGACACCTACAGCTAGTCTCTCATTGGTTCTCCCTATTCCTGTTCATCTTGCGCAGAAATTTCAAACTGTGCCAAACAGGAGGTTAAAGGCACTGACTCTCCAAGTGGGGAGAGTGTTAGTAAAGGGTTTGGAATTTTGAAACCCAGTAAAAGGGGACGAAAACTGAGATGCATTTGAAAAGGTTTCCCGGTTACACGGTGCACCATACTGTGGGTTTCCCATGCATGCTTTAGCTGAAGGAAGAATCGCTTAAACCTGGAGAGTTGGGACCCATGGAATGGGTACCATGCAGTATGACTTCAAATGGTCTGCATTTGCTCATCGAACCTGACCAATGCTATCAGCCCGAAGTGTCCAACCTTATGTCTCACTCAGCTGTGGGTGTAGATGAGGTAAATCCAGGTTGCATCACAAGCCCTGAATGAATTATTTAAGAATTGCTCTCTATTTCACTGTCATTGTGTTTTGTTTTTGTAATTCATTTTGATAATGGGATTTATCGGATTTTCTCTGCTGCCTTCATGCAGCTGTACACACGCTTGATTCTCTTATGGAGACATATAAATCCATGGGTTTGAAAATTCTTTCTAGTCAGGTGTATTCCTAGGTGTTGAATATAAGGTGTGTAGCCCATTTCGTTGAGCAAGGGGTAGGTCTTGACTGTTACATATTTGACGTATGGAATGGTATCTGTGCTAATTTCTATCTCTGGTTTTATGCAGCACCCCAACTCAACTTTCACCTTAAGCAAACATAAGTTGGTTTTCTAAATTTGAGACCCTGTTCTGTTTTGTAATTCAGTTCATGTGTAGCCAAGATTACATTCGGTGTATTAGTGATATCTTATTATGTTTCATTTTCTGTGTGACTTATTTCACTTAGAATCATCGTACCTGAATCCACTCATTATGCCACGACGGGCCAGATGACATAGATTTCATTGGTGAGTGATATTCCATTGTACGTACGTACCACAACTTCTTTATCCATTTTTCGCTTTCTGGCATATTTAACTTGTACCGTAGATGAGGTTCTTGTAAACAGAGCCGTCTGAAACTTTGGGTGGCTGTGTGTTTTTTATTTTAATTTCACTAAGCTATAGGACCATAAGTGGAAGTGCCGTAGGCTCTGTTGCTTTGTTTTTTAGGTGTTTCAGGAAACACCATACACTTCTCCAGAGTGGCTCTTCGCAATTTACATCCCACCCATCAGCATAACAAGGCTCCCTGTTCTCCATGGCCTGTGCTGCCTTTCTGGATTTTACACTATTTTCAGATGGACCTTTTGACCGGGGGGCAGTGAGACTTCATTGTAGTGCAGATTTCTTTAACATGCTTGCTTGGTTGGCCAAAAAGGGCGTATGCGTTTTTTCCTGAATATATACAGGAAAAAACCATACACCCTTTTTGGCAAGTGCATCATTGTCGACGTTCTGCCTCTTTTCCTATGCTTTAAATGCAATTCCAGTCTACCCCCTGAAATCGTTTTCCTGCAATTCTGCCCTGCTTTGAAGTCCTCTTCGCAGCCTTCCTTCAATATATTTTTGGACGATAGCTGTCATTTATAACTCTGCAGGTTTGTGAATTACTTGGCCCCTGAGCTCCTTTCTTCAAATCGCTTTCTTGTGAGCTGGCCGCAAACCCGCAGGATTGCTTCAGGCCCTAATCTGGTTCCGGCATGATATGCTGAGCGTTTGGTTAATTCCTCTTCCTGGTTGGAAATGAGCGTTAAATTTGCCCGTGCAGACACCTACAGCTAGTCTCTCATTGGTTCTCCCTATTCCTGTTCATCTTGCGCAGAAATTGCAAACTGTGCCAAACAGCAGGTTAAAGGCAGTGACTCTCCAAGTGGGGAGAGTGATAGTAAAGTGTCTGGAATTGTGAACCCGAGGAAAAGGGGACGAAAACTGAGATGCATTTGAAAACGTTTCCCAGTCACACGGTGCACCATACTGTGGGTTTCCCATGCATGCTTTCGCTGAAGGAAGAATCGCTTAAACCTGGAGAGTTGGGACCCATTGAATGGGTACCATGCAGTATGACTTCAAATGGTCTGCATTTGCTCATCGAACCTCACCAATGCTATCAGCCCGAAGTGTCCAACCTTATGTCTCACTCAGCTGTGGGTGTAGATGAGGTAAATCCAGGTTGCATCACAAGCCCTGAATGAATTATTTAAGAATTGCTCTCTATTTCACTGTCATTGTGTTTTGTTTTTGTAATTCATTTTGATAATGGGATTTATCGGATTTTCTCTGCTGCCTTCATGCAGCTGTACACACGCTTGATTCTCTTATGGAGACATATAAATACATGGGTTTGAAAATTCTTTCTAGTCAGGTGTATTCCTAGGCATTGAATATAGGGTGTTTAGCCCATTTCGTTGAGCAAGGGGTAGGTCTTGACTATTACATGTTTGACTTATGGAATGGTATCTGTGCTAATTTCTATCTCTGGTTTTATGCAGCACCCCAACTCGCCTTTCCCCTTAAGCAAACCTAAGTTGGTTTTCTAAATTTGAGACCCTGTTCTGTTTTGTAATTCAGTTCATGTGTAGCCAAGATTACATTCCGTGTATTAGTGATATCTTATGATGTTTCATTTTCTGTGTGACTTATTTCACTTAGAATCATCGTACCTGAATCCACTCATTATTTCGCAACGGGCCTGATGACATAGATTTCATTGCTGAGTGATATTCCATTGTACGTACGTACCACAATTTCTTTATCCATTTTTCACATTCTGGGATATTTAACTTGTACCGTAGACGAGGGTGTTGTAAACAGAGCCGTCCGACACTTTGGGGTGGCTGTGTGTTTTTGATTTTAATTTCCCTAAGCTATAGCACCATAAGTGGAAGTGCCGTAGGCTCCGTTGTTTTGTTTTTTAGGTGTTCCATGAAACACCATACACTTCTCCAGAGCTGCGGTTGGCAATTTACTTCCCGCCCATCACCATAACAAGGCAACCTGTTCTCCATGGCCTGTGCTGCCTTTCTGGATTTTACACTTTTTTCAGATGGCCCTTTTGACCGGGGGGCAGTGAGACTTCATTGTAGTGCAGATTTCTTTAACATGCTTGCTTGTTTGGCCAAAAAGGGCTTATGCGTTTTTTCCTGAATATATTCAGGAAAAAACGCATACGCCCTTTTTGGCCAAGAGCATCATTGTCGACGTTCTGCCTCTTTTCCTATGCTTTAAATGCAATTCCAGTCTACCCCCTGAAATCGTTTTCCTGCAATTCTGCCCCGCTTTCAAGCCCTCTTCGCAGCCTTCCTTCAATATATTTTTGGACGATAGCTGTCATTTATAACTCTACAGGTTTGTGAATTACAGTGCCCCTGAGCTATTTCTTCAAATCGCTTTCTTGTGAGCTGGCCGCAAACCCGCAGGAATGCTTCAGGCCCTAATCTGGTTCCGGCACGGCATGCTGAGCCTTTGGTTACTTCCTCTTCCTGGTTGGAAATGAGCATTAAATTTGCTCGTGCAGACACCTACAGCTAGTCTCTCATTGGTTCTCCCTATTCCTGTTCATCTTGCGCAGAAATTGCAAACTGTGCCAAACAGCAGGTTAAAGGCACTGACTCTCCAAGTGGGGAGAGTGTTAGTAAAGGGTCTGGAATTGTGAACCCGAGGAAAAGGGGATGAAAACTGAGATGCATTTGAAAACGTTTCCCAGTCACACGATGCTCCATACTGTGGGTTTCCCATGCATGCTTTAGCTGAAGGAAGAATCGCTTAAACCTGTAGAGTTGGGACCCATGGAATGGGTACCATGCAGTATGACTTCAAAGGGTCTGCATTTGCTCATCGAACCTCACCAATGCTATCAGCCCGAAGTGTCCAACCTTATGTCTCACTCAGCTGTGGGTGTAGATGAGGTAAATCCAGGTTGCATCACAAGCCCTGAATGAATTATTTAAGAATTGCTCTCTATTTCACTGTCATTGTGTTTTGTTTTTGTAATTCATTTTGATAATGGGATTTATCGGATTTTCTCTGCTGTCTTCATGCAGCTGTACACACGCTTGATTCTCTTATGGAGACATATAAATCCATGGGTTTGAAGATTCTTACTAGTCAGGTGTATCCCTAGGCATTGAATATAGGGTGTTTAGCCCATTTCGCTGAGCAAGGGGTAGGTCTTGACTGTTACATATTTGACGTATGGAATGGTATCTGTGCTAATTTCTATCTCTGGTTTTATGCAGCACCCCAACTCAACTTTCCCCTTAAGCAAACATCAGTTGGTTTTCTAAATTTGAGACCCTGTTCTGTTTTGTAATTCAGTTCATGTGTAGCCAAGATTACATTCGGTGTATTATTGATATCTTATGATGTTTCATATTCTGTGTGACTTATTTCACTTAGAATCATCGTACCTGAATCCACTCATTATGCCACGACGGGCCAGATGACATAGATTTCATTGGTGAGTGATATTCCATTGTACGTACGTACCACAACTTCTTTATCCATTTTTCGCTTTCTGGGATATTTAACTTGTACTGTAGACGAGGTTCTTGTAAACAAAGCCGTCTGAAACTTTGGGGTGGCTCTGTGTTTTGATTTTAATTTCCCTAAGCTATAGCACCATAAGTGGAAGTGCCGTAGGCTCCGTTGCTTTGTTTTTTAGGAGTTTCAGGAAACACCATACACTTCTCCAGAGTGGCTGTTGGCAATTTACATCCCACCCATCAGCATAACAAGGCTCCCTGTTCTCCATGGCCTGTGCTGCATTTCTGGATTTTACACTTTTTTCAGATGGCCCTTTTACCGGGGGGCAGTGAGACTTCATTGTAGTTCAGATTTCTTTAACATGCTTGCTTGGTTGGCCAAAAAGGGCGTATGCGTTTTTTCCTGAATATATTCAGGATAAAACGCATACGCCCTTTTTGGCCAAGTGCATCATTGTCGACGTTCTGCCTCTTTTCCTATGCTTTAAATGCAATTCCAGTCTACCCCCTGAAATCGTTTTCCTGCAATTCTGCCTCGCTTTCAAGCCCTCTTCGCAGCCTTCCTTCAATATATTTTTGGACGATAGCTGTCATTTATAACTCTGCAGGTTTGTGAATTACAGTGCCCCTGAGCTCTTTCTTCAAATCGCTTTCTTGTCAGCTGGCCGCAAACCCGCAGGAATGCTTCAGGCCCTAATCTGGTTCCGGCACGGCATGCTGAGCCTTTGGTTACTTCCTCTTCCTGGTTGGAAATGAGCATTAAATTTGCCCGTGCAGACACCTACAGCTAGTCTCTCATTGGTTCTCCCTATTCCTGTTCATCTTGCGCAGAAATTGCAAACTGTGCCAAACAGCAGGTTAAAGGCACTGACTCTCCAAGTGGGGAGAGTGTTAGTAAAGGGTCTGGAATTGTGAACCCGAGGAAAAGGGGATGAAAACTGAGATGCATTTGAAAACGTTTCCCAGTCACACGATGCTCCATACTGTGGGTTTCCCATGCATGCTTTAGCTGAAGGAAGAATCGCTTAAACCTGTAGAGTTGGGACCCATGGAATGGGTACCATGCAGTATGACTTCAAAGGGTCTGCATTTGCTCATCGAACCTCACCAATGCTATCAGCCCGAAGTGTCCAACCTTATGTCTCACTCAGCTCTGGGTTTTGATGAGGTAAATCCAGGTTGCATCACAAGCCCTGAATGAATTATTTAAGAATTGCTCTCTATTTCACTGTCATTGTGTTTTGTTTTTGTAATTCATTTTGATAATGGGATTTATCGGATTTTCTCTGCTGCCTTCATGCAGCTGTACACACGCTTGATTCTCTTATGGAGACATATAAATCCATGGGTTTGAAAAATCTTTCTAGTCAGGTGTATTCCTAGGCATTGAATATAGGGTGTTTAGCCCATTTCGTTGAGCAAGGGGTAGGTCTTGACTATTACATGTTTGACGTATGGAATGGTATCTGTGCTAATTTCTATCTCTGGTTTTATGCAGCACCCCAACTCACCTTTCCCCTTAAGCAAACATAAGTTGGTTTTCTAAATATGAGACCCAGTTCTGTTTTGTAATTCATTTCATGTGTAGCCAAGATTAAATTCCGTGTATTAGTGATATCTTATGATGTTTCATTTTCTGTGTGACTTATTTCACTTAGAATCATCGTACCTGAATCCACTCATTATGCCACGATGGGCCAGATGACAGAGATTTCATTGGTGAGTGATATTCCATTGTACGTACGTACCACAACTTCTTTATCCATTTTTCGCTTTCTGGGATATTTAACTTGTACCGTAGATGAAGTTCTTGTAAACAGAGCCGTCTGAACCTTTGTGGTGGCTGTGTGTTTTTGATTTTAATTTCCCTAATCTATAGGACCATAAGTGGAAGTGCGATAGGCTCCATTGCTTTGTTTTTTAGGTGTTTCAGGAAACACCATACACTTCTCCAGAGTGGCTGTTGGCAATTTACATCCCACCCAGCAGCATAACAAGGCTCCCTGTTCTCCATTGCCTGTGCTGCATTTCTGGATTTTACACTTTTTTCAGATGGCCCTTTTGACCGGGGGGCAGTGAGACTTCATTGTAGTGCAGATTTCTTTAACATGCTGGCTTGGTTGGCCAAAAAGGGCGTATGCGTTTTTTCCTGAATATATTCAGGATAAAACGCATACGCACTTTTTGGCCAAGTGCATCATTGTCGACGTTCTGCCTCTTTTCCTATGCTTTAAATGCAATTCCAGTCTACCCCCTGAAATCGTTTTCCTGCAATTCTGCCCCGCTTTCAAGTCCTCTTCGCAGCCTTCCTTCAATATATTTTTGGACGATAGCTGTCATTTATAATTCTGCAGGTTTGTGAATTACAGTGCCCCTGAACTCCTTTCTTCAGATCGCTTTATTTGAGCTGGCCGCAACCGCGCAGGATTGCTTCAGGCCCTAATATGTTTCCGGCACGGCATGCTGAGCGTTTGGTTAATTCCTCTTCCTGGCTGGAAATGAGCGTTAAATTTGCCCGTGCAGACACCTACAGCTAGTCTCTCATTGGTTCTCCCTATTCCTGTTCATCTTGCGCAGAAATTTCAAACTGTGCCAAACAGGAGGTTAAAGGCACTGACTCTCCAAGTGGGGAGAGTGTTAGTAAAGGGTTTGGAATTTTGAAACCCAGTAAAAGGGGACGAAAACTGAGATGCATTTGAAAAGGTTTCCCGGTTACACGGTGCACCATACTGTGGGTTTCCCATGCATGCTTTAGCTGAAGGAAGAATCGCTTAAACCTGGAGAGTTGGGACCCATGGAATGGGTACCATGCAGTATGACTTCAAATGGTCTGCATTTGCTCATCGAACCTGACCAATGCTATCAGCCCGAAGTGTCCAACCTTATGTCTCACTCAGCTGTGGGTGTAGATGAGGTAAATCCAGGTTGCATCACAAGCCCTGAATGAATTATTTAAGAATTGCTCTCTATTTCACTGTCATTGTGTTTTGTTTTTGTAATTCATTTTGATAATGGGATTTATCGGATTTTCTCTGCTGCCTTCATGCAGCTGTACACACGCTTGATTCTCTTATGGAGACATATAAATCCATGGGTTTGAAAATTCTTTCTAGTCAGGTGTATTCCTAGGTGTTGAATATAAGGTGTGTAGCCCATTTCGTTGAGCAAGGGGTAGGTCTTGACTGTTACATATTTGACGTATGGAATGGTATCTGTGCTAATTTCTATCTCTGGTTTTATGCAGCACCCCAACTCAACTTTCACCTTAAGCAAACATAAGTTGGTTTTCTAAATTTGAGACCCTGTTCTGTTTTGTAATTCAGTTCATGTGTAGCCAAGATTACATTCGGTGTATTAGTGATATCTTATTATGTTTCATTTTCTGTGTGACTTATTTCACTTAGAATCATCGTACCTGAATCCACTCATTATGCCACGACGGGCCAGATGACATAGATTTCATTGGTGAGTGATATTCCATTGTACGTACGTACCACAACTTCTTTATCCATTTTTCGCTTTCTGGCATATTTAACTTGTACCGTAGATGAGGTTCTTGTAAACAGAGCCGTCTGAAACTTTGGGTGGCTGTGTGTTTTTTATTTTAATTTCACTAAGCTATAGGACCATAAGTGGAAGTGCCGTAGGCTCCGTTGCTTTGTTTTTTAGGTGTTTCAGGAAACACCATACACTTCTCCAGAGTGGCTCTTCGCAATTTACATCCCACCCATCAGCATAACAAGGCTCCCTGTTCTCCATGGCCTGTGCTGCCTTTCTGGATTTTACACTATTTTCAGATGGACCTTTTGACCGGGGGGCAGTGAGACTTCATTGTAGTGCAGATTTCTTTAACATGCTTGCTTGGTTGGCCAAAAAGGGCGTATGCGTTTTTTCCTGAATATATTCAGGAAAAAACCATACACCCTTTTTGGCAAGTGCATCATTGTCGACGTTCTGCCTCTTTTCCTATGCTTTAAATGCAATTCTAGTCTACCCCCTGAAATCGTTTTCCTGCAATTCTGACCTGCTTTGAAGTCCTCTTCGCAGCCTTCCTTCAATATATTTTTGGACGATAGCTGTCATTTATAACTCTGCAGGTTTGTGAATTACAGTGCCCCTGAGCTCCTTTCTTCAAATCGCTTTCTTGTGAGCTGGCCGCAAACCCGCAGGATTGCTTCAGGCCCTAATCTGGTTCCGGCATGATATGCTGAGCGTTTGGTTAATTCCTCTTCCTGGTTGGAAATGAGCGTTAAATTTGCCCGTGCAGACACCTACAGCTAGTCTCTCATTGGTTCTCCCTATTCCTGTTCATCTTGCGCAGAAATTGCAAACTGTGCCAAACAGCAGGTTAAAGGCAGTGACTCTCCAAGTGGGGAGAGTGATAGTAAAGTGTCTGGAATTGTGAACCCGAGGAAAAGGGGACGAAAACTGAGATGCATTTGAAAACGTTTCCCAGTCACACGGTGCACCATACTGTGGGTTTCCCATGCATGCTTTCGCTGAAGGAAGAATCGCTTAAACCTGGAGAGTTGGGACCCATTGAATGGGTACCATGCAGTATGACTTCAAATGGTCTGCATTTGCTCATCGAACCTCACCAATGCTATCAGCCCGAAGTGTCCAACCTTATGTCTCACACAGCTGTGGGTGTAGATGAGGTAAATCCAGGTTGCATCACAAGCCCTGAATGAATTATTTAAGAATTGCTCTCTATTTCACTGTCATTGTGTTTTGTTTTTGTAATTCATTTTGATAATGGGATTTATCGGATTTTCTCTGCTGCCTTCATGCAGCTGTACACACGCTTGATTCTCTTATGGAGACATATAAATCCATGGGTTTGAAAAATCTTTCTAGTCAGGTGTATTCCTAGGCGTTGAATATAGGGTGTTTAGCCCATTTCGTTGAGCAAGGGGTAGGTCTTGACTATTACATGTTTGACGTATGGAATGTTATCTGTGCTAATTTCTATCTCTGGTTTTATGCAGCACCCCAACTCGCCTTTCCCCTTAAGCAAACCTAAGTTGGTTTTCTAAATTTGAGACCCTGTTCTGTTTTGTAATTCAGTTCATGTGTAGCCAAGATTACATTCCGTGTATTAGTGATATCTTATGATGTTTCATTTTCTGTGTGACTTATTTCACTTAGAATCATCGTTCCTGAATCCACTCATTATTTCGCAACGGGCCTGATGACATAGATTTCATTGCTGAGTGATATTCCATTGTACGTACGTACCACAATTTCTTTATCCATTTTTCACATTCTGGGATATTTAACTTGTACCGTAGACGAGGGTGTTGTAAACAGAGCCGTCCGACACTTTGGGGTGGCTGTGTGTTTTTGATTTTAATTTCCCTAAGCTATAGCACCATAAGTGGAAGTGCCGTAGGCTCCGTTGCTTTGTTTTTTAGGTGTTCCATGAAACACCATACACTTCTCCAGAGCTGCGGTTGGCAATTTACTTCCCGCCCATCACCATAACAAGGCAACCTGTTCTCCATGGCCTGTGCTGCCTTTCTGGATTTTACACTTTTTTCAGATGGCCCTTTTGACCGGGGGGCAGTGAGACTTCATTGTAGTGCAGATTTCTTTAACATGCTTGCTTGTTTGGCCAAAAAGGGCGTATGCGTTTTTTCCTGAATATATTCAGGAAAAAACGCATACGCCCTTTTTGGCCAAGAGCATCATTGTCGACGTTCTGCCTCTTTTCCTATGCTTTAAATGCAATTCCCGTCTACCCCCTGAAATCGTTTTCCTGCAATTCTGCCCCACTTACAAGTCGTCTTCGCAGCCTTCCTTCAATATTTTTTTGGACGATAGCTGTCATTTATAACTCTGCATGTTTGTGAGTTACAGTGCCCCTGAGCTCCTTTCTTCAACTCGCTATCTTGTGAGCTGGCCGCAAACCCGCAGGATTACTTCAGGCCCTAATCTGATTCCGGCATGGCATGCTGAGCCTGTGGTTAATTCCTCTTCCTGGTGGGAAATGAGCGTTAAATTTGCCCGTGCAGACACCTACAGCTAGTCTCTCATTGGTTCTCCCTATTCCTGTTCATGTTGCGCAGAAATTGCAAACTGTGCCAAACAGGAGGTTAAAGGCACTGACTCTCCAAGTGGGGAGAGTGTGAGTAAAGGGTCTGGAATGGTGAACCTGAGTAAAAGGGGACGAAAACTGAGATACATTTAAAAAGTTTCCCGGTCACACGGTGCACTGTACTGTGGGTTTCCGATGCATGTTTTAGCTGAAGGAAGAATCCCTTAAACCTGGAGAGTTGGGACCCATGGCACGGGTACCATGCAGTATGAGTTCAAAGGGTCTGCATTTGCTCATCGAACCTCACCAATGCTATCAGCCCGAAGTGCCCAACCTTATGTCTCACTCAGCTCTGGGTGTAGATGTGGTAAATCCAGGTTGCATCACAAGCCCTGAATGAATTATTTAAGAATTGCTCTCTATTTCACTGTCCTTGTGTTTTGTTTTTGTAATTCATTTTGATAATGGGATTTATCGGATTTTCTCTGCTGCATTCATGCAGCTGTACACACGCTTGATTCTCTTATGGAGACATATAAATCCATGGGTTTTAAGATTCTTACTTCTCAGGTATATTCCCAGGTGTTGAATATGTGGTGTCGAGTCCATTTCGTTGAGCAAGGAGTAGGTCTTTTCTATTATATATTTGGCTTATGGAACGGTATCTGTGCTAATTTCAATCTCTGGTTTTATGCAGCACCCCAACACACCTTTCCCCTTAAGCAAGCATAAGTTGATTTTCTAAATTTGAGACCCTCTTCTGTTTTGTAATTCAGTTCATGTGTAGCCAAGTTTACATTCCGTGTATTAGTGATATCTTGTGATATTTCTTTTTCTGTGTGACTTATTTCTCGTAGAATCGTCCTACCTGAATCCACTCATTATGCCGCTATGGGCCTGATGACGTAGATTTCATTGCTGTGTGATATTACATTGTACGTACATACCACAACTTCTTTATCCATTTTTCGCTTTCTGGGATATTTAACTTGTACCATAGATGAGGTTCTTGTATACAGAGTCGTCTGAAATTTTGGGTTGCCTGTGTGTTTTTGATTTTACTTTCCCTAAGCTACAGGACCATAAGTGGAAGTGCCATAGGCTGCGTTGCTTTGTTTCCTATGTGTTTCAGGAAACGCCATACACTTCTCCAGTTTGGCTGTTGGCAATTTACGTCCCGCCCATCTGCATAACAAGGCTCCCTTTTCTCCATGGCCTGTCCTGCTTTTCTGATTTTTATACTTTTTTCAGATCGCCCTTTTGACCAGGGGTCAATGAGACTTCATTGTAGTGCAGATTTCTTTACACGCTTGCTTGGTTGGCCAAAAAGTGCGTATGCGTTTATTCCTGAATATATTCAGGAAAAAACGCATACGCCCTTTTTGGCCAAGTGCATCATTTTCGACATTCTGCTATTTTCCTAAGCTTTAGGTGGATTTCCTGTCTACCCCCTGAAATCGTTTTCCTGCAATTCTGCCCCGCTTTCAAGTCCTCTTCGAAGACTTACTTCAGTACATTTTTGGACGATAGCTGTCATTCATAACTCTGCAGGTTTGTGAATTACAGTGCCCCTGAGCTCCTTTCTTCAACTCGCTTTCTTGTGAGCTGGCCGCAAAACTGCAGGATTGCTTCAGGCCCTAATCTGTTTCAGGCAGGGCACGCTGAGCCTTTGGTTAATTCCTCTTCCTGGTGGGAAATGAGCGTTCCATTTGCCCGTGCAGACACTTACAGCTAGTCTCTCATTGGTTCTCCCTATTCCTGTTCATCTTGCGCAGAAATTGCAAACTGTGCCAAAGAGGAGGTTAAAGGCACTGACTCTCCAAGTGGGGAGAGTGTTAGTAAAGCGTCTGGAATGGTGAACCCGAGTACCAGGGGACGAAAACTGAGATGCATTTCAAAACGTTTCCCAATCACATGGTGGACCTTACTCTGGGTTTGCCATGCATGGTTTAGTTGAAGGAAGAATCCCTTAAACCTGCAGAGTTGGGACCCATGGAATGGGTACCATACAGTATGACTTCAAAGGGTCTGCATTTGCTCACCGAACCTCACCAATGCTATGAGCCCGAAGTGTCCAGCCTTATGTCTCACCCAGGTCTGGTTGTAGATGTGGTAAATCCAGGTTGCATCACAAGCCCTGAATGAATTATTTAAGAATTGCTCTCTATTTCACTGTCATTGTGTTTTTTTTTGAAATTTATTTTGATAATGGGATTTATCGGATTTTCACTGCTGCGTTTAGGCCACTGTACACACGCTTGATTTTCTTATGGAGACATATAAATCCATGGGGTTTAAGATTCTTACTTCTCAGGTATATTCCAAGGCGTTGAATATGGGGTGTTGAGTCCATTTCGTTGAGTAAGGCGTAAGTCTTTTCTATTATATATTTGGCTTATGGAACGGTATCTGTGCTAATTTCAATCTCTGGTTTTATGCAGAACCCCAACACACCTTTCCCCATAAGCAAGCATAAGTTGGTTTTCTAAATTTGAGACCCTGTTCTGTTTTGTAATTCAGTTCATGTGTAGCCAAGTTTACATTCCGTGTATTAGTGATATCTTATGATGTTTGTTTTTCTGTGTGACTTATTTCTCGTAGAATCATCGTACCTGAATCCACTCATTATTCCGCTATGGGCCTGATGACGTAGATTTCATTGCTGAGTGATATTCCATTGTACGTACGTACAACAACTTCTTTATTCATTTTTTGCTTTCTCGGATATTTAACTTGCATCGTAGACGAGGTTCTTGTAAACAGAGCCGTCCCAAAATTTGGGGTGGCTGTGTGTGTTTGATTTTAATTTCCCTAAGCTATACGACCATAAGTGGAAGTGCCATAGGCTGTGTTTCTTTGTTTCCTACGTGTTTTAGGAAACACCATACACTTCTCCAGAGTGGCTGTTGGCAATTTACATCCCGCCCATCAGCATAACAAGGCTCCCTGTTCTCCATGACCTGTCCTGCCTTTCTGGATTTTACACCTTTTTCAGATGGCCCTTTTCACCGGGGGGCAGTGAGACTTCATTGTAGTGCAGATTTCCTTTACATGCTGGCTTGGTTGGCCAAAAAGTTCGTATGCGTTTTTTCCTGAATATATTCAGGAAAAGAACGCATACGCCCTTTTTGGCCAAGTGCATCATTGTCGACATTCTGCCTCTTTTCCTATGCTTTAAGTGCAATTCCAGTCTACCCCCTGAAATCGTTCTCCTGAAATTCTGCCCCTTTTTCAAGTCCTCTTCGAAGACTAACTTCAATATATTTTTGCACGATAGCTCTCATTCATAACTCTGCAGGTTTCTGAATTACAGTGTCCCTGAGCTCCTTTCTTCAACTCGTTTTCTTGTGTGCTGGCCGCAAAACCGTAGGATTGCTTCAGGCCCTCATCTGGTTCTGGCAGGGCATGCTGAGCCTTTGGTTAATTCCTCTTCCTGGTGGGAAATGAGAATTACATTTGCCCGTGCAAACACCTACAGCTAGTCTCTCATTGGTTCTCCCTATTCCTGTTCATCTTGCGCAGAAATTGCAAACTGTGCCAAAGAGGAAGTTAAAGGCACTGACTCTCCAAGTGGGGAGAGTGTTAGTAAAGCATCTGAAATGGTGAACCCGAGTACCAAGGGACGAAAACTGAGATGCATTTGAAAACGTTTCCCAATCACACGGTGGACCATACTCTGGGTTTCCGATGCATGTTTTAGCTGAAGGAAGAATCCCTTAAACCTGGAGAGTTGGGATCCATGGAATGGGTACCATGCAGTATGACTTCAAAGGGTCTGCGTTTGCTCACCGAACTTCACGAATGCTATCAGCCCGAAGTGTCCAGCCTTATGTCTCACCCAGCTCTGGGTGTAGATGTGGTAAATCCAGGTTGCATCACAAGCCCTGAATGAATTCTTTAAGAATTGCTCTCTAGTTCACTGTCATTGTGTTTTGTTTTTGAAATTTATTTTGATAATGGGATTTATCGGATTTTCACTGCTGCGTATAGGCCGCTGTACACACGCTTCATTTCCTTATGGAGACATATAAATCCATGTGTTTCAAGATTCTTACTTGTCAGGTATATTCCCAGGCATTGAATATGGGGTGTTGAGTCCATTTCGTTGAGCAAGGAGTAGCTTTTGTCTATTATATATTTGGCTTATGGAACGGTCTCTGTGCTAATTTCAATCTCTGGTTTTATGCAGCACCCCAACTCACCTTTACCCATAAGCAAGCATAAGTTGGTTTTCTAAATTTGAGACCGTGTTCTGTTTTGTAATTCACTTCATGTGTAGCCAAGTTTACATTCCGTGTATTAGTGATATCTTATGATGTTTCTTTTTCTGTGTGAATTATTTCTCATAGAATCCTCGTACCTGAATCCACTCATTATGCCGCTATGGGCCTGATGACGTAGATTACATTGCTGAGTGATATTCCATTGGACGTACGTACCACAACTTCTTTATCCATTTTTTGCTTTCTCGGATATTTAACTTTTACCGTAGAGGAGGTTCTTGTAAACAGAGCCGTCCCAAACTTTGGGGTGGCTGTGTGTTTTTGATTTTAATTTCCCTAAGCTATAGGACCATAAGTGGAAGTGCCATAGGCTGTGTTGCTTTGTTTCCTACGTGTTTCAGAAAACACCATACACTTCTCCAGAGTGGCTGTTGGCAATTTACATCCCGCCCATCAGCATAACAAGGCTCCCTGTTCTCCATGACCTGTCCTGCCTTTCTGGATTTTACACATTTTCAGATGGCCCTGTTGACCTGGGGGCAGAGAGACTTCATTGTAGTGCAGATTTCTTTTACACGCTTGGTTGGTTGGCCAAAAAGTGCGTATGCGTTTTTCCTGAATATATTCAGGAAAAAAAGCATATGCACTTATTGGCCAAGTGCATCATTGTCGACATTCTACCTCTTTTCCTATGCTTTAAGTGCAATTCCAATCTATCCCCTGAAACCGTTTTCCAGAAATTCTGCCCCGTTTTCAAGTCCTGTTTGAAGACTTACTTCAATACATTTTTGGACGATAGCTGTCATTCATACCTCTGCAGGTTTGTGAATTACAGTGACCCAGAGCTCCTTCCTTCAACTCGCTTTCTTGTGAGCTGGCCGCCAAACCGCATGATTTCTTCAGGCCCTAAACTGTTTCTGGCAGGGCACGCTGAGCCTTTGGTTAATTCCTCTTCCTGGTGGGAAATGAGCGTTCCATTTGCCCGTGCATACACCTACAGCTGGTCTCTCGTTGGTTCTCCCTATTCCTGTTCATCTTGCTCAGAAATTGCAAACTGTGCCAAAAAAGGAGATTAAAGGCACTGAATCTCCAAGTGGGGAGAGTGTTAGTAAAGCGTCTGGAATGGTGAACCCGTGTACCAGGCGACGAAAACTGAGATGCATTTAGAAATGTTTCCCAATCACACGGTGGACCATACTCTGGGTTTCCCATGCATGTTTTAGCTGAAGGAAGCATCCCTTAAACCTGGAGAGTTCGGACCCATGGAATGGGTACCATGCAGTATGACTTCAAAGGGTCTGCATTTGCTCAACAAACCTCACCAATGCTATCAGCCCGAAGTGTCCAGCCTTATGTCTCACCCAGCTCTGGGTGTAGATGTGGTAAATCCAGGTTGCATCACATGCCCTGAATGAATTATTTAAGAATTGCTCTCTATTTCAGTGTCATTGTGTTTTGTTTTTGAAATTTACTTTGATAATGGGATTTATCGGATTTTCTCTGCTGCCTTACTGCAGGTGTACACACGCTTGATTCTCTTATGGAGACATATAAATCCATGGGTTTGAAGATTCTTACTAGTCAGGTGTATTCCTAGGCGTTGAATATAGGGTGTTTAGCCCATTTCGTTGACCAAGGGGTAGGTCTTGACTATTACATGTTTGACGTATGGAATGGTATCTGTGCTAATTTGTATCTCTGATTTTATGCAGCACCCCAACTCACCTTTCCCCTTAAGCAAACATAAGTTGGTTTTCTAAATTTGAGACCCTGTTCTGTTTTGTAATTCAGTTCATGTGTAGCCAAGATTACATTCCGTGTATTAGTGATATCTTATGATGTTTCATTTTCTGTGTGACTTATTTCACTTAGAATCATCGTACCTGAATCCACTCATTATGCCACGACGGGCCAGATGACATAGATTTCATTGTTGAGTGATATTCCATTGTACGTACGTACCACAACTTCTTTATCCATTTTTCGCTTTCTGGGATATTTAACTTGTACCGTAGATGAAGTTCTTGTAAACAGAGCCGTCTGAAACTTTGTGGTGGCTGTGTGTTTTTGATTTTAATTTCCCTAATCTATAGGACCATAAGTGGAAGTGCGATAGGCTCCATTGCTTTGTTTTTTAGGTGTTTCAGGAAACACCATAGACTTCTGCAGAGTGGCTGTTGGCAATTTACATCCCACCCAGCAGCATAACAAGGCTCCCTGTTCTCCATGGCCTGTGCTGCATTTCTGGATTTTACACTTTTTTCAGATGGCCCTTTTGACCGGGGGGCAGTGAGACTTCATTGTAGTGCAGATTTCTTTAACATGCTTGCTTGGTTGGCCAAAAAGGGCGTATGCGTTTTTTCCTGAATATATTCAGGATAAAACGCATACGCCCTTTTTGGCCAAGTGCATCATTGTCGACGTTCTGCCTCTTTTCCTATGCTTTAAATGCAATTCCAGTCTACCCCCTGAAATCGTTTTCCTGCAATTCTGCCCCGCTTTCAAGACCTCTTCGCAGCCTTCCTTCAATATATTTTTGGACAATAGCTGTCATTTATAACTCTGCAGGTTTGTGAATTACAGTGCCCCTGAGCTCTTTCTTCAAATCGCTTTCTTGTCAGCTGGCCGCAAACCCGCAGGAATGCTTCAGGCCCTAATCTGGTTCCGGCACGGCATGCTGAGCCTTTGGTTACTTCCTCTTCCTGGTTGGAAATGAGCATTAAATTTGCCCGTGCAGACACCTACAGCTAGTCTCTCATTGGTTCTCCCTATTCCTGTTCATCTTGCGCAGAAATTGCAAACTGTGCCAAACAGGAGGTTAAAGGCACTGACTCTCCAAGTGGGGAGAGTGTTAGTAAAGGGTCTGGAATTGTGAACCCGAGGAAAAGGGGATGAAAACTGAGATGCATTTGAAAACGTTTCCCAGTCACACGGTGCACCATACTGTGGGTTTCCCATGCATGCTTTAGCTGAAGGAAGAATCGCTTAAACCTGGAGAGTTGGGACCCATGGAATGGGTACCATGCAGTATGACTTCAAAGGGTCTGCATTTGCTCATCGAACCTCACCAATGCTATCAGCCCGAAGTGTCCAACCTTATGTCTCACTCAGCTGTGGGTGTAGATGAGGTCAATCCAGGTTGCATCACAAGCCCTGAATGAATTATTTAAGAATTGCTCTCTATTTCACTGTCATTGTGTTTTGTTTTTGTAATTCATTTTGATAATGGGATTTATCGGATTTTCTCTGCTGCCTTCATGCAGCTGTACACACGCTTGATTCTCTTATGGAGACATATAAATCCATGGGTTTGAAAAATCTTTCTAGTCAGGTGTATTCCTAGGCGTTGAATATAGGGTGTTTAGCCCATTTCGTTGAGCAAGGGGTAGGTCTTGACTATTACATGTTTGACGTATGGAATGGTATCTGTGCTAATTTCTATCTCTGGTTTTATGCAGCACCCCAACTCGCCTTTCCCCTTAAGCAAACATAAGTTGGTTTTCTAAATATGAGACCCTGTTCTGTTTTGTAATTCATTTCATGTGTAGCCAAGATTACATTCGGTGTATTAGTGATATCTTATGATGTTTCATTTTCTGTGTGACTTATTTCACTTAGAATCATCGTACCTGAATCCACTCATTATGCCACGATGGGCCAGATGACAGAGATTTCATTGGTGAGTGATATTCCATTGTACGTACGTACCACAACTTCTTTATCCATTTTTCGCTTTCTGGGATATTTAACTTGTACCGTAGATGAAGTTCTTGTAAACAGAGCCGTCTGAAACTTTGTGGTGGCTGTGTGTTTTTGATTTTAATTTCCCTAATCTATAGGACCATAAGTGGAAGTGCGATAGGCTCCATTGCTTTGTTTTTTAGGTGTTTCAGGAAACACCATACACTTCTCCAGAGTGGCTGTTGGCAATTTACATCCCACCCAGCAGCATAACAAGGCTCCCTGTTCTCCATTGCCTGTGCTGCATTTCTGGATTTTACACTTTTTTCAGATGGCCCTTTTGACCGGGGGGCAGTGAGACTTCATTGTAGTGCAGATTTCTTTAACATGCTGGCTTGGTTGGCCAAAAAGGGCGTATGCGTTTTTTCCTGAATATATTCAGGATAAAACGCATACGCACTTTTTGGCCAAGTGCATCATTGTCGACGTTCTGCCTCTTTTCCTATGCTTTAAATGCAATTCCAGTCTACCCCCTGAAATCGTTTTCCTGCAATTCTGCCCCGCTTTCAAGTCCTCTTCGCAGCCTTCCTTCAATATATTTTTGGACGATAGCTGTCATTTATAATTCTGCAGGTTTGTGAATTACAGTGCCCCTGAACTCCTTTCTTCAGATCGCTTTATTTGAGCTGGCCGCAACCGCGCAGGATTGCTTCAGGCCCTAATATGTTTCCGGCACGGCATGCTGAGCGTTTGGTTAATTCCTCTTCCTGGCTGGAAATGAGCATTAAATTTGCCCGTGCAGACACCTACAGCTAGTCTCTCATTGGTTCTCCCTATTCCTGTTCATCTTGCTCAGAAATTTCAAACTGTGCCAAACAGGAGGTTAAAGGCACTGACTCTCCAAGTGGGGAGAGTGTTAGTAAAGGGTTTGGAATTTTGAAACCCAGTAAAAGGGGACGAAAACTGAGATGCATTTGAAAAGGTTTCCCGGTTACACGGTGCACCATACTGTGGGTTTCCCATGCATGCTTTAGCTGAAGGAAGAATCGCTTAAACCTGGAGAGTTGGGACCCATGGAATGGGTACCATGCAGTATGACTTCAAATGGTCTGCATTTGCTCATCGAACCTGACCAATGCTATCAGCCCGAAGTGTCCAACCTTATGTCTCACTCAGCTGTGGGTGTAGATGAGGTAAATCCAGGTTGCATCACAAGCCCTGAATGAATTATTTAAGAATTGCTCTCTATTTCACTGTCATTGTGTTTTGTTTTTGTAATTCATTTTGATAATGGGATTTATCGGATTTTCTCTGCTGCCTTCATGCAGCTGTACACACGCTTGATTCTCTTATGGAGACATATAAATCCATGGGTTTGAAAATTCTTTCTAGTCAGGTGTATTCCTAGGTGTTGAATATAAGGTGTGTAGCCCATTTCGTTGAGCAAGGGGTAGGTCTTGACTGTTACATATTTGACGTATGGAATGGTATCTGTGCTAATTTCTATCTCTGGTTTTATGCAGCACCCCAACTCAACTTTCACCTTAAGCAAACATAAGTTGGTTTTCTAAATTTGAGACCCTGTTCTGTTTTGTAATTCAGTTCATGTGTAGCCAAGATTACATTCGGTGTATTAGTGATATCTTATTATGTTTCATTTTCTGTGTGACTTATTTCACTTAGAATCATCGTACCTGAATCCACTCATTATGCCACGACGGGCCAGATGACATAGATTTCATTGGTGAGTGATATTCCATTGTACGTACGTACCACAACTTCTTTATCCATTTTTCGCTTTCTGGGATATTTAACTTGTACCGTAGATGAGGTTCTTGTAAACAGAGCCGTCTGAAACTTTGGGTGGCTGTGTGTTTTTTATTTTAATTTCACTAAGCTATAGGACCATAAGTGGAAGTGCCGTAGGCTCCGTTGCTTTGTTTTTTAGGTGTTTCAGGAAACACCATACACTTCTCCAGAGTGGCTCTTCGCAATTTACATCCCACCCATCAGCATAACAAGGCTCCCTGTTCTCCATGGCCTGTGCTGCCTTTCTGGATTTTACACTATTTTCAGATGGACCTTTTGACCGGGGGGCAGTGAGACTTCATTGTAGTGCAGATTTCTTTAACATGCTTGCTTGGTTGGCCAAAAAGGGCGTATGCGTTTTTTCCTGAATATATTCAGGAAAAAACCATACACCCTTTTTGGCAAGTGCATCATTGTCGACGTTCTGCCTCTTTTCCTATGCTTTAAATGCAATTCCAGTCTACCCCCTGAAATCGTTTTCCTGCAATTCTGCCCTGCTTTGAAGTCCTCTTCGCAGCCTTCCTTCAATATATTTTTGGACGATAGCTGTCATTTATAACTCTGCAGGTTTGTGAATTACAGTGCCCCTGAGCTCCTTTCTTCAAATCGCTTTCTTGTGAGCTGGCCGCAAACCCGCAGGATTGCTTCAGGCCCTAATCTGGTTCCGGCATGATATGCTGAGCGTTTGGTTAATTCCTCTTCCTGGTTGGAAATGAGCGTTAAATTTGCCCGTGCAGACACCTACAGCTAGTCTCTCATTGGTTCTCCCTATTCCTGTTCATCTTGCGCAGAAATTGCAAACTGTGCCAAACAGGAGGTTAAAGGCACTGACTCTCCAAGTGGGGAGAGTGATAGTAAAGTGTCTGGAATTGTGAACCCGAGGAAAAGGGGACGAAAACTGAGATGCATTTGAAAACGTTTCCCAGTCACACGGTGCACCATACTGTGGGTTTCCCATGCATGCTTTCGCTGAAGGAAGAATCGCTTAAACCTGGAGAGTTGGGATCCATTGAATGGGTACCATGCAGTATGACTTCAAATGGTCTGCATTTGCTCATCGAACCTCACCAATGCTATGAGCCCGAAGTGTCCAACCTTATGTCTCACTCAGCTGTGGGTGTAGATGAGGTAAATCCAGGTTGCATCACAAGCCCTGAATGAATTATTTAAGAATTGCTCTCTATTTCACTGTCATTGTGTTTTGTTTTTGTAATTCATTTTGATAATGGGATTTATCGGATTTTCTCTGCTGCCTTCATGCAGCTGTACACACGCTTGATTCTCTTATGGAGACATATAAATACATGGGTTTGAAAATTCTTTCTAGTCAGGTGTATTCCTAGGCATTGAATATAGGGTGTTTAGCCCATTTCGTTGAGCAAGGGGTAGGTCTTGACTATTACATGTTTGACGTATGGAATGTTATCTGTGCTAATTTCTATCTCTGGTTTTATGCAGCACCCCAACTCGCCTTTCCCCTTAAGCAAACCTAAGTTGGTTTTCTAAATTTGAGACCCTGTTCTGTTTTGTAATTCAGTTCATGTGTAGCCAAGATTACATTCCGTGTATTAGTGATATCTTATGATGTTTCATTTTCTGTGTGACTTATTTCACTTAGAATCATCGTTCCTGAATCCACTCATTATTTCGCAACGGGCCTGATGACATAGATTTCATTGCTGAGTGATATTCCATTGTACGTACGTACCACAATTTCTTTATCCATTTTTCACATTCTGGGATATTTAACTTGTACCGTAGACGAGGGTGTTGTAAACAGAGCCGTCCGACACTTTGGGGTGGCTGTGTGTTTTTGATTTTAATTTCCCTAAGCTATAGCACCATAAGTGGAAGTGCCGTAGGCTCCGTTGCTTTGTTTTTTAGGTGTTCCATGAAACACCATACACTTCTCCAGAGCTGCGGTTGGCAATTTACTTCCCGCCCATCACCATAACAAGGCAACCTGTTCTCCATGGCCTGTGCTGCCTTTCTGGATTTTACACTTTTTTCAGATGGCCCTTTTGACCGGGGGGCAGTGAGACTTCATTGTAGTGCAGATTTCTTTAACATGCTTGCTTGTTTGGCCAAAAAGGGCGTATGCGTTTTTTCCTGAATATATTCAGGAAAAAACGCATACGCCCTTTTTGGCCAAGAGCATCATTGTCGACGTTCTGCCTCTTTTCCTATGCTTTAAATGCAATTCCCGTCTACCCCCTGAAATCGTTTTCCTGCAATTCTGCCCCACTTACAAGTCGTCTTCGCAGCCTTCCTTCAATATTTTTTTGGACGATAGCTGTCATTTATAACTCTGCATGTTTGTGAGTTACAGTGCCCCTGAGCTCCTTTCTTCAACTCGCTATCTTGTGAGCTGGCCGCAAACCCGCAGGATTACTTCAGGCCCTAATCTGATTCCGGCATGGCATGCTGAGCCTGTGGTTAATTCCTCTTCCTGGTGGGAAATGAGCGTTAAATTTGCCCGTGCAGACACCTACAGCTAGTCTCTCATTGGTTCTCCCTATTCCTGTTCATGTTGCGCAGAAATTGCAAACTGTGCCAAACAGGAGGTTAAAGGCACTGACTCTCCAAGTGGGGAGAGTGTGAGTTAAGGGTCTGGAATGGTGAACCCGAGTAAAAGGGGACGAAAACTGAGATACATTTAAAACGTTTCCCGGTCACACGGTGCACCGTACTGTGGGTTTCCGATGCATGTTTTAGCTGAAGGAAGAATCCCTTAAACCTGGAGAGTTGGGACCCATGGCACGGGTACCATGCAGTATGAGTTCAAAGGGTCTGCATTTGCTCATCGAACCTCACCAATGCTATCAGCCCGAAGTGCCCAACCTTATGTCTCACTCAGCTCTGGGTGTAGATGTGGTAAATCCAGGTTGCATCACAAGCCCTGAATGAATTATTTAAGAATTGCTCTCTATTTCACTGTCCTTGTGTTTTGTTTTTGTAATTCATTTTGATAATGGGATTTATCGGATTTTCTCTGCTGCATTCATGCAGCTGTACACACGCTTGATTCTCTTATGGAGACATATAAATCCATGGGTTTTAAGATTCTTACTTCTCAGGTATATTCCCAGGTGTTGAATATGTGGTGTCGAGTCCATTTCGTTGAGCAAGGAGTAGGTCTTTTCTATTATATATTTGGCTTATGGAACGGTATCTGTGCTAATTTCAATCTCTGGTTTTATGCAGCACCCCAACACACCTTTCCCCTTAAGCAAGCATAAGTTGATTTTCTAAATTTGAGACCCTCTTCTGTTTTGTAATTCAGTTCATGTGTAGCCAAGTTTACATTCCGGGTATTAGTGATATCTTGTGATATTTCTTTTTCTGTGTGACTTATTTCACTTAGAATCGTCCTACCTGAATCCACTCATTATGCCGCTATGGGCCTGATGACGTAGATTTCATTGCTGTGTGATATTACATTGTACGTACGTACCACAACTTCTTTATCCATTTTTCGCTTTCTGGGATATTTAACTTGTACCATAGATGAGGTTCTTGTATACAGAGTCGTCTGAAATTTTGGGTTGCCTGTGTGTTTTTGATTTTACTTTCCCTAAGCTACAGGACCATAAGTGGAAGTGCCATAGGCTGCGTTGCTTTGTTTCCTATGTGTTTCAGGAAACGCCATACACTTCTCCAGTTTGGCTGTTGGCAATTTACATCCCGCCCATCTGCATAACAAGGCTCCCTTTTCTCCATGGCCTGTCCTGCTTTTCTGATTTTTATACTTTTTTCAGATCGCCCTTTTGACCAGGGGTCAATGAGACTTCATTGTAGTGCAGATTTCTTTACACGCTTGCTTGGTTGGCCAAAAAGTGCGTATGCGTTTATTCCTGAATATATTCAGGAAAAAACGCATACGCCCTTTTTGGCCAAGTGCATCATTTTCGACATTCTGCTATTTTCCTAAGCTTTAGGTGGATTTCCTGTCTACCCCCTGAAATCGTTTTCCTGCAATTCTGCCCCGCTTTCAAGTCCTCTTCAAAGACTTACTTCAGTACATTTTTGGACGATAGCTGTCATTCATAACTCTGCAGGTTTGTGAATTACAGTGCCCCTGAGCTCCTTTCTTCAACTCGCTTTCTTGTGAGCTGGCCGCAAAACTGCAGGATTGCTTCAGGCCCTAATCTGTTTCAGGCAGGGCACGCTGAGCCTTTGGTTAATTCCTCTTCCTGGTGGGAAATGAGCGTTCCATTTGCCCGTGCAGACACTTACAGCTAGTCTCTCATTGGTTCTCCCTATTCCTGTTCATCTTGCGCAGAAATTGCAAACTGTGCCAAAGAGGAGGTTAAAGGCACTGACTCTCCAAGTGGGGAGAGTGTTAGTAAAGCGTCTGGAATGGTGAACCCGAGTACCAGGGGACGAAAACTGAGATGCATTTCAAAACGTTTCCCAATCACATGGTGGACCTTACTCTGGGTTTGCCATGCATGGTTTAGTTGAAGGAAGAATCCCTTAAACCTGCAGAGTTGGGACCCATGGAATGGGTACCATACAGTATGACTTCAAAGGGTCTGCATTTGCTCACCGAACCTCACCAATGCTATGAGCCCGAAGTGTCCAGCCTTATGTCTCACCCAGGTCTGGTTGTAGATGTGGTAAATCCAGGTTGCATCACAAGCCCTGAATGAATTATTTAAGAATTGCTCTCTATTTCACTGTCATTGTGTTTTTTTTTGAAATTTATTTTGATAATGGGATTTATCGGATTTTCACTGCTGCGTTTAGGCCACTGTACACACGCTTGATTTTCTTATGGAGACATATAAATCCATGGGGTTTAAGATTCTTACTTCTCAGGTATATTCCAAGGCGTTGAATATGGGGTGTTGAGTCCATTTCGTTGAGTAAGGCGTAAGTCTTTTCTATTATATATTTGGCTTATGGAACGGTATCTGTGCTAATTTCAATCTCTGGTTTTATGCAGAACCCCAACACACCTTTCCCCATAAGCAAGCATAAGTTGGTTTTCTAAATTTGAGACCCTGTTCTGTTTTGTAATTCAGTTCATGTGTAGCCAAGTTTACATTCCGTGTATTAGTGATATCTTATGATGTTTGTTTTTCTGTGTGACTTATTTCTCGTAGAATCATCGTACCTGAATCCACTCATTATTCCGCTATGGGCCTGATGACGTAGATTTCATTGCTGAGTGATATTCCATTGTACGTACGTACAACAACTTCTTTATTCATTTTTTGCTTTCTCGGATATTTAACTTGCATCGTAGACGAGGTTCTTGTAAACAGAGCCGTCCCAAAATTTGGGGTGGCTGTGTGTGTTTGATTTTAATTTCCCTAAGCTATACGACCATAAGTGGAAGTGCCATAGGCTGTGTTTCTTTGTTTCCTACGTGTTTTAGGAAACACCATACACTTCTCCAGAGTGGCTGTTGGCAATTTACATCCCGCCCATCAGCATAACAAGGCTCCCTGTTCTCCATGACCTGTCCTGCCTTTCTGGATTTTACACCTTTTTCAGATGGCCCTTTTCACCGGGGGGCAGTGAGACTTCATTGTAGTGCAGATTTCCTTTACATGCTGGCTTGGTTGGCCAAAAAGTTCGTATGCGTTTTTTCCTGAATATATTCAGGAAAAGAACGCATACACCCTTTTTGGCCAAGTGCATCATTGTCGACATTCTGCCTCTTTTCCTATGCTTTAAGTGCAATTCCAGTCTACCCCCTGAAATCGTTCTCCTGAAATTCTGCCCCTTTTTCAAGTCCTCTTCGAAGACTAACTTCAATATATTTTTGCACGATAGCTCTCATTCATAACTCTGCAGGTTTCTGAATTACAGTGTCCCTGAGCTCCTTTCTTCAACTCGTTTTCTTGTGTGCTGGCCGCAAAACCGTAGGATTGCTTCAGGCCCTCATCTGGTTCTGGCAGGGCATGCTGAGCCTTTGGTTAATTCCTCTTCCTGGTGGGAAATGAGAATTACATTTGCCCGTGCAAACACCTACAGCTAGTCTCTCATTGGTTCTCCCTATTCCTGTTCATCTTGCGCAGAAATTGCAAACTGTGCCAAAGAGGAAGTTAAAGGCACTGACTCTCCAAGTGGGGAGAGTGTTAGTAAAGCATCTGAAATGGTGAACCCGAGTACCAAGGGACGAAAACTGAGATGCATTTGAAAACGTTTCCCAATCACACGGTGGACCATACTCTGGGTTTCCGATGCATGTTTTAGCTGAAGGAAGAATCCCTTAAACCTGGAGAGTTGGGATCCATGGAATGGGTACCATGCAGTATGACTTCAAAGGGTCTGCATTTGCTCACCGAACTTCACGAATGCTATCAGCCCGAAGTGTCCAGCCTTATGTCTCACCCAGCTCTGGATGTAGATGTGGTAAATCCAGGTTGCATCACAAGCCCTGAATGAATTCTTTAAGAATTGCTCTCTAGTTCACTGTCATTGTGTTTTGTTTTTGAAATTTATTTTGATAATGGGATTTATCGGATTTTCACTGCTGCGTATAGGCCGCTGTACACACGCTTCATTTCCTTATGGAGACATATAAATCCATGTGTTTCAAGATTCTTACTTGTCAGGTATATTCCCAGGCATTGAATATGGGGTGTTGAGTCCATTTCGTTGAGCAAGGAGTAGCTTTTGTCTATTATATATTTGGCTTATGGAACGGTCTCTGTGCTAATTTCAATCTCTGGTTTTATGCAGCACCCCAACTCACCTTTACCCATAAGCAAGCATAAGTTGGTTTTCTAAATTTGAGACCATGTTCTGTTTTGTAATTCACTTCATGTGTAGCCAAGTTTACATTCCGTGTATTAGTGATATCTTATGATGTTTCTTTTTCTGTGTGAATTATTTCTCATAGAATCCTCGTACCTGAATCCACTCATTATGCCGCTATGGGCCTGATGACGTAGATTACATTGCTGAGTGATATTCCATTGGACGTACGTACCACAACATCTTTATCCATTTTTTGCTTTCTCGGATATTTAACTTTTACCGTAGAGGAGGTTCTTGTAAACAGAGCCGTCCCAAACTTTGGGGTGGCTGTGTGTTTTTGATTTTAATTTCCCTAAGCTATAGGACCATAAGTGGAAGTGCCATAGGCTGTGTTGCTTTGTTTCCTACGTGTTTCAGAAAACACCATACACTTCTCCAGAGTGGCTGTTGGCAATTTACATCCCGCCCATCAGCATAACAAGGCTCCCTGTTCTCCATGACCTGTCCTGCCTTTCTGGATTTTACACATTTTCAGATGGCCCTGTTGACCTGGGGGCAGAGAGACTTCATTGTAGTGCAGATTTCTTTTACACGCTTGGTTGGTTGGCCAAAAAGTGCGTATGCGTTTTTCCTGAATATATTCAGGAAAAAAAGCATACGCACTTTTTGGCCAAGTGCATCATTGTCGACATTCTACCTCTTTTCCTATGCTTTAAGTGCAATTCCAATCTATCCCCTGAAACCGTTTTCCAGAAATTCTGCCCCGCTTTCAAGTCCTGTTTGAAGACTTACTTCAATACATTTTTGGACGATAGCTGTCATTCATACCTCTGCAGGTTTGTGAATTACAGTGACCCAGAGCTCCTTCCTTCAACTCGCTTTCTTGTGAGCTGGCCGCCAAACCGCATGATTTCTTCAGGCCCTAAACTGTTTCTGGCAGGGCACGCTGAGCCTTTGGTTAATTCCTCTTCCTGGTGGGAAATGAGCGTTCCATTTGCCCGTGCATACACCTACAGCTGGTCTCTCGTTGGTTCTCCCTATTCCTGTTCATCTTGCTCAGAAATTGCAAACTGTGCCAAAAAAGGAGATTAAAGGCACTGAATCTCCAAGTGGGGAGAGTGTTAGTAAAGCGTCTGGAATGGTGAACCCGTGTACCAGGCGACGAAAACTGAGATGCATTTAGAAATGTTTCCCAATCACACGGTGGACCATACTCTGGGTTTCCCATGCATGTTTTAGCTGAAGGAAGCATCCCTTAAACCTGGAGAGTTCGGACCCATGGAATGGGTACCATGCAGTATGACTTCAAAGGGTCTGCATTTGCTCAACAAACCTCACCAATGCTATCAGCCCGAAGTGTCCAGCCTTATGTCTCACCCAGCTCTGGGTGTAGATGTGGTAAATCCAGGTTGCATCACATGCCCTGAATGAATTATTTAAGAATTGCTCTCTATTTCAGTGTCATTGTGTTTTGTTTTTGAAATTTATTTTGATAATGGGATTTATCGGATTTTCACTGCTGTGTTTAGGCCGCTGTACACACGCTTGATTGCCTTATGGAGAGATATAAATCCATGGGTTTTAAGATTCTTACTTGTCAGGTATATTCCCAGGCGTTGAATATGTGGCGTTGAGTCCATTTCGTTGAGCAGGGAGTAGGTTTTGTCTATTATATATTTGGCTTATGGAACGGTATCTGAGCTAATTTCAATCTCTGGTTTTATGCAGCACCCGAACTCACCTTCCCCATAAGCAAGCAAAAGTTGATTTTCTAAATTTGAGACCCTGTTCTGTTTTGTAATTCAGTTCATGTGTAGCCAAGTTTACATTCCTTGTATTAGTCATACATTTTGATGTTTCTTTTTCTGTGTGACTTATTTCACGTAGAATCATCGTACCTGAATCCACTCATTATGCCGCTACGGGCCTGATATAGATTTCATTGCTGAGTGATATTCCATTGTACGTACGTACCACAACTTCTTTATCCATTTTTCGCTCTCTGGGATATTTAACTTGTACCGTAGACGAGGTTCTTGTAAACAGAGCCGTTCCAAACTTTGGGGTGGCTGTGTGGTTTTGATTTTAATTTCCCTAAGCTATAGGACCATAAATGGAAGTGCCATAGGCTGTGTTGCTTTGTTTCTTACGTGTTTTAGGAAACACAATACACTTCTCCAGAGTGGCTGTTGGCAATTCACATCCCGCCCAACAGCATAACAATGCTCCCTCTTCTCCATGGCCTGTCCTGCTTTCTGGATTTTACACTTTTTTCACATGGCCCTTTTGACCTGGGGGCAGTGAGACTTCATTGTAGTGCCGATTTCATTTACACGTTGCTTGGTTGGCCAAAAAGTGCGTATGCGTTTTTTCCTGAATATATTCAGGAAAAAACGCATACGCCCTTTTTGGCCAAGTGCATCATTGTCGCCGTTCTGCCTCTTTTCCTATTCTTTAAGTGCAATTCCAGTCTACCCCTGAAATCGTTTTCCTGAATTTCTGCCCCGCTTTCAAGTCCTCTTCGCAGACTTACTTCAATATATTTTTGGACGATAGCGGTCATTTATAACTCTGCAGGTTTTGAATCACAGTGACCCTGAGCTCCTTTCTTCAACTCGCTTTCCTGTGCGCTGGCTGCAAAACCTCAGGATTGCTTCAGGCCCTAATCTTGTTGCGGCAGGGCATGCTGAGCCTTTGGTTAATTCTTCTTCCTCGTGGGAAATGACCGTTACATTTGCCCGTGCAGACACCTACAGCTAGCCTCTCATTGGTTCTCCATATTCCTGTTCATCATGTGCAGAAATTGCAAACTGTGCCCAACAGGAGGTTAAAGGCACTGACTCTCCAAGTGTGGAGAGTGTTAGTTAGGCGTCTGGAATGGTGAACCCGAGTATAAAGGGACATAAACTGAGATGCATTTGAAAACGTTTCCCAATCACATGGTGGACCATACTCTGGGTTTCCCATACATGATTTAGCGGAAGGAAGAATCCCTTCAACCTGTAGAGTTGGGAACCATGGAATGGGTACCATGCAGTATGACTTCAAAGGGTCTGCATTTGCTCACCCAACCTCACCCATGCTATCAGGCCGACGTGTCCGGCCTTATGTTTCCCCAGCTCTGGGTGTAGATGTGGTAAATCAAGGTTGCATCAGAAGCCCTGAGTGAATTATTTAAGAATTCCTCTCTATTTCACTGTCATTGTGATTTGTTTCTGTAATTTATTTTGATAATTTGATTTATCGGATTTTCACTGCTGCGTTTAGGCCGCTGTACACACGCTTGATTTCCTTATGAGACATATAAATCCATGGGTTTTAAGATTCTTACTTGTCAGGTATATTCCCAGGCGTTGAATATGTGGTGTTGAGTCCATTTCGTTGAGCAAGGACAAGGTCATGTCTATTATATATTTGGCTTATAGAACGGTATCTGTGCTAATTTCAATCTCTGGTTTTATGCAGCACCCCAACTCACCTTTCCCCATAAGCAAGCATAAGTTGGTTTTCTAAATTTGAGACCCTGTTCTGTTTTGTAATTCAGTTCATGTGTAGCCAAGATTACATTCTGTTTATTAGTGATATCTTATGATGTTTCTTTTTCTGTGTGACTTATTTCTGGTAGAATCATCGTACCTGAATCCACTCATTATGCCGCTACGGGTCTTATGACGTAGATTTCATTGCTGAGTGATATTCCATTGTACGTGCGTACCACAACTTCTTTATCCATTTTTTGCTTTCTCGGATATTTAACTTGTACCGTAGACGAGGTTCTTGTAAACAGAGCCGTCCCAAAATTTGGGGTGGCTGTGTGTTTTTGATTTTAATTTCCCTAAGCTATAGGACCACAAGTGGAAGTACCATAGGCACTGTTGCTTTGTTTCCTACGTGTTTCAGGAAACACCATACACTTCTCCAGAGTGGCTGTTGGCAATTTACATCCCGCCCATCAGCATAACAAGGCTCCCAGTTCTCCATGACCTGTCCTGCCTTTCTGGATTTTACACTTTTTTCAGATGGCCCTTTTGACCGGGGGGCAGTGAGACTTCATTGTAGTGCAGATTTCCTTTACACGCTTGCTTGGTTGGCCAAAAGGGCGTATGCGTTTTGTCCTGAATATATTCAGGTGAAAACGCATACGCCCTTTTTGGCCAAGTGCATCATTGTCGACATTCTGCCTCTTTTCCTATGCTTTAAGTGCAATTCCAGTCTACCCCCTGAAATCGTTTTCCTGAAATTCTGCCTCGCTTTCAAGTCCTGTTCGAAGACTTACTTCAATACATTTTTGGACGATAGCTGTCATTTTGTAACTCTGCAGCTTTGTGAATTACAGAGCCCCTGAGCTCCTTTTTTCAACTAGCTTTCTTGTGAGCTGGCTGCAAAAAAGAAGGAGTGCTTCAGGCTCTAATCTGTTTCCGGCAGGGCACACTGAGCCTTTGGTTAATTGCTCTTCCTGGTGGGAAATGAGCGTTCCGTTTGCCCGTGCAGATACCTACAGCTAGTCTCTCATTGGTTCTCCCTATTCATGTTCATCTTGGGCAGAAATTGCAAACTGTGCCAAACAGGAGGTTAAAGGCACTGACTCTCCAAGTGGGGAGAGTGTTAGTAAAGCGTCTGGAAAGGTGAACCCGAGTACCCGGGGACGAAAAGTGAGATGCATTTGAAAACGTTTCCCAATCACACGGTGGACCATACTCTGGGTTTCCCATGCATGTTTAGCTGAAGGAAGAATCCTTTAAACCTGGAGAGTTGTGACCCATGGAATGGGTACCATACAGTACGACTTCAAAGGGTCTGCGTTTGCTCACCGAACCTCACCAATGCTATCAGCCCGAAGTGTCCAGCCTTATGTCTCACCAAGCTCTGGGTGTAGATGTGGTAAATCCAGGTTGCATCACAAGCCCTGAATGAATTATTTAAGAATTGCTCTCTATTTCACTGTCATTGTGTTTTGTTTTTGAAATTTACTTTGATAATGGGATTTATCGGATTTTCTCTGCTGCCTTACTGCAGGTGTACACACGCTTGATTCTCTTATGGAGACATATAAATCCATGGGTTTGAAGATTCTTACTAGTCAGGTGTATTCCTAGGCGTTGAATATAGGGTGTTTAGCCCATTTCGTTGAGCAAGGGGTAGGTCTTGACTATTACATGTTTGACGTATGGAATGGTATCTGTGCTAATTTGTATCTCTGGTTTTATGCAGCACCCCAACTCACCTTTCCCCTTAAGCAAACATAAGTTGGTTTTCTAAATTTGAGACCCTGTTCTGTTTTGTAATTCAGTTCATGTGTAGCCAAGATTACATTCCGTGTATTAGTGATATCTTATGATGTTTCATTTTCTGTGTGACTTATTTCACTTAGAATCATCGTACCTGAATCCACTCATTATGCCACGATGGGCCAGATGACATAGATTTCATTGTTGAGTGATATTCCATTGTACGTACGTACCACAACTTCTTTATCCATTTTTCGCTTTCTGGGATATTTAACTTGTACCGTAGATGAAGTTCTTGTAAACAGAGCCGTCTGAAACTTTGTGGTGGCTGTGTGTTTTTGATTTTAATTTCCCTAATCTATAGGACCATAAGTGGAAGTGCGATAGGCTCCATTGCTTTGTTTTTTAGGTGTTTCAGGAAACACCATAGACTTCTGCAGAGTGGCTGTTGGCAATTTACATCCCACCCAGCAGCATAACAAGGCTCCCTGTTCTCCATTGCCTGTGCTGCATTTCTGGGTTTTACACTTTTTTCAGATGGCCCTTTTGACCGGGGGGCAGTGAGACTTCATTGTAGTGCAGATTTCTTTAACATGCTTGCTTGGTTGGCCAAAAAGGCCGTATGCGTTTTTTCCTGAATATATTCAGGGAAAAACGCATACGCACTTTTTGGCCAAGTGCATCATTGTCGACGTTCTGCCTCTTTTCCTATGCTTAAAATGCAAGTCCAGTCTACCCCCTGAAATCATTTTCCTGCAATTCTGCCCCGCTTTCAAGTCCTCTTCGTAGCCTTCCTTCAATATATTTTTGGACGATAGCTGTCATTTATAACTGTGCAGGTTTGTGAATTACAGTGCCCCTGAGCTCCTTTCTTCAGATCGCTTTCTTTTGAGCTGCCCGCAAACCCGCAGGATTGCTTCAGGCCCTAATCTGGTTCCAGCACGGTATGGTGAGCCTTTGGTTAATTCCTCTTCCTGGCTGGAAATGAGCGTTAAATTTGCCCGTGCAGACACCTACAGCTAGTCTCTCATTGGTTCTCCCTATTCCTGTTCATCTTGCACAGAAATTGCAAACTGTGCCAAACAGCAGGTTAAAGGCACTGACTCTCCAAGTGGGGAGAGTGTTAGTAAAGGGTCTGGAATTGTGAACCCGAGTAAAAGGGGACGAAAACTGAGATGCATTTGAAAACGTTTCCCGGTCACACGGTGCACCATACTGTGGGTTTCCCATGCATGTTTTAGCTGAAGGAAGAATCGCTTAATCCTGGAGAGTTGGGACCCATGGAATGGGTACCATGAAGTATGACTTCAAATGGTCTGCATTTGCTCATCGAACCTCACCAATGCTATCAACCCGAAGTGTCCAACTTATGTCTCACTCAGCTGTGGGTGTAGATGAGGTAAATCCAGGTTGCATCACAAGCCCTGAATGAATTATTTAAGAATTGCTCTCTATTTCACTGTCATTGTGTTTTGTTTTTGTAATTCATTTTGATAATGGGATTTATCGGATTTTCTCTGCTGCCTTCATGCAGGTGTACACACGCTTGATTCTCTTATGGAGACATATAAATCCATGGGTTTGAAAATTCTTTCTAGTCAGGTGTATTCCTAGGCGTTGAATATAGGGTGTTTAGCCCCTTTCGTTGAGCAAGTGGTAGGTCTTGACTATTACATATTTGACGTATGGAATTGTATCTGCGCCAGTTTCTATCTCTGGTGTTATGCAGCACCCCAACTCACCTTTCCCCTTAAGCAAACATAAGTTGGTTTTCTAAATTTGAGACCCTGTTCTGTTTTGTAATTCAGTTCATGTGTAGCCAAGATTACATTCGGTGTATTAGTGATATCTTATGATGTTTCATTTTCTGTGGGACTTATTTCACTTAGAATCATCGTACCTGAACCACTTATTATGCCACGACGGGCCAGATGACATAGATTTCATTGGTGAGTGATATTCCATTGTACGTACGTACCACAACTTCTTTATCCATTTTTCGCTTTCTGGGATATTTAACTTGTACCGTAGACGAGGTTCTTGTAAAGAGAGCCGTCCGAAACTTTGAGGTGGCTGTGTGCTTTTGATTTTAATTTCCCTAAGCTATAGGACCATAAGTAGAAGTGCCGTAGACTCCGTTGCTTTGTTTTTTAGGTGTTCCAGGAAACACCATACACTTCTCCAGAGTGGCTGTTGGCAATTTACATCCCGCCCATCAGCATAACAAGGCTCCCTGTTCTCCATGGCCTGTGCTGCCTTTTTGGATTTTACACTTTTTTCAGATGGCCCTTTTGATCGGGGGGCAGTGAGACTTCATTGTAGTGCAGATTTCTTTAACATGCTTGCCTCGTTGTCCAAAAAGGGGGTATGCATTTTTGCCTGAATATATTCAGGAAAAACGCATACGCCCTTTTTGGCCAAGAACATCATTGTCAACGTTCTGCCTCTTTTCCTATGCTTTAAATGCAATTCCCGTCTACCCCCTGAAATCGTTTCCCTGCAATTCTGCCCCGCTTACAAGTTCTCTTCGCAGCCTTCCTTCAATATATTTTTGGACGATAGCTGTCATTTATAACTCTGCAGGTTTGTGAGTTACAGTGCCCCTGAGCTCCTTTCTTCAACTCGCTATCTTGTGAGCTGGCCGCAAACCCGCTGGATTGCTTCAGGCCCTAATCTGTTTCCAGCACGGCATGTTGAGCCTTAGGTTAATTCCTCTTCCTGGCGGGAAATGAGCGTTAAATTTGCCCGTGCAGACACCTACAGCTAGTCTCTCATTGGTTCTCCCTATTCCTGTTCATCTTGCGCAGAAATTGCAAACTGTGCCAAAGAGGAGGTTAAAGAACTGACTCTCCAAGTGGGGAGAGTGTTCATATAGGGTCTGGAATTGTGAACCCGAGTAAAAGGGGATGAAAACTGAGATGCATTTGAAAACGTTTGCTGGTCACACAGTGCACCATACTGTGGGTTTCCCATGCATGTTTTAGCTGAAGGAAGAATCCCTTAAACCTGGAGAGTTGGGACCCATGGAATGGGTACCATGCAGAATGACTTCAAAGGGTCTGCATTTGCTCATCGAACCTCACCAATGCTATCAGCCCGAAGTCCCCAACCTTATGTCTCACTGAGCTCTGGGTATAGATGTGGTCAATCCAGGTTGCATCACAAACCCTGAATGAATTATTTAAGAATTGCTCTCTATTTCACTGTCCTTGTGTTTTGTTTTTGTAATTCATTTTGATAATGGGATTTATCGGATTTTCTCTGCTGCATTCATGCCGCTGTACACAGGATTCATTCTCTTCTGGAGACATATAAATCCATGGGTTTGAAGATTCTTACTAGTCAGGTGTATTCCTAGGCGTTGAATATGGGGTGTTTAGTCCATTTCGTTGAGCAAGGGGTAGGTCTTAACTATTACATATTTGGCTTATAAAAAGGTATCTGTGCTAATTTCTATCTCTGGTTTTATGCAGCACCCCAACTCACCTTTCCCCTTAAGCAAGCATAAGTTGGTTTTCTAAATCTGAGACCCTGTTCTGTTTTGTAATTCAGTTCATGTGTAGCGAACTTTACATTCCGTGTATTAGTGATATCTTATGATGTTTCATTTTCTGTGTGACTTATTTCACTTACAATCATCTTACCTGAATCCACTCATTATGCCGCAATGGGCCTGATGACATAGATTTTATTGCTGAGTGATATTCCATTGTACGTACGTACCACAGCTTCTTTATCCATTTTTCACATTCTGCGATACTTAACTTGTACCGTAGACGAGGTTCTTGTAAAGAGAGCCGTCCGAAACTTTGGGGTGGCTGTGTGTTTTTGATTTTAATTTCCCTAAGCTATAGGACCATAAGTGGAAATACCGTAGGCTCCGTTGCTTTGTTTTCTAGGTCTTCCAGGAAACACCATACACTTCTCCAGCGTGGCTGTTGGCAATTTACAACCCACCCATCAGCATAACAAGTCTCCCTGTTCTCCATGGCCTGTGCTGCATTTCTGGATTTTACACTTTTTTCAGATGGCCCTTTTGACCGGGGGGCATTGAGACTTCATTGTAGTGCAGATTTCTTTAACATGCTTGCTTGGTTGGCCAAAAAGAGCGTATGCGTTTTTTCCTGAATATATTCAGAAAAAACGCATACGCCCTTTTTGGCCAAGAGCATCATTGTCGACGTTCTGCCTCTTTTCCTGTGCTTTAAATGCAATTCCCGTCTACCCCCTGAAATCGTTTTCCTGCAATTCTGCCCCGCTTACAAGTTCTCTTTGCAGCCTTCCTTCAATATATGTTTGGACGATAGCTGTCATTTATAACTCTGCAGGTTTGTGAGTTACAGTGCCCCTGAGCTCCTTTCTTCAAATCGCTATCTTGTGAGCTGGCCGCAAACCCACTGGATTGCTTCAGGCCCTAATCTGGTTCCGGCAGGGCATGCTGAGCCTTTGGTTAATTCCTCTTCCTGGTGGGGAATGAGCGTTAAATTTGCCCGTGCAGACACCTACAGCTAATCTCTCATTGGTTCTCCCTCTTCCTGTTCTTCTTGAGTAGAAATTGCAAACTGTGCCCAACAGGAGGTTAAAGGCACTGACTCTCCAAGTAGGGAGAGTGTTAGTAAAGGATCTGGAATTGTGAACCCGAGTAAAAGGGGACGAAAACTGCAATGCATTTGAAAACGTTTCCTGGTCACATGCTGTACCATACTGTGGGTTTCCCATGCATGTATTAGCTGAAGGAAGAATCCCTTAAACCTGGAGAGTTGGGACCCATGGAATGCGTACCATGCAGTATGCCTTCAAAGGGTCTGCATTTGTTCATCGAACCTCACCAATGCTATCAGCCCGAAGTCCCCAACCTTATGTCTCACTCAGCTCTGGATGTAGATGTGGTAAATCCAGGTTGCATCACAATCCCTGAATGAATTATTTAAGAATTGCTCCCTATTTCACTGTCCTTGTGTTTTGTTTTTGTAATTCATTTTGATAATGGGATTTATCGGATTTTCTCTGCTGCATTCATGCCGCTGTACACACGCTTCATTCTCTTATGGAGACATATAAATCCATGGGTTTGAAGATTCTTACTAGTCAGGTGTATTCCTAGGCGTTGAATATGGCATGTTTTGTCCATTTCGTTGAGCAAGGGGTAGGTCTTGACTATTACATATTTGACGAATGGAATGGTATCTGTGCTAATTTCTATCTCTGGTTTTATGCAGCACCCCAACTCACCTTTCCCCTTAAGCAAGCATAAGTTGGTTTTCTAAATTTGAGACCCTGTTCTGTTTTGTAATTCAGTTCATGTGTAGCCAAGTTTACATTCCGTGTATTAGTGATATCTTATGATGTTTCATTTTCTGTGTGACTTATTTCAGTTAGAATCATGGTACCTGAATCCACTCATTATGCCGCGATGGGCCTGATGACATAGATTTCATTGCTGAGTGATATTCCATTGTACGTACGTACCACAACTTCTTTATCAATTTTTCATATTCTGGGATATTTAACTTGTATCGTAGACGAGGTTCTTGTAAACAGAGCCGTCCGATACTTTGGGGTGGCTGTGAGATTTTGATTTTAATTTCCCTAAGCTATAGGACCATAAGTGGATTTGCCGTAGGCTCCGTTGCTTTGTTTTTTAGGTGTTCCAGGAAATACCATACACTTCTCCAGAGTGGCTGTTAGTAATTTACATCCCGCCCATCAGCATAACAAGGCTCCCTGTTCTCCATGGCCTGTGCTGCCTTTCTGGATTTTACACTTTTTTCTGATGGTCGTTTTGACCGGGGGGCAGTGAGACTTCATTGTAGTGCAGATTTCTTTAAAATGCTTGCTTGGTTGGCCAAAAAGGGCGTATGCGTTTTTTCCTGAATATATTCAGGAAAAAACGCATACGCCCTTTTTGGCCAAGAGCATCATTGTCGACGTTCTGCCTCTTTTCCTATGCTTTAAATGCAATTCCCGTCTACCCCCTGAAATCATTTTCCTGCAATTCTGCCCCGCTTACAAGTTCTCTTCGCAGCCTTCCTGCAATATATTTTTGGACGATAGCTGTCATTTATAAATCTGCAGGTTTGTGAGTTACAGTGTCCCTGAGGTCCTTTCTTCAACTCGCTATCTTGTGAGCTGGTCGCAAACCCGCAGGATTGCTTCAGGCCCTAATCTGCTTCCAGCACGGCATGTTGAGCCTTAGGTTATTTCCTCTTCCTGGTGGGAAATGAGCGTTAAATTTGCCCGTGCAGACACCTACAGCTAGTCTGTCATTGGTTCTCCCTATTCCTGTTCATCTTGAGCAGAAATTGCAAACTGTGCCAAAGAGGAGGTTAAAGCACTGACTCTCCAAGTAGGGAGAGTGTTAGTAAAGGGTCTGGAATGGTGAACCCGAGTAAAAGGGGAGGAAAACTGAGATGCATTTGAAAACGTTTGCCGGTCACACGGTGCACCATACTGTGGGTTTCCCATGCATGTTTAAGCTGAAGGAAGAATCCCTTAAACCTGGAGAGTTGGGAACCTTGGAATGGGTACCATGCAGTATGACTTCAAAGTGTCTGCATTTGCTCACTGAACGTCACCAATGCTATCAGCCCGAAGTGCCCAACCTTATGTCTCACTCAGCTCTGGGTGTAGATGTGGTAAATCCAGGTTGCATCACAAACCCTGAATGAATTATTTAAGAATTGCTCTCTATTTCACTGTCCTTGTGTTTTGCTTTTGTAATATATTTTGATAATGGGATTTATCGGATTTTCTCTGCTGCATTCATGCCGCTGTACACACGCTTCATTCTCTTACGGAGACATATGAATCCATGGGTTTGAAGATTCTTACTAGTCAGGTGTATTCCTAGGCATTGAATATGGGGTGTTTAGTCCATTTCGTTGAGCAAGGTGTAGGTCTTGACTATTACATATTTGGCTTATGAAAAGGTATCTGTGCTAATTTCTATCTCTGTTTTGATGCGGCACCCCAACTCACCTTTCACCTTAAGCAAGCATAAGTTGGTTTTCTAAATTTGAGGCCCTGTTCTGTTTTGTAATTCAGTTCATGTGTAGCCTAGTTTATATTCCGTGTATTAGTGATATCTTATGATGTTTCATTTTCTGTGTGACTTATTTCACTTAGAATCATGGTACCTGAATCCACTCATTATGCCGCGACGGGCCTGATGACATAGATTTCATTGCTCAGTGATATTCCATTGTACGTACGTACCACAACTTCTTTATCCATTTTTCACATTCTGGGATATTTCACTTGTACCGTAGACGAGGTTCTTGTAAACAGAGCCGACCGAAACTTTGGGGTGGCTGTGTGTTTTTGATTTTAATTTCCCTAAGCTATAGGACCATAAGTGGAAGTGCCGTAGGCTCCGTTGCTTTGTTTTTTAGGTGTTCCAGGAAACACCATACTCTTCTCCAGAGTGGCTGTTGGCAATTTACATCCCGCCCATCAGCATAACAAGGCTCCCGGTTCTCCATGTCCTGTGCTGCCTTTCTGGATTTTACACTTTTTTCAGATGGCCCTTTTGACAGGGGGGCAGTGAGACTTCATTGTAGTGCAGATTTCTTTAACATGCTTGCTTGGTTGGCCAAAAAGGGCGTATGCGTTTTTTCCTGAATATATTCAGAAAAAACGCATACGCCCTTTTTGGCCAAGAGCATCATTGTCGACGTTCTGCCTCTTTTCCTATGCTTTAAATGCAATTCCCGTCTACCCCCTGAAATCGTTTTCCTGCAATTCTGCCCCGCTTACAAGTTCTCTTCGCAGCCTTCCTTCAATATATTTTTGGACGATAGCTGTCATTTATAACTCTGCAGGTTTGTGAGTTACAGTGCCCCTGAGCTCCTTTCTTCAACTCACTATCTTGTGAGCTGGCCGCAAACCCGGTGGATTGCTTCAGGCCCTAATCTGGTTCCGGCAGGGCATGCTGAGCCTTTGGTTAATTCCTCTTCCTGGTGGGGAATGAGCGTTAAATTTGCCCGTGCAGACACCTACAGGTAATCTCTCATTGGTTCTCCCTCTTCCTGTTCTTCTTGAGCAGAAATTGCAAACTGTGCCCAACAGGAGGTTAAAGGCACTGACTCTCCAAGTAGGGAGAGTGTTAGTAAAGTGTCTGGAATTGTGAACCCGAGTAAAAGGGGACGAAAACTGCAATGCATTTGAAAACGTTTCCCGGTCACACGCTGCACCATACTGTGGGTTTCCCATGCATGTATTAGCTGAAGGAAGAATCCCTTAAACCTGGAGAGTTGGGACCCATGGAATGCGTACCATGCAGTATGCCTTCAAAGGGTCTGCATTTGTTCATCGAACCTCACCAATGCTATCAGCCCGAAGTCCCCAACCTTATGTCTCACTCAGCTCTGGATGTAGATGTGGTAAATCCAGGTTGCATCACAATCCCTGAATGAATTATTTAAGAATTGCTCCCTATTTCACTGTCCTTGTGTTTTGTTTTTGTAATTCATTTTGATAATGGGATTTATCGGATTTTCTCTGCTGCATTCATGCCGCTGTACACACGCTTCATTCTCTTATGGAGACATATAAATCCATGGGTTTGAAGATTCTTACTAGTCAGGTGTATTCCTAGGCGTTGAATATGGCGTGTTTTGTCCATTTCGTTGAGCAAGGGGTAGGTCTTGACTATTACATATTTGACGAATGGAATGGTATCTGTGCTAATTTCTATCTCTGGTTTTATGCAGCACCCCAACTCACCTTTCCCCTTAAGCAAGCATAAGTTGGTTTTCTAAATTTGAGACCCTGTTCTGTTTTGTAATTCAGTTCATGTGTAGCCAAGTTTACATTCCGTGTATTAGTGATATCTTATGATGTTTCATTTTCTGTGTGACTTATTTCAGTTAGAATCATGGTACCTGAATCCACTCATTATGCCGTGACGGGCCTGATGACATAGATTTCATTGCTGAGTGATATTCCATTGTACGTACGTACCACAACTTCTTTATCCATTTTTCACATTCTGGGATATTTAACTTGTACCGTAGACGAGGTTCTTGTAAACAGAGCCGACCGAAACTTTGGGGTGGCTGTGTGTTTTTGATTTTAATTTCCCTAAGCTATAGGACCATAAGTGGAATTGCCGTAGGCTCCGTTGCTTTGTTTTTTAGGTGTTCCAGGAAACACCATACACTTCTCCAGAGTGGATGTTGGCAATTTACATCCCGCACATCAGCATAACAAGGCTCCCGGTTCTCCATGCCCTGTGCTGCCTTTCTGGATTTTACACTTTTTTCAGATGGCCCTTTTGACCGGGGGGCAGTGAGACTTCATTGTAGTGCAGATTTCTTTAACATGCTTGCTTGGTTGGCCTAAAAGTGCGTATGCGTTTTTTCCTGAATATATTAAGAAAAAACGCATACGCCCTTTTTGGCCAAGAGCGTCATTGTCGACGTTCTGCCTCTTTTCCTATGCTTTAAATGCAATTCCCGTCTACCCCCTGAAATCGTTTTCCTGCAATTCTGCCCCGCTTACAAGTTCTCTTCGCAGCCTTCCTTCAATATATTTTTGGCCGATAGCTGTCATTTATAACTCTGCAGGTTTGTGAGTTACAGTGCCCCTGAGCTCCTTTCTTCAACTCGCTATCTTGTGAGCTGGCCGCAAACCCGCTGGATTGCTTCAGGCCCTAATCTGGTTCCGGCAGGGCATGCTGAGCCTTTGGTTAATTCCTCTTCCTGGTGGGGAATGAGCGTTAAATTTGCCCGTGCAGACACCTACAGCTAATCTCTCATTGGTTCTCCGTCTTCCTGTTCTTCTTGAGCAGAAATTGCAAACTGTGCCCAACAGGAGGTTAAAGGCACTGACTCTCCAAGTAGGGAGAGTGTTAGTAAAGGGTCTGGAATTGTGAACCCGAGTAAAAGGGGACGAAAACTGCAATGCATTTGAAAACGTTTCCCGGTCACACGCTGCACCATACTGTGGGTTTCCCATGCATGTATTAGCTGAAGGAAGAATCCCTTAAACCTGGAGAGTTGGGACCCATGGAATGCGTACCATGCAGTATGCCTTCAAAGGGTCTGCATTTGTTCATCGAACCTCACCAATGCTATCAGCCCGAAGTCCCCAACCTTATGTCTCACTCAGCTCTGGATGTAGATGTGGTAAATCCAGGTTGCATCACAATCCCTGAATGAATTATTTAAGAATTGCTCCCTATTTCACTGTCCTTGTGTTTTGTTTTTGTAATTCATTTTGATAATGGGATTTATAGGATTTTCTCTGCTGCATTCATGCCGCTGTACATACGCTTCATTCTCTTATGGAGACATATAAATCCATGGGTTTGAAGATTCTTACTAGTCAGGTGTATTCCTAGGCGTTGAATATGGCGTGTTTTGTCCATTTCGTTGAGCAAGGGGTAGGTCTTGACTATTACATATTTGACGAATGGAATGGTATCTGTGCTAATTTCTATCTCTGGTTTTATGCAGCACCCCAACTCACCTTTCCCCTTAAGCAAGCATAAGTTGGTTTTCTAAATTTGAGACCCTGTTCTGTTTTGTAATTCAGTTCATGTGTAGCCAAGTTTACATTCCGTGTATTAGTGATATCTTATGATGTTTCATTTTCTGTGTGACTTATTTCAGTTAGAATCATGGTACCTGAATCCACTCATTATGCCGCGACGGGCCTGATGACATAGATTTCATTGCTGAGTGATATTCCATTGTACGTACGTACCACAACTTCTTTATCCATTTTTCACATTCTGGGATATTTAACTTGTACCGTAGACGAGGTTCTTGTAAACAGAGCCGACCGAAACTTTGGGGTGGCTGTGTGTTTTTGATTTTAATTTCCCTAAGCTATAGGACCATAAGTGGAATTGCCGTAGGCTCCGTTGCTTTGTTTTTTAGGTGTTCCAGGAAACACCATACACTTCTCCAGAGTGGCTGTTGGCAATTTACATCCCGCACATCAGCATAACAAGGCTCCCGGTTCTCCATGCCCTGTGCTGCCTTTCTGGATTTTACACTTTTTTCAGATGGCCCTTTTGACCGGGGGGCAGTGAGACTTCATTGTAGTGCAGATTTCTTTAACATGCTTGCTTGGTTGGCCTAAAAGTGCGTATGCGTTTTTTCCTGAATATATTAAGAAAAAACGCATACGCCCTTTTTGGCCAAGAGCGTCATTGTCTACGTTCTGCCTCTTTTCCTATGCTTTAAATGCAATTCCCGTCTACCCCCTGAAATCGTTTTCCTGCAATTCTGCCCCGCTTACAAGTTCTCTTCGCAGCCTTCCTTCAATATATTTTTGGCCGATAGCTGTCATTTATAACTCTGCAGGTTTGTGAGTTACAGTGCCCCTGAGCTCCTTTCTTCAACTCGCTATCTTGTGAGCTGGCCGCAAACCCGCTGGATTGCTTCAGGCCCTAATCTGGTTCCGGCAGGGCATGCTGAGCCTTTGGTTAATTCCTCTTCCTGGTGGGGAATGAGCGTTAAATTTGCCCGTGCAGACACCTACAGCTAATCTCTCATTGGTTCTCCGTCTTCCTGTTCTTCTTGAGCAGAAATTGCAAACTGTGCCCAACAGGAGGTTAAAGGCACTGACTCTCCAAGTAGGGAGAGTGTTAGTAAAGGGTCTGGAATTGTGAACCCGAGTAAAAGGGGACGAAAACTGCAATGCATTTGAAAACGTTTCCCGGTCACACGCTGCACCATACTGTGGGTTTCCCATGCATGTATTAGCTGAAGGAAGAATCCCTTAAACCTGGAGAGTTGGGACCCATGGAATGCGTACCATGCAGTATGCCTTCAAAGGGTCTGCATTTGTTCATCGAACCTCACCAATGCTATCAGCCCGAAGTCCCCAACCTTATGTCTCACTCAGCTCTGGATGTAGATGTGGTAAATCCAGGTTGCATCACAATCCCTGAATGAATTATTTAAGAATTGCTCCCTATTTCACTGTCCTTGTGTTTTGTTTTTGTAATTCATTTTGATAATGGGATTTATAGGATTTTCTCTGCTGCATTCATGCCGCTGTACATACGCTTCATTCTCTTATGGAGACATATAAATCCATGGGTTTGAAGATTCTTACTAGTCAGGTGTATTCCTAGGCGTTGAATATGGCGTGTTTTGTCCATTTCGTTGAGCAAGGGGTAGGTCTTGACTATTACATATTTGACGAATGGAATGGTATCTGTGCTAATTTCTATCTCTGGTTTTATGCAGCACCCCAACTCACCTTTCCCCTTAAGCAAGCATAAGTTGGTTTTCTAAATTTGAGACCCTGTTCTGTTTTGTAATTCAGTTCATGTGTAGCCAAGTTTACATTCCGTGTATTAGTGATATCTTATGATGTTTCATTTTCTGTGTGACTTATTTCAGTTAGAATCATGGTACCTGAATCCACTCATTATGCCGCGATGGGCCTGATGACATAGATTTCATTGCTGAGTGATATTCCATTGTACGTACGTACCACAACTTCTTTATCCATTTTTCACGTTCTGGGATATTTAACTTGTACCGTAGACGAGGTTCTTGTAAACAGAGCCGACCGAAACTTTGGGGTGGCTGTGTGTTTTTGATTTTAATTTCCCTAAGCTATAGGACCATAAGTGGAATTGCCGTAGGCTCCGTTGCTTTGTTTTTTAGGTGTTCCAGGAAACACCATACACTTCTCCAGAGTGGCTGTTGGCAATTTACATCCCGCACATCAGCATAACAAGGCTCCCGGTTCTCCATGCCCTGTGCTGCCTTTCTGGATTTTACACTTTTTTCAGATGGCCCTTTTGACCGGGGGGCAGTGAGACTTCATTGTAGTGCAGATTTCTTTAACATGCTTGCTTGGTTGGCCTAAAAGTGCGTATGTGTTTTTTCCTGAATATATTCAGAAAAAACGCATACGCCCTTTTTGGCCAAGAGCATCATTGTCGACGTTCTGCCTCTTTTCCTATGCTTTAAATGCAATTCCCGTCTACCCCCTGAAATCGTTTTCCTGCAATTCTGCCCCGCTTACAAGTTCTCTTCGCAGCCTTCCTTCAATATATTTTTGGCCGATAGCTGTCATTTATAACTCTGCAGGTTTGTGAGTTACAGTGCCCCGAGCTCCTTTCTTCAACTCGCTATCTTGTGAGCTGGCCGCAAACCCGCTGGATTGCTTCAGGCCCTAATCTGGTTCCGGCAGGGCATGCTGAGCCTTTGGTTAATTCCTCTTCCTGGTGGGGAATGAGCGTTAAATTTGCCCGTGCAGACACCTACAGCTAATCTCTCATTGGTTCTCCCTCTTCCTGTTCTTCTTGAGCAGAAATTGCAAACTGTGCCCAACAGGAGGTTAAAGGCACTGACTCTCCAAGTAGGGAGAGTGTTAGTAAAGGGTCTGGAATTGTGAACCCGAGTAAAAGGGGACGAAAACTGCAATGCATTTGAAAACGTTTCCCGGTCACACGCTGCACCATACTGTGGGTTTCCCATGCATGTATTAGCTGAAGGAAGAATCCCTTCAACCTGGAGAGTTGGGACCCATGGAATGCGTACCATGCAGTATGCCTTCAAAGGGTCTGCATTTGTTCATCGAACCTCACCAATGCTATCAGCCCGAAGTCCCCAACCTTATGTCTCACTCAGCTCTGGATGTAGATGTGGTAAATCCAGGTTGCATCACAATCCCTGAATGAATTATTTAAGAATTGCTCCCTATTTCACTGTCCTTGTGTTTTGTTTTTGTAATTCATTTTGATAATGGGATTTATCGGATTTTCTCTGCTGCATTCATGCCGCTGTACACACGCTTCATTCTCTTATGGAGACAAATAATCCATGGGTTTGAAGATTCTTACTAGTCAGGTGTATTCCTAGGCGTTGAATTAGGCGTGTTTTGTCCATTTCGTTGAGCAAGGGGTAGGTCTTGACTATTACCTATTTGACGAATGGAATGGTATCTGTGCTAATTTCTATCTCTGGTTTTATGCAGCACCCCAACTCACCTTTCCCCTTAAGCAAGCATAAGTTGGTTTTCTAAATTTGAGGCCCTGTTCTGTTTTGTAATTCAGTTCATGTGTAGCCAAGTTTACATTCCGTGTATTAGTGATATCTTATGATGTTTCATTTTCTGTGTGACTTATTTCAGTTAGAATCATGGTACCTGAATCCACTCATTATGCCGCGACGGGCCTGATGACATAGATTTCATTGCTGAGTGATATTCCATTGTACGTACGTACCACATCTTCTTTATCAATTTTTCACATTCTGGGATATTTAACTTCTACCGTAGACGAGGTTCTTGTAAACAGAGCCGTCCGAAACTTTGGGGTGGCTGTGAGTTTTTGATTTTAATTTCCCTAATCTATAGGACCATAAGTGGAATTGCCGTAGGCTCCGTTGCTTTGTTTTTTAGGTGTTCCAGGAAATACCATACACTTCTCCAGAGTGGCTGTTAGTAATTTACATCTCGCCCATCAGCATAACAAGGCTCCCTGTTCTCCATGGCCTGTGCTGCCTTTCTGGATTTTACACTTTTTTCAGATGGCCGTTTTGACCGGGGGGCAGTGAGACTTCATTGTAGTGCAGATTTCTTTAAAATGCTTGCTTGGTTGGCCAAAAAGGGCGTATGCGTTTTTTCCTGAATATATTCAGGAAAAAACGCATACGCCCTTTTTGGCCAAGAGCATCATTGTCGACGTTCTGCCTCTTTTCCTATGCTTTAAATGCAATTCCCGTCTACCCCCTGAAATCATTTTCCTGCAATTCTGCCCCGCTTACAAGTTCTCTTCGCAGCCTTCCTTCAATATATTTTTGGACGATAGCTGTCATTTATAACTCTGCAGGTTTGTGAGTTACAGTGTCCCTGAGCTCCTTTTTTCAACTCGCTATCTTGTGAGCTGGCCGCAAACCCGCAGGATTGCTTCAGGCCCTAATCTGCTTCCAGCACGGCATGTTGAGCCTTAGGTTATTTCCTCTTCCTGGCGGGAAATGAGCGTTAAATTTGCCCGTGCAGACACCTACAGCTAGTCTCTCATTGGTTCTCCCTATTCCTGTTCTTCTTGAGCAGAAATTGCAAACTGTGCCAAAGAGGAGGTTAAAGCACTGACTCTCCAAGTAGGGAGAGTGTTAGTAAAGGATCTGGAATGGTGAACCCGAGTAAAAGGGGAGGAAAACTGAGATGCATTTGAAAACGTTTGCCAGTCACACGGTGCACCATACTGTGGGTTTCCCATGCATGTATTAGCTGAAGGAAGAATCCCTTAAACCTGGAGAGTTGGGACCCTTTGAATGGGTACCATGCAGTATGCCTTCAAAGTGTCTGAATTTGCTCACTGAACCTCACCAATGCTATCAGCCCGAAGTGCCCAACCTTATGTCTCACTCAGCTCTGGGTGTAGATGTGGTAAATCCAGGTTGCATCACAAACCCTGAATGAATTATTTAAGAATTGCTCTCTATTTCACTGTCCTTGTGTTTTGCTTTTGTAATATATTTTGATAATGGGATTTATCGGATTTTCTCTGCTGCATTCATGCCGCTGTACACACGCTTCATTCTCTTACGGAGACATATGAATCCATGGGTTTGAAGATTCTTACTAGTCAGGTGTATTCCTAGGCGTTGAATATGGGGTGTTTAGTCCATTTCGTTGAGCAAGGGGTAGGTCTTGACTATTACATATTTGGCTTATGAAAAGGTATCTGTGCTAATTTCTATCTCTGTTTTGATGCGGCACCCCAACTCACCTTTCCCCTTAAGCAAGCATAAGTTGGTTTTCTAAACTTGAGGCCCTGTTCTGTTTTGTAATTCAGTTCATGTGTAGCCTAGTTTATATTCCGTGTATTAGTGATATCTTATGATGTTTCATTTTCTGTGTGACTTATTTCACTTAGAATCATGGTACCTGAATCCACTCATTATGCCGCGACGGGCCTGATGACATAGATTTCATTGCTCAGTGATATTCCATTGTATGTACGTACCACAACTTCTTTATCCATTTTTCACATTCTGGGATATTTAACTTGTACCGTAGACGAGGTTCTTGTAAGCAGAGCCGACCGAAACTTTGGGGTGGCTGTGGGTTTTTGATTTTAATTTCCCTAAGCTACAGGACCGTAAGTGGAAGTGCCGTAGGCTCCGTTGCTTTGTTTTTTAGGTGTTCCTGGAAACACCCTACACTTCTCCAGAGTGGCTGTTGGCAATTTACATCCCGCCCATCAGCATAACAAGGCTCCCGGTTCTCCATGCCCTGTGCTGCCTTTCTGGATTTTACACTTTTTTCAGATGGCCCTTTTGACCGGGGGGCAGTGAGACTTCATTGTAGTGCAGATTTCTTTAACATGCTTGCTTGGTTGGCCAAAAAGTGCGTATGCATTTTTTCCTGAATATATTCAGAAAAAACGCATACGCCCTTTTTGGCCAAGAGCATCATTGTCGACGTTCTGCCTCTTTACCTATGCTTTAAATACAATTACCGTCTACCCCCTGAAATCGTTTTCCTGCAATTCTGCCCCGCTTACAAGTTCTCTTCGCAGCCTTCCTTCAATATATTTTTGGACGATAGCTGTCATTTATAACTCTGCAGGTTTGTGAGTTACAGTGCCCCTGAGCTCCTTTCTTCAACTCGCTATCTTGTGAGCTGGCCGCAAACCCGCTGGATTGCTTCAGGCCCTAATCTGGTTCCGGGAGGGCATGCTGAGCCTTTGGTTAATTCCTCTTCCTGGTGGGGAATGAGCGTTAAATTTGCCCGTGCAGACACCTACAGCTAATCTCTCATTGGTTCTCCCTCTTCCTGTTCTTCTTGAGCAGAAATTGCAAACTGTGCCCAACAGGAGATTAAAGGCACTGACTCTCCAAGTAGGGAGATTGTTAGTAAAGGGTCTGGAATTGTGAACCCGAGTAAAAGGGGACGAAAACTGCAATGCATTTGAAAACGTTTCCCGGTCACACGCTGCACCATACTGTGGGTTTCCCATGCATGTATTAGCTGAAGGAAGAATCCCTTAAACCTGGAGAGTTGGGACCCATGGAATGCGTACCATGCAGTATGCCTTCAAAGGGTCTGCATTTGTTCATCGAACCTCACCAATGCTATCAGCCCGAAGTCCCCAACCTTATGTCTCACTCAGCTCTGGAGGTAGATGTGGAAAATCCAGGTTGCATCACAATCCCTGAATGAATTATTTAAGAATTGCTCCCTATTTCACTGTCCTTGTGTTTTGTTTTTGTAATTCATTTTGATAATGGGATTTATCGGATTTTCTCTGCTGCATTCCTGCCACTGTACACACGCTTCATTCTCTTATGGAGACATATAAATCCATGGGTTTGAAGATTCTTACTAGTCAGGTATATTCCTAGGCGTTGAATATGGCGTGTTTTGTCCATTTCGTTGAGCAAGGGGTAGGTCTTGACTATTACATATTTGACGAATGGAATGGTATCTGTGCTAATTTCTATCTCTGGTTTTATGCAGCACCCCAACTCACCTTTCCCCTTAAGCAAGCATAAGTTGGTTTTCTAAATTTGAGGCCCTGTTCTGTTTTGTAATTCAGTTCATGTGTAGCCAAGTATACATTTCGTGTATTAGTGATATCTTATGATGTTTCATTTTCTGTGTGACTTATTTCAGTTAGAATCATGGTACCTGAATCCACTCATTATGCCGCGACGGGCCTGATGACATAGATTTCATTGCTGAGTGATATTCCATTGTACGTACGTACCACATCTTCTTTATCAATTTTTCACATTCTGGGATATTTAACTTCCATCGTAGACGAGGTTCTTGTAAACAGCGCCGTCCGAAACTTTGCGGTGGCTGTGAATTTTTGATTTTAATTTCCCTAATCTATAGGACCATAAGTGGAATTGCCGTAGGCTCCGTTGCTTTGTTTTTTAGGTGTTCCAGGAAACACCATACACTTCTCCAGAGTGGCTGTTAGTAATTTACATCCCGCCCATCAGCATAACAAGGCTCCCTGTTCTCCATGGCCTGTGCTGCCTTTCTGGATTTTACACTTTTTTCAGATGGCCGTTTTGACCGGGGGGCAGTGAGACTTCATTGTAGTGCAGATTTCTTTAAAATGCTTGCTTGGTTGGCCAAAAAGGTCGTATGCGTTTTTTCCTGAATATATTCAGGAAAAAACGCATACGCACTTTTTGGCCAAGAGCATCATTGTCGACGTTCTGCCTCTTTTCCTATGCTTTAAGTGCAATTCCCGTCTACCCCCTGAAATCATTTTCCTGCAATTCTGCCCCGCTTACAAGTTCTCTTCGCAGCCTTCCTTCAGTATATTTTTGGACGATAGCTGTCATTTATAACTCTGCAGGTTTGTGAGTTACAGTGTCCCTGAGCTCCTTTCTTCAACTCGCTATCTTGTGAGCTGGTCGCAAACCCGCAGGATTGCTTCAGGCCCTAATCTGCTTCCAGCACGGCATGTTGAGCCTTAGGTTATTTCCTCTTCCTGGCGGGAAATGAGCGTTAAATTTGCCCGTGCAGACACCTACAGCTAGTCTCTCATTGGTTCTCCCTATTCCTGTTCATCTTGAGCAGAAATTGCAAACTGTGCCAAAGAGGAGGTTAAAGCACTGACTCTCCAAGTAGAGAGAGTGTTAGTAAAGGGTCTGGAATGGTGAACCCGAGTAAAAGGGGAGGAAAACTGAGATGCATTTGAAAACGTTTGCCGGTCACACGGTGCACCATACTGTGGGTTTCCCATGCATGTTTTAGCTGAAGGAAGAATCCCTTAAACCTGGAGAGTTGGGACCCTTGGAATGGGTACCATGCAGCATGACTTCAAAGTGTCTGCATTTGCTCACTGAACCTCACCAATGCTATCAGCCCGAAGTGTCCAGCCTTATGTCTCACTCAGCTCTGGGTGTAGATGAGGTAAATCCAGGTTGCATCACAAGCCCTGAATGAATTATTTAAAAATTGCTCTCTATTTCACTGTCATTGTGTTTTGTTTTTGTAATTCATTTTGATAATGGGATTTATCGGATTTTCTCTGCTGCATTCATGCAGCTGTACACACGCTTGATTCTCTCATGGAGACATATAAATCCATGGGTTTGAAGATTCTTACTAGTCAGGTGTATTCCTAGGCGTTGAATATAGAGTGTTTATCCCATTTCGTTGAGCAAGGGGTACGTCTGGACTATTACATATTTAACTTATGGAATGGTATCTGTGCTAATATCTATCTCTGGTTTTATGCAGCACCCCAACTCACCTTTCCCCTTAAGCAAACATAAGTTGGTTTTCTAAATTTGAGACCCTGTTCTGTTTTGTAATTCAGTTCATGTGTAGCCAAGATTACATTCGGTGTATTAGTGATATCTTATGATGTTTCATTTTCTGTGTGACTTATTTCACTTAGAATCATCGTACCTGAATCCACTCATTATGCCACGATGGGCCAGATGACATAGATTTCATTGGTGAGTGATATTTTATTGTACGTACGTACCACAACTTCTTTATCCATTTTTCGCTTTCTGGGATATTTAACTTGTACCGTAGACTCGGTTCTTGTAAACAGAGCCGTCTGAAATTTTGGGGTGTCTGTGTGTTTTTGATTTTAATTTCCCTAAGCTATAGCACCATAAGTGGAAGTGCCGTAGGCTCCGTTGCTTTGTTTTTTAGGTGTTTCAGGAAACACCATACACTTTTCCAGAGTGGCTCTTGGCAATTTACATCCCACCCATCAGCATAACAAGGCTCCCTGTTCTCCATGGCCTGTGCTGCATTTCTGGATTTTACACTTTTTTCAGATGGCCCTTTGACCTGGGGGCAGTGAGACTTCATTGTAGTGCAGATTTCTTTAACATGCTTGCTTGGTTGGCCAAAAAGGGCGTATGCGTTTTTTCCTGAATATATTCAGGAAAAAACGCATACGCCCTATTTGGCCAAGTGCATCATTGTCGACGTTCTGCCTCGTTTCCTATGATTTAAATGCAATTCCAGTCTACCCCCTGAAATCGTTTTCCTGCCATTCTGCCCCCCTTTCAAGTCCTCTTCGCAGACTTCCTTCAATATATTTTTGGACGATAGCTGTCATTTATAACTCTGCAGGTTTGTGAATTACAGTGCCCCTGAGCTCCTTTCTTCAAATCGCTTTCTTGTGAGCTGACCGCAAACCAGCAGGATTGCTTCAGGCCCTAATCTGGTTCCGGCACGGCATGCTGAGCCTTTGGTTACTTCCTCTTCCTGGTTGCAAATGAGCATTAAATTTGCCCGTGCAGACACCTACAGCTAGTCTCTCATTGGTTCTCCCTATTCCTGTTCATCTGGCGCAGAAATTGCAAACTGTGCCAAACAGGAGGTTAAAGGCACTGACTCTCCAAGTGGGGAGAGTGTTAGTAAAGGGTCTGGAATTGTGAACCCGAGTAAAAGGGGACAAAATCTGAGATGCATTTGAAAATGTTTCCCGGTCACACGGTGCACCATACTGTGGGTTTCCCATGCATGCTTTAGCTGAAGGAAGAATCGCTTAAACCTGGAGAGTTGGGACCCATGGAATGGGTACCATGCAGTATGACTTCAAATGGTCTGCATTTGCTCATCGAACCTCACCAATGCTATCAGCCCGAAGTGTCCAACCTTATGTCTCACTCAGCTCTGGGTTCAGATGAGGTAAATCCAGGTTGCATCACAAGCCCTGAATGAATTATTTAAGAATTGCTCTCTATTTCACTGTCATTGTGTTTTGTTTTTGTAATTCATTTTGATAATAGGATTTATCAGATTTTCTCTGCTGCCTTCATGCAGCTGTACACACGCTTGATTCTCTTATGGAGACATATAAATCCATGGGTTTGAAGATTCTTACTAGTCAGGTGTATTCCTAGGCGTTGAATAGAGGGTGTTTAGCCCATTTCGTTGAGCAAGTGGTAGGTCTTGACTATTAAATATTTGACTTATGGAATGGTATCTGTGCTAACTTCTATCTCTGGTTTTATGCAGCACCCCAACTCACCTTTCCCCTTAAGCAAACATAAGTTGGTTTTCTAAATTTGAGACCCTGTTCTGTTTTGTAATTCAGTTCATGTGTAGCCAAGATTACATTCCGTGTATTAGTGATATCTTATGATGTTTCATTTTCTGTGTGACTTATTACACTTAGAATCATCGTACCTGAATCCACTCATTATGCCACGACGGGCCAGATGACATAGATTTCATTGGTGAGTGATATTCCATTGTACGTACGTACCACAACTTCTTTATCGATTTTTCGCTTTCTGGGATATTTTACTTGTACCGTAGACGAGGTTCTTGTAAACAGAGCCGTCTGAAACTTTGGGGTGGCTGTGTGTTTTTGATTTTAATTTCCCTAAGCTATAGGACCATAAGTGGAAGTGCCGTAGGCTCCGTTGCTTTGTTTTTTAGGTGTTTCAGGAAACACCATACAATTCTCCAGAGTGGCTGTTGGCAATTTACATCCCACCCATCAGCATAACAAGGCTCCCTGTTCTCCATGGCCTGTGCTGCCTTTCTGGATTTTACACTTTTTTCAGATGACCCTTTTGACCGGGGGGCAGTGAGACTTCATTGTAGTGCAGATTTCTTTAACATGCTTGCTTGGTTGGCCAAAAAGGGCGTATGCGTTTTTTCCTGAATATATTCAGGAAAAAACGCATATGCCCTTTTTGGCCAAGTGCATCATTGTCGACGTTCTGCCTCTTTTCCTATGCTTTAAATGCAATTCCAGTCTACCCCCTGAAATCGTTTTCCTGCAATTCTGCCCCGCTTTCAAGTCCTCTTCGCAGCCTTCCTTCAATATATTTTTGGACGATATCTGTCATTTATAACTCTGCAGGTTTGTGAATTACAGTGCCCCTGAGCTCCTTTCTTCAAATCGCTTTCTTGTGAGCTGGCCGCAAACCCGCAGGATTGCTTCAGGCCCTAATCTGTTTCCGGCACGGCATGCTGAGCCTTTGGTTAATTCCTCTTCCTGGTTGGAAATGAGCATTAAATTTGCCCGTGCAGACACCTACAGCTAGTCTCTCATTGGTTCTCCCTATTCCTGTTTATTTGGTCAGAATTTGCAAACTGTGCCAAACAGGAGGTTAAAGGCACTGACTCTCCAAGTGGGGAGAGTGTTAGTAAAGTGTCTGGAATTGTGAACCCGAGTAAAAGGGGATGAAAACTGAGGTGCATTTGAAAACGTTTCCCAGTCACACGGTGCACCATACTGTGGGTTTCCCATGCATGCTTTAGCTGAAGGAAGAATCGCTTAAACCTGGAGAGTTGGGACCCATGGAATGGGTACCATGCAGTATGACTTCAAATGGTCTGCATTTGCTCATCGAACCTCACCAATGCTATCAGCCCGAAGTGTCCAACCTTATGTCTCACTCAGCTCTGGGTTCAGATGAGGTAAATCCAGGTTGCATCACAAGCCCTGAATGAATTATTTAAGAATTGCTCTCTATTTCACTGTCATTGTGTTTTGTTTTTGTAATTCATTTTGATAATAGGATTTATCGGATTTTCTCTGCTGCCTTCATGCAGCTGTACACACGCTTGATTCTCTTATGGAGACATATAAATCCATGGGTTTGAAGATTCTTACTAGTCAGGTGTATTCCTAGGCGTTGAATAGAGGGTGTTTAGCCCATTTCGTTGAGCAAGTGGTAGGTCTTGACTATTACATATTTGACTTATGGAATGGTATCTGTGCTAACTTCTATCTCTGGTTTTATGCAGCACCCCAACTCACCTTTCCCCTTAAGCAAACATAAGTTGGTTTTCTAAATTTGAGACCCTGTTCTGTTTTGTAATTCAGTTCATGTGTAGCCAAGATTACATTCCGTGTATTAGTGATATCTTATGATGTTTCATTTTCTGTGTGACTTATTACACTTAGAATCATCGTACCTGAATCCACTCATTATGCCACGACGGGCCAGATGACATAGATTTCATTGGTGAGTGATATTCCATTGTACGTACGTACCACAATTTCTTTATCCATTTTTCGCTTTCTGGGATATTTTACTTGTACCGTAGACGAGGTTCTTGTAAACAGAGCCGTCTGAAACTTTGGGGTGGCTGTGTGTTTTTGATTTTAATTTCCCTAAGCTATAGGACCATAAGTGGAAGTGCCGTAGGCTCCGTTGCTTTGTTTTTTAGGTGTTTCAGGAAACACCATACAATTCTCCAGAGTGGCTGTTGGCAATTTACATCCCACCCATCAGCATAACAAGGCTCCCTGTTCTCCATGGCCTGTGCTGCCTTTCTGGATTTTACACTTTTTTCAGATGACACTTTTGACCGGGGGGCAGTGAGACTTCATTGTAGTGCAGATTTCTTTAACATGCTTGCTTGGTTGGCCAAAAAGGGCGTATGCGTTTTTTCCTGAATATATTCAGGAAAAAACGCATATGCCCTTTTTGGCCAAGTGCATCATTGTCGACGTTCTGCCTCTTTTCCTATGCTTTAAATGCAATTCCAGTCTACCCCCTGAAATCGTTTTCCTGCAATTCTGCCCCGCTTTCAAGTCCTCTTCGCAGCCTTCCTTCAATATAGTTTTGGACGATAGCTGTCATTTATAACTCTGCAGGTTTGTGAATTACAGTGCCCCTGAGCTCCTTTCTTCAAATCGCTTTCTTGTGAGCTGGCCGCAAACCCGCAGGATTGCTTCAGGCCCTAATCTGTTTCCGGCACGGCATGGTGAGCCTTTGGTTAATTCCTCTTCCTGGTTGGAAATGAGCGTTAAATTTGCCCGTGCAGACACCTACAGCTAGTCTCTCATTGGTTCTCCCTATTCCTGTTTATTTGGTCAGAATTTGCAAACTGTGCCAAACAGGAGGTTAAAGGCACTGACTCTCCAAGTGGGGAGAGTGTTAGTAAAGTGTCTGGAATTGTGAATCCGAGTAAAAGGGGATGAAAACTGAGATGCATTTGAAAACGTTTCCCAGTCACATGGTGCACCATACTGTGGGTTTCCCATGCATGCTTTAGCTGAAGGAAGAATCGCTTAAACCTGGAGAGTTGGGACCCATGGAATGGGTACCATGCAGTATGACTTCAAATGGTCTGCATTTGCTCATCGAACCTCACCAATGCTATCAGCCCGAAGTGTCCAACCTTATGTCTCACTCAGCTCTGGGTTCAGATGAGGTAAATCCAGGTTGCATCACAAGCCCTGAATGAATTATTTAAGAATTGCTCTCTATTTCACTGTCATTGTGTTTTGTTTTTGTAATTCATTTTGATAATAGGATTTATCGGATTTTCTCTGCTGCCTTCATGCAGCTGTACACACGCTTGATTCTCTTATTGAGACATCTAAATCCATGGGTTTGAAGATTCTTACTAGTCAGGTGTATTCCTAGGCGTTGAATAGAGGGTGTTTAGCGCATTTCGTTGAGCAAGTGGTAGGTCTTGACTATTAAATATTTGACTTATGGAATGGTATCTGTGCTAACTTCTATCTCTGGTTTTATGCAGCACCCCAACTCACCTTTCCCCTTAAGCAAACATAAGTTGGTTTTCTAAATTTGAGACCCTGTTCTGTTTTGTAATTCAGTTCATGTGTAGCCAAGATTACATTCCGTGTATTAGTGATATCTTATGATGTTTCATTTTCTGTGTGACTTATTACACTTAGAATCATCGTACCTGAATCCACTCATTATGGCACGACGGGCCAGATGACATAGATTTCATTGGTGAGTGATATTCCATTGTACGTACGTACCACAACTTCTTTATCGATTTTTCGCTTTCTGGGATATTTTACTTGTACCGTAGACGAGGTTCTTGTAAACAGAGCCGTCTGAAACTTTGGGGTGGCTGTGTGTTTTTGATTTTAATTTCCCTAAGCTATAGGACCATAAGTGGAAGTGCCGTAGGCTCCGTTGCTTTGTTTTTTAGGTGTTTCAGGAAACACCATACACTTCTCCAGAGTGGCTCTTGGCAATTTACATCCCACCCATCAGCATAACAAGGCTCCCTGTTCTCCATGGTCTGTGCTGCCTTTCTGGATTTTACACTTTTTTCAGATGACACTTTTGACCGGGGGGCAGTGAGACTTCATTGTAGTGCAGATTTCTTTAACATGCTTGCTTGGTTGGCCAAAAAGGGCGTATGCATTTTTTCCTGAATATATTCAGGAAAAAACGCATACGCCCTTTTTGGCCAAGTGCATCATTGTCGACGTTCTGCCTCTTTTCCTATGTTTTAAATGCAATTCCAGTCTACAGCCTGAAATCGTTTTCCTGCAATTCTACCCCGCGTTCAAGTCCTCTTCGCAGCCTTCCTTCAATATATTTTTGGACGATAGCTGTCATTTATAACTCTGCAGGTTTGTGAATTACTTGGCCCCTGAGCTCCTTTCTTCAAATCGCTTTCTTGTGAGCTGGCCGCAAACCCGCATGATTGCTTCAGGCCCTAATCTGTTTCCGACACGGCATGTTGAGCCTTTGGTTAATCCCTCTTGTGGTGGGAAATGAGCATTAAATTTGCCCGTGCAGACACCTACAGCTAGTCTCTCATTGGTTCTCCCTATTCCTGTTTATTTGGTCAGAATTTGCAAACTGTGCCAAACAGGAGGTTAAAGGCACTGACTCTCCAAGTGGGGAGAGTGTTAGTAAAGTGTCTGGAATTGTGAACCCGAGTAAAAGGGGATGAAAACTGAGGTGCATTTGAAAACGTTTCCCAGTCACACGGTGCACCATACTGTGGGTTTCCCATGCATGCTTTAGCTGAAGGAAGAATCGCTTAAACCTGGAGAGTTGGGACCCATGGAATGGGTACCATGCAGTATGACTTCAAATGGTCTGCATTTGCTCATCGAACCTCACCAATGCTATCAGCCCGAAGTGTCCAACCTTATGTCTCACTCAGCTCTGGGTTCAGATGAGGTAAATCCAGGTTGCATCACAAGCCCTGAATGAATTATTTAAGAATTGCTCTCTATTTCACTGTCATTGTGTTTTGTTTTTGTAATTCATTTTGATAATAGGATTTATCGGATTTTCTCTGCTGCCTTCATGCAGCTGTACACACGCTTGATTCTCTTATGGAGACATATAAATCCATGGGTTTGAAGATTCTTACTAGTCAGGTGTATTCCTAGGCGTTGAATAGAGGGTGTTTAGCCCATTTCGTTGAGCAAGTGGTAGGTCTTTACTATTAAATATTTGACTTATGGAATGGTATCTGTGCTAACTTCTATCTCTGGTTTTATGCAGCACCCCAACTCACCTTTCCCCTTAAGCAAACATAAGTTGGTTTTCTAAATTTGAGACCCTGTTCCGTTTTGTAATTCAGGTCATGTGTAGCCAAGATTACATTCCGTGTATTAGTGATATCTTATGATGTTTCATTTTCTGTGTGACTTATTACACTTAGAATCATCGTACCTGAATCCACTCATTATGCCACGACGGGCCAGATGACATAGATTTCATTGGTGAGTGATATTCCATTGTACGTACGTACCACAACTTCTTTATCGATTTTTCGCTTTCTGGGATATTTTACTTGTACCGTAGACGAGGTTCTTGTAAACAGAGCCGTCTGAAACTTTGGGGTGGCTGTGTGTTTTTGATTTTAATTTCCCTAAGCTATAGGACCATAAGTGGAAGTGCCGTAGGCTCCGTTGCTTTGTTTTTTAGGTGTTTCAGGAAACACCATACACTTCTCCAGAGTGGCTCTTGGCAATTTACATCCCACCCATCAGCATAACAAGGCTCCCTGTTCTCCATGGCCTGTGCTGCCTTTCTGGATTTTACACTTTTTTCAGATGACACTTTTGACCGGGGGGCAGTGAGACTTCATTGTAGTGCAGATTTCTTTAACATGCTTGCTTGGTTGGCCAAAAAGGGCGTATGCGTTTTTTCCTGAATATATTCAGGAAAAAACGAATACGTCCTTTTTGGCCAAGTGCATCATTGTCGACGTTCTGCCTCTTTTCCTATGTTTTAAATGCAATTACAGTCTACCCCCTGAAATCGTTTTCGTGCAATTCTACCCCACTTTCAAGTCCTCTTCGCAGCCTTCCTTCAATATATTTTTGGACGATAGCTGTCATTTATAACTCTGCAGGTTTTTGAATTACAGTGCCCCTGAGCTCCTTTCTTCAAATCGCTTTCTTGTGAGCTGGCCGCAACCCCGCATGATTGCTTCAGGCCCTAATCTGTTTCCGACACGGCATGCTGAGCCTTTGGTTAATCCCTCTTCCTGGTGGGAAATGAGCATTAAATTTGCCCGTGCAGACACCTACAGCTAGTCTCTCATTGGTTCTCCCTATTCCTGTTTATTTGGTCAGAATTTGCAAACTGTGCCAAACAGGAGGTTAAAGGCACTGACTCTCCAAGTGGGGAGAGTGTTAGTAAAGTGTCTGGAATTGTGAACCCGAGTAAAAGGGGATGAAAACTGAGGTGCATTTGAAAACGTTTCCCAGTCACACGGTGCACCATACTGTGGGTTTCCCATGCATGCTTTAGCTGAAGGAAGAATCGCTTAAACCTGGAGAGTTGGGACCCATGGAATGGGTACCATGCAGTATGACTTCAAATGGTCTGCATTTGCTCATCGAACCTCACCAATGCTATCAGCCCGAAGTGTCCAACCTTATGTCTCACTCAGCTCTGGGTTCAGATGAGGTAAATCCAGGTTGCATCACAAGCCCTGAATGAATTATTTAAGAATTGCTCTCTATTTCACTGTCATTGTGTTTTGTTTTTGTAATTCATTTTGATAATAGGATTTATCGGATTTTCTCTGCTGCCTTCATGCAGCTGTACACACGCTTGATTCTCTTATGGAGACATATAAATCCATGGGTTTGAAGATTCTTACTAGTCAGGTGTATTCCTAGGCGTTGAATAGAGGGTGTTTAGCCCATTTCGTTGAGCAAGTGGTAGGTCTTTACTATTAAATATTTGACTTATGGAATGGTATCTGTGCTAACTTCTATCTCTGGTTTTATGCAGCACCCCAACTCACCTTTCCCCTTAAGCAAACATAAGTTGGTTTTCTAAATTTGAGACCCTGTTCCGTTTTGTAATTCAGGTCATGTGTAGCCAAGATTACATTCCGTGTATTAGTGATATCTTATGATGTTTCATTTTCTGTGTGACTTATTACACTTAGAATCATCGTACCTGAATCCACTCATTATGGCACGACGGGCCAGATGACATAGATTTCATTGGTGAGTGATATTCCATTGTACGTACGTACCACAACTTCTTTATCGATTTTTCGCTTTCTGGGATATTTTACTTGTACCGTAGACGAGGTTCTTGTAAACAGAGCCGTCTGAAACTTTGGGGTGGCTGTGTGTTTTTGATTTTAATTTCCCTAAGCTATAGGACCATAAGTGGAAGTGCCGTAGGCTCCGTTGCTTTGTTTTTTAGGTGTTTCAGGAAACACCATACACTTCTCCAGAGTGGCTCTTGGCAATTTACATCCCACCCATCAGCATAACAAGGCTCCCTGTTCTCCATGGCCTGTGCTGCCTTTCTGGATTTTACACTTTTTTCAGATGACACTTTTGACCGGGGGGCAGTGAGACTTCATTGTAGTGCAGATTTCTTTAACATGCTTGCTTGGTTGGCCAAAAAGGGCGTATGCGTTTTTTCCTGAATATATTCAGGAAAAAACGAATACGTCCTTTTTGGCCAAGTGCATCATTGTCGACGTTCTGCCTCTTTTCCTATGTTTTAAATGCAATTACAGTCTACCCCCTGAAATCGTTTTCGTGCAATTCTACCCCACTTTCAAGTCCTCTTCGCAGCCTTCCTTCAATATATTTTTGGACGATAGCTGTCATTTATAACTCTGCAGGTTTTTGAATTACAGTGCCCCTGAGCTCCTTTCTTCAAATCGCTTTCTTGTGAGCTGGCCGCAACCCCGCATGATTGCTTCAGGCCCTAATCTGGTTCCGGCACGGCATGCTGAGCCTTTGGTTAATTCCTCTTCCTGGTGGGAAATGTGCATTAAATTTGCCCGTGCAGACACCTACAGCTAGTTTCTCATTGGTTCTCCCTATTCCTGTTCATCTTGCGCAGAAATTGCAAACTGTCCCAAACAGGAGGTTAAAGGCACTGACTCTCAAAGTGGGGGAGTGTTAGTAAAGGGTCTGGAATTGTGAACCCGAGTAAAAGGGGCAAAAACTGAGATGCATTTGAAAACGTTTCCCGGTCACACGGTGCACCATACTGTGGGTTTCCCATGCATGTTTTAGCTGAAGGAAGAATCTCTTAAACCTGGAGAGTTGGGACCCATGGAATGGGTACCATGCAGTATGACTTCAAATGGTCTGCATTTGCTCATCGAACCTCACCAATGCTATCAGCCCGAAGTGTCCAACCTTATGTCTCACTCAGCTCTGGGTTTAGATGAGGTAAATCCAGGTTGCATCACAAGCCCTGAATGAATTATTTAAGAATTGCTCTCTATTTCACTGCCATTGTGTTTTGTTTTTGTAATTCATTTTGATAATAGGATTTATCGGATTTTCTCTGCTGCCTTCATGCAGCTGTACACACGCTTGATTCTCTTATGGAGACATATAAATCCATGGGTATGAAGATTCTTACTAGTCTGGTGTATTCCTAGGCATTGAATAGAGGGTGTTTAGCCCATTTCGTTCAGCAAGGGGTAGGTCTTGACTATTACGTATGTGACGTATGGAATGGTATCTGTGCTAATTTCTATCTCTGGTTTTATGCAGCACCCCAACTCACCTTTCCCCTTAAGCAAACATAAGTTGGTTTTCAAAATTTGAGACCCTGTTCTGTTTTGTAATTCAGTTCATGTGTAGCCAAGATTACATTCCGTGTATTAGTGATATGATGTTTCATTTTCTGTGTGACTTATTTCACTTAGAATCATTGTACCTGAATCCACTCATTATGCCACGACGGGCCTGATGATATAGATTTCATTGGTGAGTGATATTCCATTGTACGTACGTACCACAATTTCTTTATCCATTTTTCGCTTTCTGGGATATTTAACTTGTACCGTAAACGAGGTTCTTGTGAAGAGAGCCGTCTGAAACATTGGGGTGGCTGTGTGTTTTTGATTTTAATTTCCCTAAGTTATAGGACCATAAGTGGATGTGCCGTAGGCTCCGTTGCTTTGTTTTTTAGGTGTTTCAGGAAACACCATACACTTCTCCAGAGTGGCTCTTGGCAATTTACATCCCACCCATCAGCATAACAAGGCTCCCTGTTCTCCATGGCCTGTGCTGCCTTTCTGGATTTTACACTTTTTTCAGATGGCCCTTTTGACCGGGGGGCAGTGAGACTTCATTGTAGTGCAGATTTCTTTAACATGCTTGCTTGGTTGGCCAGAAAATGCGTATGCGTTTTTTCCTGAATATATTCCGGAAAAAACGCATACGACCTTTTTGGCCAAGTGCATCATTGTCGACGTTCTGTCTCTTTTCCTATGCTTTAATTGCAATTCCAGTCTGCACCCTGAAATCGTTGTTTTGCAATTCTGCCCCTCTTTCAAGTCCTCTTCGCAGCCTTCCTTCAATATATTTTTGGACGATAGCTGTCATTTATAACTCTGCAGGTTTGTGAATTACAGTGCCCCTGAGCTCCTTTCTTCAAATCGCTTTCTTGTGAGCTGGCCGCAAACCCGCCCGATTGCTTCAGGCCCTAATCTGGTTCTGGCACGGCATGCTGAGCCTTTGGTTAATTCCTCTTCCTGGTTGGAAATGAGCGTTAAATTTGCCTGTGCAGACACCTACAGCTAGTCTCTCATTGGTTCTCCTTATTCCTGTTCATCTTGCGCAAAAATTGCAAACTGTGCCAAACAGGATGTTAAAGGCACTGACTCTCCCAGTGGGGAGAGTGTTAGTAAAGGGTCTGGAATTGTGTACCCGAGTAAAAGGGGACAAAAACTGAGATGCATTTGAAAAAGTTACCCGGTCACACGGTGCACCAAACTGTGGGATTCCCATGCATGTTTTAGCTGAAGGAAGAATCGCTTAAACCTGGAGAGTTGGGACCCACGGAATGGGTACCATGCAGTATGACTTCAAATGGTCTGCATTTGCTCATCGAACCGCACCAATGCTATCAGCCCGAAGTGTCCAACCTTATGTCTCACTCAGCTCTGGGTGTAGATGAGGTAAATCCAGGTTGCATCACAAGCCCTGAATGAATTATTTAAGAATTGCTCTCTATTTCACTGTCCTTGTGTTTTGTTTTTTTAATTCATTTTGATAATGGGATTTATCGGATTGTCTCTGCTGCCTTCATGCAGCTGTACACACGCTTGCTTCTCTTATGGAGACATATAAATCCATGGGTTTGAAAATTCTTTCTATTCAGGTGTATTCCTAGGCGTTGAATATAGGGTGTTTAGCCCATTTCGTTGAGCAAGGGGTAGGTCTTGACTATTACATATTTGACGTATGGAATGGTATCTGTGCTAATTTCTATCTCTGGTTTTATGCAGCACCCCAACTCACCTTTCCCCTTAAGCAAACATAAGTTGGTTTTCTAAGTTTGAGTCCCTGTTCTGTTTTGTAATTCAGTTCATGTGTAGCCAAGATTACATTCCGTGTATTAGTGATATCTTATGATGTTTCATTTTCTGTGTGACTTATTTCACTTAGAATCATCGTACCTGAATCCACTCATTATGCCACGATGGGCCAGATGACATAGATTTCATTGGTGAGTGATATTCCATTGTACGTACGTACAACAACTTCTTTATCCATTTTTCGCTTTCTGGGATATTTAACTTGTACCGTAGACGAGGTTCTTGTAAACAGAGCCGTCTGAAACATTGGGGTGGCTGTGTGTTTTTGATTTTAAATTCCCTAAGCTATAGGACCATAAGTGGAAGTGCCAGAGGCTCCGTTGCTTTGTTTTTTAGGTGTTTCAGGAAACACCATACACTTCTCCAGAGTGGCTCTTGGCAGTTTATATCCCACACATCAGGATAACAAGGCTCCCTGTTCTCCATGGCCTGTGCTGCATTTCTGGATTTTACACTTTTTTCAGACGGCCCTTTTGACCGGGGGGCAGTGAGACTTCATTTTAGTGCAGATTTATTTAACATGCTTGCTTGGTTGGCCAAAAAGGGCGTATGCGTTTTTTCCTGAATATATTCAGGAAAAAACGCATACGCTCTTTTTGGCCAAGTGCATCACTGTTGACGTTCTGCCTCTTTTCCTATGCTTTAAATGCAATTCCAGTCTACCCCCTGAAATTGTTCTCCTGCAATTCTGCCCCGCTTTCAAGTCCTCTTCGCAGCCTTCCTTCAATATATTTTTGGACGATAGCTGTCATTTATAACTCTGCAGGGTTGTGAATTACAGTGCCCCTGAGCTCCTTTCTTCAAATCGCTTTCTTTTGAGCTGGCCGCAAACCCTCAGGATTGATCCAGGCCCTTATCTGGTTCCGGCATGGCATGCTGAGCGTTTGGTTAATTCCTATTCCTGGTTGGAAATGAGCGTTAAATTTGCCCATTCAGACACCTACAGCTAGGCTCTCATTGATTCTCCCTATTCCTGTTCATCTTGTGCAGAAATTGCAAACTGTCCCAAACAGGAGGTTAAAGGCACTGACTCTCCAAGTGGGGAGAGTGTTAGTAAAGGGTCTGGAATTGTGAACCCCAGTAAAATGGGACAAAAACTGAGATGCATTTGAAAACGTTTCCCCATCACACGGTGCACCATACTGTGGGTTTCCCATGCATGCTTTAGCTGAAGGAAGAATCACTTAAACCTGGAGAGTTGGGACCCATGGAATGGGTACCATGCAGTATGACTTCAAATGGTGTGCATTTGCTCATCGAACCTCACCAATGCTATCAGCCCGAAGTGTCCAACCTTATGTCTCACTCAGCTCTGGGTTTAGATGAGGTAAATCCAGGTTGCATCACAAGCCCTGAATGAATTATTTAAGAATTGCTCTCTATTTCACTGTCATTGTGTTTTGTTTTTGTAATTCATTTTGATAATAGGATTTATCGGATTTTCTCTGCTGCCTTCATGCAGCTGTACACACGCTTGATTCTCTTATGGAGACATATAAATCCATGGGTTTGAAGATTCTTACTAGTCAGGTGTATTCCTAGGCGTTGAATATAGGGTGTTTAGCCCATTTCGTTGAGCAAGGGGTAGGTCTTGACTATTACATATTTGACGTATGGAATGGTATCTGTGCTAATTTCTATCTCTGGTTTTATACAGCACCCCAACTCACCTTTCCCCTTAAGCAAACATAAGTTGGTTTTCTAAATTTGAGACCCTGTTCTGTTTTGTAATTCAGTTCATATGTAGCCAAGATTACATTTGGTGTATTAGTGATATCTTATGATGTTTCATTTTCTGTGTGACTTATTTCACTTAGAATCATCATACCTGAATCCACTCATTATGCCAGGACGGGCCAGATGACATAGACTTCATTGGTGAGTGATATTCCATTGTACTTACGTACCACAACTTCTTTATCCATTTTTCGCATTCTGGGATATTTAACTTGTACCGTAGACGAGGTTCTTGTAAACAGAGCCGTCTGAAATTTTGGGGTGGCTGTGTGTTTTTGATTTTAATTTCCCTAAGCTATAGGACCATAAGTGGAAGTGCTGTAGGTTCCTTTGGCTTGTGTTTTAGGTGTTTCAGGAAACACCATACACTTCTCCAGAGTGGCTGTTGGCAATTTACATCCCACCCATCAGCATAACCTGGCTCCCTGTTCTCCATGGCCTGTGCTGCATTTCTGGATTTCACACTTTTTTCAAATGGCCCTTTTGACCGGGGGGCAGTGAGACTTCATTGTAGTGCAGATTTCTTTAACATGCTTGCTTGGTTGGCCAAAAAGGGCGTATGCGTTTTTTCCTGAATATATTCAGGAAAAAACGCATACGCCCTTTTTGGCCAAGTGCATCATTGTCGACGTTCTGCCTCTTTTCCTATGCTTTAAATGCAATTCCAGTCTACCCCCTGAAATCGTTTTCCTGCAATTCTGCCCTGCGTTCAAGTCCTCTTTGCAGCCTTCCTTCAATATATTTTTGGACGATAGCTGTCATTTATAACTCTGCAGGTTTGTGAATTACAGTGCCCCTGAGCTCCTTTCTTCAAATCGCTTTCTTGTGAGCTGGCCGCAAACCCGCAGGATTGCTTCAGGCCCTAATCTGGTTCCGGCACGGCATGGTGAGCCTTTGGTTAATTCCTCTTCCTGGTGGAAATGAGCATTAAATTTGCCCGTGCAGGCAACTACAGCTAGTTTCTCATTGGTTCTCCCTATTCCTGTTCATGTTGCGCAGAAATTGCAAACTGTCCCAAACAGGAGGTTAAAGGCACTGACTCTCCAAGTGGGGAGAGTGTTAGTAAAGGGTCTGGAATTGTGAACCCGAGTAAAAGGGGCAAAAACTGAGATGCATTTGAAAACGTTTCCCGGTCACACGGTGCACCATACTGTGGGTTTCCCATGCATGTTTTAGCTGAAGGAAGAATCGCTTAAACCTGGAGAGTTGGGACACATGGAATGGGCACCATGCAGTATGACTTCAAATGGTCTGCATTTGCTCATCGAACCTCACCAATGCTATCAGCCCGAAGTGTCCAACCTATGTCTCACTCAGCTCTGGGTTTAGATGATGTTAATCCAGGTTGCATCACAAGCCCTGAATGAATTATTTAAGAATTGCTCTCTATTTCACTGCCATTGTGTTTTGTTTTTGTAATTCATTTTGATAATAGGATTTATCGGATTTTCTCTGCTGCCTTCATGCCGCTGTACACACGCTTGATTCTCTTATGGAGACATATAAATCCATGGGTTTGAAGATTCTTACAAGTCAGGTGTATTCCTAGGCATTGAATAGAGGGTGTTTAGCCCATTTCGTTGAGCAAGGGGTAGGTCTTGACTATTACGTATTTGACGTATGGAATGGTATCTGTGCGAATTTCTATCTCTGGATTTATGCAGCACCCCAACTCACCTTTCCCCTTAAGCAAACATAAGTTGCTTTTCTAAATTTGAGACCCTGTTCTGTTTTGTAATTTAGTTCATGTGTAGCCAAGATTACATTCCGTGTATTAGTGACATCTTATGATGTTTCATTTTCTGTGTGATTTATTTCACTTAGAATCATCGTACCTGAATCCACTCATTATGCCACCACGGGCCAGATGACATAGATTTCATTGGTGAGTGATATTCCATTGTACGTACGTAGCACAACTTCTTTATCCATTTTTCGCTTTCTGGGATATTTAACTTGTACCGTAGACGAGGTTCTTGTAAACAGAGCCGTCTGAAACTTTGGGGTGGCTGTGTGTTTTTGATTTTAATTTCCCTAAGCTATAGGACCATAAGTGGAAGTGCCGTAGGCTCCGTTGCTTTGTTTTTTAGGTGTTTCCGGAAACACCATACACTTCTCCAGAGTGGCTCTTGGCAATTTACATCCCACCCATCAGCATAACAAGGCTCCCTGTTCTCCATGGCCTGTGCTGCAATTCTGGATTTTACACTTTTTTCAGATGGCCCTTTTGACCGGCAGGCAGTGAGACTTCATTGTAGTGCAGATTTCTTTAACATGCTTGCTTGGTTGGCCAAAAAGGGCGTATGCGTTTTTTCCTGAATATATTCAGGAAAAAACGCATACGCCCTTTTTGGCCAAGAGCATCATTGTCGACGTTCTGCCTCTTTTCCTATGCTTTAAATGCAATTCCAGTCTACCCCCTGAAATCGTTTTCCTGCAATTCTGCCCCGCTTTCAAGTCCTCTTCGCAGCCTTCCTTCAATATATTTTTGGACGATAGCTGTCATTTATAACTCTGCAGGTTTGTGAGTTACAGTGCCCCTGAGCTCCTTTCTTCAAATCGCTTTCTTGTGAGCTGGCCGCAAACCTGCAGGATTGCTTCAGGCCCTAATCTGGTTCCGGCACGGCATGCTGAGCCTTTGGTTAATTCCTCTTCCTGGTTGGAAATGAGCGTTAAATTTGCCCGTGCAGACACCTACAGCTACTCTCTCATTGGTTCTCCTTATTCCTGTTCATCTTGAGCAGAAATTGCAAACTGTGCCCAACTGGAGGTTAAAGGCACTGACTCTCCAAGTGGGGAGAGTGTTAGTAAAGGGTCTGGAATGGTGAACCCGAGTAAAAGGGGACGAAAACTGCAATGCATTTGAAAAGGTTTCCCGGTCACACGCTGCACCATACTGTGGGTTTCCCATGCATGTATTAGCTGAAGGAAGAATCCCTTAAACCTGGAGAGTTGGGACCCATGGAATGCGTACCATGCAGTATGCCTTCAAAGGGTCTGCATTTGTTCATCGAACCTCACCAATGCTATCAGCCCGAAGTCCCCAACCTTATGTGTCACTCAGCTCTGGATGTAGATGTGGAAAATGCAGGTTGCATCACAATCCCTGAATGAATTATTTAAGAATTGCTCCCTATTTCACTGTCCTTGTGTTTTGTTTTTGTAATTCATTTTGATAATGGGATTTATCGGATTTTCTCTGCTGCATTCATGCCGCTGTACACACGCTTCATTCTCTTATGGAGACATATAAATCCATGGGTTTGAAGATTCTTTCTAGTCAGGTGTATTCCTAGGCGTTGAATATGGCGTGTTTTGTCCATTTCGTTGAGCAAGTGGTAGGTCTTGACTATTACATATTTGATGAATTGAATGGTATCTGTGCTAATTTCTATCTCTGGTTTTATGCAGCACCCCAACTCACCTTTCCCCTTAAGCAAGCATAAGTTGGTTTTCTAAATTTGAGGCCCTGTTCTGTTTTGTAATTCAGTTCATGTGTAGCCAAGTTTACATTCCGTGTATTAGTGATATCTTATGATGTTTCATTTTCTGTGTGACTTATTTCAGTTAGAATCATGGTACCTGAATCCACTCATTTTGCCGCGACGGGCCTGATGACATAGATTTCATTGCTGAGTGATATTCCATTGTATGTACGTACCACAACTTCTTTATCAATTTTTCACATTCTGGGATATTTAACTTGTACCGTAGACGAGGTTCTTGTAAACAGAGCCGTCCGAAAATTTGGGGTGGCTGTGAGTTTTTTATTTTAATTTCCCTAAGCTATAGGACCATAAGTGGAATTGCCGTAGGCTCCGTTGCTTTGTTTTTTAGGTGTTCCAGGAAATACCATACACTTCTCCAGAGTGGCTGTTAGTAATTTACATCCCGCCCAATAGCATAACAAGGCTCCCTGTTCTCCATGGCCTGTGCTGCCTTTCTGGATTTTACACTTTTTTCAGATGGCCGTTTTGACCGGGGGGCAGTGAGACTTCATTGTAGTGCAGATTTCTTTAAAATGCTTGCTTGGTAGGCCAAAAAGGGCGTATGCGTTTTTTCCTGAATATATTCAGGAAAAAACGCATACGCCCTTTTTGGCCAAGAGCATCATTGTCGACGTTCTGCCTCTTTTCCTATGCTTTAAATGCAATTCCCGTCTACCCCCTGAAATCATTTTCCTGCAATTCTGCCCCGCTTACAAGTTCTCTTCGCAGCCTTCCTGCAATATATTTTTGGACGATAGCTGTCATTTATAACTCTGCAGGTTTGTGAGTTACAGTGTCCCTGAGCTCCTTTCTTCAACTCGCTATCTTGTGAGCTGGTCGCAAACCCGCAGGATTGCTTCAGGCCCTAATCTGCTTCCAGCACGGCATGTTGAGCCTTAGGTTATTTCCTCTTCCTGGCGGGAAATGAGCGTTAAATTTGCCCGTGCAGACACCTACAGCTAGTCTCTCATTGGTTCTCCCTATTCCTGTTCATCTTGAGCAGAAATTGCAAACTGTGCCAAAGAGGAGGTTAAAGCACTGACTCTCCAAGTAGGGAGGGTGTTAGTAAAGGGTCTGGAATGGTGAACCCGAGTAAAAGGGGAGGAAAACTGAGATGCATTTGAAAACGTTTGCCGGTCACACGGTGCACCATACTGTGGGTTTCCCATGCATGTTTTAGCTGAAGGAAGAATCCCTTAAACCTGGAAAGTTGGGACCCTTGGAATGGGTACCATGCAGTATGACTTCAAAGTGTCTGCATTTGCTCACTGAACCTCACCAATGCTATCAGCCCGAAGTGCCCAACCTTATGTCTCACTCAGCTCTGGGTGTACATGTGGTAAATCCAGGTTGCATCACAAACCCTGAATGAATTATTTAAGAATTGCTCTCTATTTCACTGTCCTTGTGTTTTGTTTTTGTAATATATTTTGATAATGGGATTTATCGGATTTTCTCTGCTGCATTCATGCCGCTGTACACACGCTTCATTCTCTTACGGAGACATATGAATCCATGGGTTTGAAGATGCTTACTAGTCAGGTGTATTCCTAGGCGTTGAATATGGGGTGTTTAGTCCATTTCGTTGAGCAAGGGGTAGGTCTTGTCTATTATATATTTGGCTTATGAAAAGTTATCTGTGCTAATTTCTATCTCTGTTTTGATGCGGCACCCCAACTCACCTTTCCACTTAAGCAAGCATAAGTTGGTTTTCTAAATTTGAGGCCCTGTTCTGTTTTGTAATTCAGTTCATGTGTAGCCTAGTTTATATTCCGTGTATTAGTGATATCTTATGATGTTTCATTTTCTGTGTGACTTATTTCACTTAGAATCATGGTACCTGAATCCACTCATTATGCCGCGACGGGCCTGATGACATAGATTTCATTGCTCAGTGATATTCCATTGTACGTACGTACCACAACTTCTTTATCCATTTTTCACATTCTGAGATATTTAACTTGTACCGTAGACGAGGTTCTTGTAAACAGAGCCGACCGAAACTTTGGGGTGGCTGTGTGTTTTTGATTTTAATTTCCCTAAGCTATAGGACCATAAGTGGAAGTGCCGTAGGCTCCGTTGCTTTGTTTTTTAGGTGTTTCAGGAAACACCATACACTTCTCCAGAGTGGCTGTTGGCAATTTACATCCCGCCCATCAGCATAACAAGGCTCCCTGTTCTCCGTGGCCTGTGCTGCCTTTCTGGATTTTACACTTTTTTCAGATGGCCCTTTTGACCGGGGGGCAGTGAGACTTCATTGTAGTGCAGATTTCTTTAACATGCTTGCTTGGTTGGCCAAAAAGGGCGTATGCGTTTTTTCCTGAATATATTCAGAAAAAACGCATACGCCCTTTTTGGCCAAGAGCATCATTGTCGATGTTCTGCCTCTTTTCCTATGCTTTAAATGCAATTACCGTCTACCCCCTGAAATCGTTTTCCTGCAATTCTGCCCCGCTTACAAGTTCTCTTCACAGCCTTCCTTCAATATATTTTTGACGGTAGCTGTCATTTATAACTCTGCAGGTTTGTGAGTTACAGTGCCCCTGAGCTCCTTTCTTCAACTCGCTATCTTGTGAGCTGGCAGCAAACCCGCTGGATTGCTTCAGGCCTTAATCTGGTTCCTGCAGGGCATGCTGAGCCTTTGGTTAATTCCTCTTCCTGGTGGGGAATGAGCGTTAAATTTGCCCGTGCAGACACCTACAGCTAATCTCTCATTGGTTCTCCTTCTTCCTGTTCATCTTGAGCAGAAATTGCAAACTGTGCCCAACATGAGGTTAAAGACACTGACTCTCCAAGTAGGGAGAGTGTTAGTAAAGGGTCTGGAATTGTGAACCCGAGTAAAAGGGGACAAAAACTGCAATGCATTTGAAAACGTTTCCCGGTCACATGCTGCACCATACTTTGGGTTTCCCATGCATGTATTAGCTGAAGGAAGAATCCCTTAAACCTGGAGAGTTGGGACCCATGGAATGCGTACCATGCAGTATGCCTTCAAAGGGTCTGCATTTGTTCATCGAACCTCACCAATGCTATCAGCCCGAAGTCCCCAACCTTATGTCTCACTCATCTCTGGATGTAGATGTGGTAAATCCAGGTTGCATCACAATCCCTGAATGAATTATTTAAGAATTGCTCCCTATTTCACTGTCCTTGTGTTTTGTTTTTGTAATTCATTTTGATAATGGGATTTATCGGATTTTCTCTGCTGCATTCATGCCGCTGTACACACGCTTCATTCTCTTATGGAGACATATAAATCCATGGGTTTGAAGATTCTTACTAGTCAGGTGTATTCCTAGGCGTTGAATATGGCGTGTTTTGTCCATTTCGTTGAGCAAGGGGTAGGTCTTGACTATTACATATTTGATGAATGGAATGATATCTGTGCTAATTTCTATCTCTGGTTTTATGCAGCACCCGAACTCACCTTTCCCCTTAAGCAAGCATAAGTTGGTTTTCTAAATTTGAGGCCCTGTTCTTTTTTGTAATTCAGTTCATGTGTAGCCAAGATTACATTCCGTGTATTAGTGATATCTTATGATGTTTCATTTTCTGTGTGACTTATTTCACTTAGAATCATCGTACCTGAATCCACTCATTATGCCACGACGGGCCAGATGACATAGATTTCATTGGTGAGTGATATTCCATTGTACGTACGTACCACAACTTCTTTATCCATTTTTCGCTTTCTGGGATATTTAACTTGTACCGTAGATGAGGTTCTTGTAAACAGAGCCGTCTGAAATTTTGGGTGGCTGTGTGTTTTTTATTTTAATTTCCCAAGGCTATAGGGCCATAAGTGGAAGTGCCGTAGGCTCCGTTGCTTTGTTTTTTAGGTGTTTCAGGAAACACCATACACTTCTCCAGAGTGGCTGTTGGCAATTTACATCCCACCCATCAGCATAACAAGGCTTCCTGTTCTCCATGGCCTGTACTGCATTTCTGGATTTTACACTTTTTTCAGATGGCCCTTTTGACCGGGGGCAGTGAGACTTCATTTTAGTGCAGATTTCTTTAACATTCTTGCTTGGTTGGCCAAAAAGGGCGTATGCGTTTTTTCCTGAATATATTCAGGAAAAAACGCATACGCCCTTTTTGGCCAAGTGCATCATTGTCGACGTTCTGCCTCTTTTCCTATGCTTTAAATGCAATTCCAGTCTACTCCCTGAAATCGTTTTCCTGCAATTCTGCCCCGATTTCAAGTCCTCTTCGCAGCCTTCCTTCAATATATTTTTGGACGATAGCTGTCATTTATAACTCTGCAGGTTTGTGAATTACAGTGCCCCTGAGCTCCTTTCTTCAAATCGCTTTCTTGTGAGCTGGCCGCAAACCCCCAGAATTGCTTCAGGCCCTAATCTGGTTCCGGGACGGCATGCTGAGCCTTTGGTTAATTCCTCTTCCTGGTTGGAAAAGAGAATTAAATTTGCCCGTGCAGACACCTACAGCTAGTCTCTCATTGGTTCTCCCTATTCCTGTTTATTTGGTCAGAATTTGCAAACTGTGCCAAACAGGAGGTTAAAGGCACTGACTCTCCAAGTGGGGAGAGTGTTAGTAAAGTGTCTGGAATTGTGAACCCGAGTAAAAGGGGATGAAAACTGAGGTGCATTTGAAAACGTTTCCCAGTCACACGGTGCACCATACTGTGGGTTTCCCATGCATGCTTTAGCTGAAGGAAGAATCGCTTAAACCTGGAGAGTTGGGACCCATGGAATGGGTACCATGCAGTATGACTTCAAATGGTCTGCATTTGCTCATCGAACCTCACCAATGCTATCAGCCCGAAGTGTCCAACCTTATGTCTCACTCAGCTCTGGGTTCAGATGAGGTAAATCCAGGTTGCATCACAAGCCCTGAATGAATTATTTAAGAATTGCTCTCTATTTCACTGTCATTGTGTTTTGTTTTTGTAATTCATTTTGATAATAGGATTTATCGGATTTTCTCTGCTGCCTTCATGCAGCTGTACACACGCTTGATTCTCTTATGGAGACATATAAATCCATGGGTTTGAAGATTCTTACTAGTCAGGTGTATTCCTAGGCGTTGAATAGAGGGTGTTTAGCCCATTTCGTTGAGCAAGTGGTAGGTCTTGACTATTAAATATTTGACTTATGGAATGGTATCTGTGCTAACTTCTATCTCTGGTTTTATGCAGCACCCCAACTCACCTTTCCCCTTAAGCAAACATAAGTTGGTTTTCTAAATTTGAGACCCTGTTCTGTTTTGTAATTCAGTTCATGTGTAGCCAAGATTACATTCCGTGTATTAGTGATATCTTATGATGTTTCATTTTCTGTTTGACTTATTACACTTAGAATCATCGTACCTGAATCCACTCATTATGGCACGACGGGCCAGATGACATAGATTTCATTGGTGAGTGATATTCCATTGTACGTACGTACCACAACTTCTTTATCGATTTTTCGCTTTCTGGGATATTTTACTTGTACCGTAGACGAGGTTCTTGTAAACAGAGCCGTCTGAAACTTTGGGGTGGCTGTGTGTTTTTGATTTTAATTTCCCTAAGCTATAGGACCATAAGTGGAAGTGCCGTAGGCTCCGTTGCTTTGTTTTTTAGGTGTTTCAGGAAACACCATACAATTCTCCAGAGTGGCTGTTGGCAATTTATATCCCACCCATCAGCATAACAAGGCTCCCTGTTCTCCATGGCCTGTGCTGCCTTTCTGAATTTTACACTTTTTTCAGATGACCCTTTTGACCGGGGGGCAGTGAGACTTCATTGTAGTGCAGATTTCTTTAACATGCTTGCTTGGTTGGCCAAAAAGGGCGTATGCGTTTTTTCCTGAATATATTCATGAAAAAACGCATATGCCCTTTTTGGCCAAGTTCATCATTGTCGACGTTCTGCCTCTTTTCCTATGCTTTAAATGCAATTCCAGTCTACCCCCTGAAATCGTTTTCCTGCAATTCTGCCCCGCTTTCAAGTCCTCTTCGCAGCCTTCCTTCAATATATTTTTGGACGATAGCTGTCATTTATAACTCTGCAGGTTTGTGAATTACAGTGCCCCTGAGCTCCTTTCTTCAAATCGCTTTCTTGTGAGCTGGCCGCAAACCCGCAGGATTGCTTCAGGCCCTAATCTGTTTCCGGCACGGCATGCTGAGCCTTTGGTTAATTCCTTTTCCTGGTTGGAAATGAGCATTAAATTTGCCCGTGCAGACACCTACAGCTAGTCTCTCATTGGTTCTCCCTATTCCTGTTTATTTGGTCAGAATTTGCAAACTGTGCCAAACAGGAGGTTAAAGGCACTGACTCTCCAAGTGGGGAGAGTGTTAGTAAAGTGTCTGGAATTGTGAACCCGAGTAAAAGGGGATGAAAACTGAGATGCATTTGAAAACGTTTCCCAGTCACACGGTGCACCATACTGTGGGTTTCCCATGCATGCTTTAGCTGAAGGAAGAATCGCTTAAACCTGGAGAGTTGGGACCCATGGAATGGGTACCATGCAGTATGACTTCAAATGGTCTGCATTTGCTCATCGAACCTCACCAATGCTATCAGCCCGAAGTGTCCAACCTTATGTCTCACTCAGCTCTGGGTTCAGATGAGGTAAATCCAGGTTGCATCACAAGCCCTGAATGAATTATTTAAGAATTGCTCTCTATTTCACTGTCATTGTGTTTTGTTTTTGTAATTCATTTTGATAATAGAATTTATCGGATTTTCTCTGCTGCCTTCATGCAGCTGTACACACGCTTGATTCTCTTATTGAGACATATAAATCCATGGGTTTGAAGATTCTTACTAGTCAGGTGTATTCCTAGGCGTTGAATAGAGGGTGTTTAGCCCATTTCGTTGAGCAAGTGGTAGGTCTTGACTATTAAATATTTGACTTATGGAATGGTATCTGTGCTAACTTCTATCTCTGGTTTTATGCAGCACCCCAACTCACCTTTCCCCTTAAGCAAACATAAGTTGGTTTTCTAAATTTGAGACCCTGTTCTGTTTTGTAATTCAGTTCATGTGTAGCCAAGATTACATTCCGTGTATTAGTGATATCTTATGATGTTTCATTTTCTGTGTGACTTATTACACTTAGAATCATCGTACCTGAATCCACTCATTATGGCACGACGGGCCAGATGACATAGATTTCATTGGTGAGTGATATTCCATTGTACGTACGTACCACAACTTCTTTATCGATTTTTCGCTTTCTGGGATATTTTACTTGTACCGTAGACGAGGTTCTTGTAAACAGAGCCGTCTGAAACTTTGGGGTGGCTGTGTGTTTTTGATTTTAATTTCCCTAAGCTATAGGACCATAAGTGGAAGTGCCGTAGGCTCCGTTGCTTTGTTTTTTAGGTGTTTCAGGAAACACCATACACTTCTCCAGAGTGGCTCTTGGCAATTTACATCCCACCCATCAGCATAACAAGGCTCCCTGTTCTCCATGGTCTGTGCTGCCTTTCTGGATTTTACACTTTTTTCAGATGACACTTTTGACCGGGGGGCAGTGAGACTTCATTGTAGTGCAGATTTCTTTAACATGCTTGCTTGGTTGGCCAAAAAGGGCGTATGCGTTTTTTCCTGAATATATTCAGGAAAAAACGCATACGCCCTTTTTGGCCAAGTGCATCATTGTCGACGTTCTGCCTCTTTTCCTATGTTTTAAATGCAATTCCAGTCTACACCCTGAAATCGTTTTCCTGCAATTCTACCCCGGGTTCAAGTCCTCTTCGCAGCCTTCCTTCAATATATTTTTGGACGATAGCTGTCATTTATAACTCTGCAGGTTTGTGAATTACTTGGCCCCTGAGCTCCTTTCTTCAAATCGCTTTCTTGTGAGCTGGCCGCAAACCCGCATGATTGCTTCAGGCCCTAATCTGTTTCCGACACGGCATGTTGAGCCTTTGGTTAATCCCTCTTGTGGTGGGAAATGAGCATTAAATTTGCCCGTGCAGACACCTACAGCTAGTCTCTCATTGGTTCTCCCTATTCCTGTTTATTTGGTCAGAATTTGCAAACTGCCAAACAGGAGGTTAAAGGCACTGACTCTCCAAGTGGGGAGAGTGTTAGTAAAGTGTCTGGAATTGTGAACCCGAGTAAAAGGGGATGAAAACTGAGATGCATTTGAAAACGTTTCCCAGTCACACGGTGCACCATACTGTGGGTTTCCCATGCATGCTTTAGCTGAAGGAAGAATCGCTTAAACCTGGAGAGTTGGGACCCATGGAATGGGTACCATGCAGTATGACTTCAAATGGTCTGCATTTGCTCATCGAACCTCACCAATGCTATCAGCCCGAAGTGTCCAACCTTATGTCTCACTCAGCTCTGGGTTCAGATGAGGTAAATCCAGGTTGCATCACAAGCCCTGAATGAATTATTTAAGAATTGCTCTCTATTTCACTGTCATTGTGTTTTGTTTTTGTAATTCATTTTGATAATAGGATTTATCGGATTTTCTCTGCTGCCTTCATGCAGCTGTACACACGCTTGATTCTCTTATGGAGACATATAAATCCATGGGTTTGAAGATTCTCACTAGTCAGGTGTATTCCTAGGCGTTGAATATAGGGTGTTTAGCCCATTTCGTTGAGCAAGTGGTAGGTCTTGACTATTAAATATTTGACTTATGGAATGGTATCTGTGCTAACTTCTATCTCTGGTTTTATGCAGCACCCCAACTCACCTTTCCCCTTACGCAAACATAAGTTGGTTTTCTAAATTTGAGACCCTGTTCTGTTTTGTAATTCAGTTCATGTGTAGCCAAGATTACATTCCGTGTATTAGTGATATCTTATGATGTTTCATTTTCTGTGTGACTTATTACACTTAGAATCATCATACCTGAATCCACTCATTATGCCACGATGGGCCAGATGACATAGATTTCATTGGTGAGTGATATTCCATTGTACGTACGTACCACAACTTCTTTATCCATTTTTCGCTTTCTGGGATATTTTACTTGTACCGTAGACGAGGTTCTTGTAAACAGAGCCGTCCGAAACTTTGGGGTGGCTGTGTGTTTTTGATTTTAATTTCCCTAAGCTATAGGACCATAAGTGGAAGTGCCGTATGCTCCGTTGCTTTGTTTTTTAGGTGTTTCAGGAAACACCATACACTTCTCCAGAGTGGCTCTTGGCAATTTACATCCCGCCCTTCAGCATAACAAGGCTCCCTGTTCTCCATGGCCTGTGCTGCATTTCTGGATTTTACACATTTTTCAGATGGCCCTTTTGACCGGGGGGCAGTGAGACTTCATTGTAGTGCAGATTTCTTTAATATGCTTGCTTGGTTGGCCAAAAAGGTCCTATGCGTTTTTTCCTGAATATATTGAGGAAAAACCGCATACGCACTTTTTAGCCAAGTGCATCATTGTCGACGTTCTGCCTCTTTTCCTATGCTTTAAATGCAATTCCAGTCTACCCCCTGAAATCGTTTTCCAGAAATTCTGCCCTGCTTTCAAGTCCTCTTCACAGCCTTCCTTCAATACATTTTTGGACGATAGCTGTCATTTATAACTCTGCAGGTTTGTGAATTTTTTGGCCCCTGAGCTCCTTTCTTCAAATCGCTTTCTTGTGAGCTGGCCGCAAACCCGCAGCATTGCTTCAGGCCTTAATCTGGTTCCAGCATGGCATGCTGAGCCTTTGGTTAATTCCTCTTCCTGGTTGGAAATGAGCGTTAAATTTTCCCGTGCAGACACCTACAGCTAGTCTCTCATTGGTTCTCCCTATTCCTGTTCATCTTGCGCAGAAATTGCAAACTGTGCCAAACAGGAGGTTAAAGGCACTGACTCTCCAAGTGGGGAGAGTTTTAGTAAAGGGTATGGAATTGTGAACCCGAGTAAAAGGGGACAGAGACTGAGATGCATTTGAAAACGTTTCCCGGTCACACGGTGCACCATACTCTGGGTTTCCCATGCATGCTTTAGCTGAAGAAAGAATCGCTTAAACCTGGAGAGTTGGGACCCATGGACTGGGTACCATGCAGTATGACTTCAAATGGTCTGCATTTGCTCATTGAACCTCACCAATGCTATCAGCCCGAAGTGTCCAACCTTATGTCTCACTCAGCTCTGGGTATAGATGAGGTAAATCCACGTTGCATCACAAGCCCTGAATGAATTATTTAAGAATTGCTCTCTATTTCACTGTCATTGTGTTTTGTTTTTGTAATTCATTTTGATAATAGGATTTATCGGATTTTCTATGCTGCCTTCATGTAGCTGTACACACACTTGATTCTCTTATGGAGACATATAAATCCATGGGTTTGAAGATTCTTACTAGTCAGGTGTATTCCTAGGCATTGAATATAGGGTGTTTAGCCCATTTCGTTGAGCAAGTGGTAGGTCTTGACTATTACATATTTGACTTATGGAATGGTATCTGTGCTAATTTCTATCTCTGGTTTTATGCAGCACCCAACTCACCTTTCTCCTTAAGCAAACATAAGTTGGTTTTCTAAATTTGAGACCCTGTTCTGTTTTGTAATTCAGTTCATGTGTAGCCAAGATTACATTCCGTGTATTAGTGATATCTTATGATATTTCATTTTCTGTGTGACTTATTTCACTTAAAAACATTGTACCTGAATTCAATCATTATGCCACGACGGGCTTGATGATATAGATTTCATTGGTGAGTGATATTCCATTGTACTTACGTACCACAACTTCTTTATCCATTTTTCGCTTTCTGGGATATTTAACTTGTACCGTAGAAGATGTTCTTGTAAACAGAGCCGTCTGAAACTTTGGGGCGGCTGTGTGTTTTTGATTTTAATTTCCCTAAGCTATAGGACCATAAGTGGAAGTGCCGTAGGCTCCGTTGCTTTGTTTTTTAGGTGTTTCAGGAAACACCATACACTTCTCCAGAGTGGCTGTTGGCAATTTACATCCCACCCAACAGCATAACATGGCTCCCTGTTCTCCATGGCCTGTGCTGCCTTTCTGGATTTTACACTTTTTTCAGATGGCCCTTTTGATTGGGGGGCAGTGAGACTTCATTGTAGTGCAGATTTGTCTAATATGCTTGCTTGGTTGGCCAAAAAGGGCGTATGCGTTTTTTCCTGAATATATTCAGGAAAAAACGCATACGCCGTTTTTGGCCAAGTGCATCATTGTCGACGTTCTGCCTCTTTTCCTATGCTTTAAATGCAATTCTACTCTACTCCCCGAAACCACTTTCCTGCAATTCTGCCCCGATTTCAAGTCCTCTTCGCAGCCTTCCTTAAATATATTTTTGGACAATAGCTGTCATTTATAACTTTGCAGGTTTGAGAATTACAGTGCCCCTGAGCTCCTTTCTTCAAATCGCTTTCTGATGAGCTGGCCGCAAACCCGCAGGATTGCTTCAGGCCCTAATCTGGTTCTGGCAAGGCATGCTGAGCGTTTGGTTAATTCCACTTACTGGTGGGAAATGAGCATTAAATTTGCCCGTGCAGACACCTACAGGTAGTCTCTCATTCGTTCTCCCTATTCCTGTTCATCTTGCGCAGAAATTGCAAACTGTGCCAAACAGGAGGTTAAAGGCACTGACTCTCCAAGTGGGGAGAGTGTTAGTAAAGGGTCTGGAATTGTGAACCCGAGTAAAAGGGGACGAAAACTGAGATGCTTTTGAAAACGTTTCCCTGTGACACGGTGCACCATACTGTCGGTTTCCCATGCATGTTTTAGCTGAAGGAAGAATCGCTTAAACCTGGAGAGTTCGGATCCATGAAATGGGTACCATGCAGTATGACTTCAAAGGGTCTGCATTTGCTCATCGAACCTCACCAATGCTATCAGCCCGAAGTGTCCAACCTTATGTCTCACTCAGCTGTGGGTGTAGATGAGGTCAATCCAGGTTGCATCACAAGCCCTGAATGAATTATTTAAGAATTGCTCTCTATTTCACTGTCATTGTGTTTTGTTTTTGTAATTCATTTTGATAATGGGATTTATCGGATTTTTTCTGCTGCATTAATGCAGCTATACACATGCTTGATTCTCTTATGGAGACATATAAATCCATGGGTTTGAAGATTCTTACTAGTCAGGTGTATTCCTAGGCGTTGAATATAGGGTGTTTATCCCATTTCGTTGAGCAAGGGGTAGGTCTGGACTATTACATATTTAACTTATGGAATGGTGTCTGTGCTAATATCTATCTCTGGTTTTATGCAGCACCCCAACTCACCTTTCCCCTTAAGCAAACATAAGTTGGTTTTCTAAATTTGAGACCCTGTTCTGTTTTGTAATTCACTTCATGAGTAGCCAAGATTACATTCCGTGTATTAGTGATATCATATGATGTTACATTTTCTGTGTGACTTATTTCACTTAGAATCATCGTACCTGAATCCACTCATTATGCCACGATGGGCCAGATGACATAGATTTCATTGGTGAGTGATATTCCATTGTACGTGCGTACCACAATTTCTTTATCCATTTTTCGCTTTCTGAGATATTTAACTTGTACCGTAAACGAGGTTCTTGTAAACAGAGCCGTCTGAAACTTTGGGGTGGCTGTGTGTTTTTGATTTTAATTTCCCTAAGCTATAGGACCATAAGTGGAAGTGCCGTAGGCTCCGTTGCTTTGTTTTTTAGGTGTTTCAGGAAACACCATACACTTCTCCAGAGTGGCTCTTGGCAATTTACATCCCACCCATCAGCATAACAAGGCTCCCTGTTCTCCATGGCCTGTGCTGCATTTCTGGATTTTACACTTTTTTCAGATAGCCCTTTTGACCGGGGGGCAGTGAGACTTCATTGTAGTGCAGATTTCTTTAACATGCTTGCTTGGTTGGCCAAAAAGGGCGTATGCGTTTTTTCCTGAATATATACAGGAAAAAACGCATACGCCCTTTTTGGCCAAGTGCATCATTGTCAAAGTTCTGCCTCTTTTCCTATGCTTTAAATGCAATTCCAGTCTACCCCCTGAAATCGTTTTCCTGCAATTCTGCCCCGCTTTCAAGTCCTCTTCGCAGCCTTCCTTCAATATATTTTTGGACGATAGCTGTCATTTATAACTCTGCAGGTTTGTGAATTACACTGCCCCTGAGCTCCTGTCTTCAAATCGCTTTCTTGTGAGCTGGCCGCACACCCGCAGGATTGCTTCAGGCCCTAATCTGGTTCCGGCACGGCATGCTGAGCCTTTGGTTAATTCCTCTTCCTGGTTGGAAATGAGCGTTAAATTTGCCCGTGCAGACACCTACAGCTAGTCTCTCATTGGTTCTCCCTATTCCTGTTTATCTTGCTCAGAAATTGCAAACTGTGCCAAACAGGAGGTTAAAGGCACTGACTCTCCAAGTGGGGAGAGTGTTAGTAAAGTGTCTGGAATTGTGAACCCGAGTAAAAGGGGATGAAATCTGAGATGCATTTGAAAACGTTTCCCAGTCACACGGTGCACCATACTGTGGGTTTCCCATGCATGCTTTAGCTGAAGGAAGAATCGCTTAAACCTGGAGAGTTGGGACCCATGGAATGGGTACCATGCAGTATGACTTCAAGTGGTCTGCATTTGCTCATCGAACCTCACCAATGCTATCAGCCCGAAGTGTCCAACCTTATGTCTCACTCAGCTCTGGGTTCAGATGAGGTAAATCCAGGTTGCATCACAAGCCCTGAATGAATTATTTAAGAATTGCTCTCTATTTCACTGTCATTGTGTTTTGTTTTTGTAATTCATTTTGATAATAGGATTTATCGGATTTTCTCTGCTGCCTTCATGCAGCTGTACACACGCTTGATTCTCTTATGGAGACATATAAATCCATGGGTTTGAAGATTCTTACTAGTCAGGTGTATTCCTAGGCGTTGAATAGAGGGTGTTTAGCCCATTTCGTTGAGCAAGGGGTAGGTTTTTACTATTACGTATTTGACGTAGGGAATGGTATGTGTGCTAACTTCTATCTCTGGTTTTATGCAGCACCCCAACTCACCTTTCCCCTTAAGCAAACATAAGTTGGTTTTCTAATTTTGAGACCCTGTTCTGTTTTGTAATTCAGTTCATGTGTAGCCAAGATTACATTCCGTGTATTAGTGATATCTTATGATGTTTCATTTTCTGTGTGACTTATTTCACTTAGAATCATCGTACCTGAATCCACTCATTATGCCACGATGGGCCAGATGACATAGATTTCATTGGTGAGTGATATTCCATTGTGCGTACGTACCACAACTTCTTTATCCATTTTTCGCTTTCTGGGATATTTTACTTGTACCGTAGACTAGGTTCTTGTAAACAGAGCCGTCTGAAACTTTGGGGTGGCTGTGTGTTTTTGATTTTAATTTCCCTAAGCTATAGGACCATAAGTGGAAGTGCCGTAGGCTCCGTTGCTTTGTTTTTTAGGTGTTTCAGGAAACACCATACACTTCTCCAGAGTGGCTCTTGGCAATTTACATCCCACCCATCAGCATAACAAGGCTCCCTGTTCTCCATGGCCTGTGCTGCCTTTCTGGATTTTACACTTTTTTCAGATAGCCCTTTTGACCGGGGGGCAGTGAGACTTCATTGTAGTGCAGATTTCTTTAACATGCTTGCTTGGTTGGCCAAAAAGGGCGTATGCGTTTTTTCCTGAATATATTCAGGAAAAAACGCATACGCCCTTTTTGGCCAAGTGCATCATTGTCAACGTTCTGCCTCTTTTCCTATGCTTTAAATGCAATTCCAGTCTACCCCCTGAAATCGTTTTCCTGCAATTCTGCCCCGCTTTCAAGTCCTCTTCGCAGCCTTCCTTCAATATATTTTTGGACGATAGCTGTCATTTATAACTCTGCAGGTTTGTGAATTACACTGCCCCTGAGCTCCTGTCTTCAAATCGCTTTCTTGTGAGCTGGCCGCAAACCCGCAGCATTGTTTCAGGCCCTAATCTGGTTCCACAACGGCATGCTGAGCCTTTGGTTAATTCCACTTCCTGGTGGGAAATGAGCATTAAATTTGCCCGTGCAGACACCTACAGGTAGTCTCTCATTCGTTCTCCCTATTCCTGTTCATCTTGCGCAGAAATTGCAAACTGTGCCAAACAGGAGGTTAAAGGCACTGACTCTCCAAGTGGGGAGAGTGTTAGTAAAGGGTCTGGAATTGTGAACCCGAGTAAAAGGGGACGAAAACTGAGATGCATTTGAAAACGTTTCCCTGTGACACGGTGCACCATACTGTCGGTTTCCCATGCATGTTTTAGCTGAAGGAAGAATCGCTTAAACCTGGAGAGTTCGGACCCATGGAATAGGTACCATGCAGTATGACTTCAAATGGTCTGCATTTGCTCATCGAACCTCACCAATGCTATCAGCCCGAAGTGTCCAACCTTATGTCTCACTCAGCTCTGGGTGTAGATGAGGTAAATCCAGGTTGCATCACAAGCCTTGAATGAATTATTTAAGAATTGCTCTCTATTTCACTGTCATTGTGTTTTGTTTTTTAATACATTTTGATAATGGGATTTATCGGATTTTCTCTGCTGCCTTCATGCAGCTGCACACACGCTTGATTCTCTTATGGAGACATATAAATCCATGGGTTTGAAGATTCTTACTAGTCAGGTGTATTCCTAGGCGTTGAATATGGCGTGTTTTGTCCATTTCGTTGAGCAAGGGGTAGGTCTTGACTATTATATATTTGACGAATGGAATGGTATCTGTGCTAATTTCTATCTCTGGTTTTATGCAGCACCCCAACTCACCTTTCCCCTTAAGCAAGCATAAGTTGGTTTTCTAAATCTGAGACCCTGTTCTGTTTTGTAATTCAGTTCATGTGTAGCGAACTTTACATTCCGTGTATTAGTGATATCTTATGATGTTTCATTTTCTGTGTGACTTATTTCAGTTAGAATCATGGTACCTGAATCCACTCATTATGCTGCGACGGGCCTGATGACATAGATTTCATTGCTGAGTGATATTCCATTGTATGTACGTACCACAACTTCTTTATCAATTTTTCACATTCTGGGATATTTAACTTGTACCGTAGACGAGGTTTTGTAAACAGAGCCGTCCGAAATTTTGGGGTGGCTGTGAGTTTTTGATTTTAATTTCCCTAAGCTATAGGACCATAAGTGGAATTGCCGTAGGCTCCGTTGTTTTGTTTTTTAGGTGTTCCAGGAAATACCATACACTTCTCCAGAGTGGCTGTTAGTCATTTACATCCCGCCCATCAGCATAACAAGACTCCCTGTTCTCCATGGCCTGTGCTGCCTTTCTGGATTTTACACTTTTTTCAGATGGCCGTTTTGACCGGGGGGCAGTGAGACTTCATTGTAGTGCATATTTCTTTAAAATGCTTGCTTGGTTGGCCAAAAAGGGCGTATGCGTTTTTTCCTGGATTCAGGAAAAAACGCATACGCCCTTTTTGGCCAAGAGCATCATTGTCGACGTTCTGCCTCTTTTCCTATGCTTTAAATGCAATTCCCGTCTACCCCCTGAAATCATTTTCCTGCAATTCTGCCCCGCTTACAAGTTCTCTTCGCAGTCTTCCTTCAGTATATTTTTGGACGATAGCTGTCATTTATAACTCTGCAGGTTTGTGAGTTACAGTGTCCCTGAGCTCCTTTCTTCAACTCGCTATCTTGTGAGCTGGTCGCAAACCCGCAGGATTGCTTCAGGCCCTAATCTGCTTCCAGCACGGCATGTTGAGCCTTAGGTTATTTCCTCTTCCTGGCGGGAAATGAGCGTTAAATTTGCCCGTGCAGACACCTACAGCTAGTCTCTCATTGGTTCTCCCTATTCCTGTACATCTTGAGCAGAAATTGCAAACTGTGCCAAAGAGGAGGTTAAAGCACTGACTCTCCAAGTAGGGAGAGTGTTAGTAAAGGGTCTGGAATGGTGAACCCGAGTAAAAGGGGAGGAAAACTGAGATGCATTTGAAAACGTTTGCCGGTCACACGGTGCACCATACTGTGGGTTTCCCATGCATGTTTTAGCTGAAGGAAGAATCCCTTAAACCGGGAGAGTTGGGACCCTTGGAATGGGTACCATGCAGTATGACTTCAAAGTGTCTGCATTTGCTCACTGAACCTCACCAATGCTATCAGCCCGAAGTGCCCAACCTTATGTCTCACTCAGCTCTGGGTGTAGATGTGGTAAATCCAGGTTGCATCACAAATCCTGAATGAATTATGTAAGAATTGCTCTCTATTTCACTGTCCTTGTGTTTTGTTTTTTTAATATATTTTGATAATGGGATTTATCGGATTTTCTCTGCTGTATTCATGCCGCTGTACACACGCTTCATTCTCTTACGGAGACATATGAATCCATGGGTTTGAAGATTCTTACTAGTCAGGTGTATTCCTAGGCGTTGAATATGGGGTGTTTAGTCCATTTCGTTGAGCAAGGGGTAGGTCTTGACTATTACATATTTGGCTTATGAAAAGGTATCTGTGCTAATTTCTATCTCTGTTTTGATGCGGCACCCCAACTCACCTTTCCCCTTAAGCAAGCATAAGTTGGTTTTCTAAATCTGAGACCCTGTTCTGTTTTGTAATTCAGTTCATGTGTAGCCTAGTTTATATTCCGTGTATTAGTGATATCTTAAGATGTTTCATTTTCTGTGTGACTTATTTCACTTAGAATCATGGTACCTGAATCCACTCATTATGCCGCGACGGGCCTGATGACATAGATTTCATTGCTCAGTGATATTCCATTGTACGTACGTACCACAACTTCTTTATCCATTTTTCACATTCTGGGATATTTCACTTGTACCGTAGACGAGGTTCTTGTAAACAGAGCCGACCGAAACTTTGGGGTGGCTGTGTGTTTTTGATTTTAATATCCCTAAGCTATAGGACCATAAGTGGAAGTGCCGTAGGCTCCGTTGCTTTGTTTTTTAGGTGTTCCAGGAAACAACATACACTTCTCCAGAGTGGCTGTTGGCAATTTACATCCCGCCCATCAGCATAACAAGGCTCCCGGTTCTCCATGCCCTGTGCTGCCTTTCTGGATTTTACACTTTTTTCAGATGGCCCTTTTGACTGGGGCGCAGTGAGACTACATTGTAGTGCAGATTTCTTTAACATGCTTGCTTGGTTGGCCAAAAAGTGCGTATGCGTTTTTTCCTTAATATATTCAGAAAAAACGCATACGCCCTTTTTGGCCAAGAGCATCATTGTCGATGTTCTGCCTCTTTTCCTATGCTTTAAATGCAATTACCGTCTACCCCCTGAAATCGTTTTCCTGCAATTCTGCCCCGCTTACAAATTGTCTTCGCAGCCTTCCTTCAATATATTTTTGGACGATAGCTGTCATTTATAACTCTGCAGGTTTGTGAGTTACAGTTCCCCTGAGCTCCTTTCTTCAACTCGCTATCTTGTGAGCTGGCCGCAAACCCGCTGGATTGCTTCAGGCCCTAATCTGGTTCCGGCAGGGAATGCTGAGCCTTTGGTTAATTCCTCTTCCTGGTGGGGAATGAGTGTTAAATTTGCCCGTGCAGACACCTACAGCTAATCTCTCATTGGTTCTCCCTCTTCCTGTTCTTCTTGAGCAGAAATTGCAAACTGTGCCCAACAGGAGGTTAAAGGCACTGACTCTCCAAGTAGGGAGAGTGTTAGTAAAGGGTCTGGAATTGTGAACCCGAGTAAAAGGGGACGAAAACTGCAATACATTTGAAAACGATTCCCGGTCACACGCTGCACCATACTGTGGGGTCACATGCATGTATTAGCTGAAGGAAGAATCCCTTAAACCTGGAGAGTTGGGACCCATGGTATGCGTACCATGCAGTATGCCTTCAAAGGGTCTGCATTTGTTCATCGAACCTCACCAATGCTATCAGCCCGAAGTCCCCAACCTTATGTCTCAGTCAGCTCTGGATGTAGATGTGGTAAGTCCAGGTTGCATCACAATCCCTGAATGAATTAATTAAGAATTGCTCCCTATTTCACTGTCCTTGTGTTTTGTTTTTGTAATTCATTTTGATAATGGGATTTATCGGATTTTCTCTGCTGCATTCATGCCGCTGTACACATGCTTCATTCTCTTATGGAGACATATAAATCCATGGGTTTGAAGATTCTTACTAGTCAGGTGTATTCCTAGGCATTGAATATGGCGTGTTTAATCCATTTCGTTGAGCAAGGGGTAGGTCTTGACTATTACATATTTGACGAATGGAATGGTATCTGTGCTAATTTCTATCTCTGGTTTTATGCAGCACCCCAACTCACCTTTCCCCTTAAGCAAGCATAAGTTGGTTTTCTAAATTTGAGACCCTGTTCTGTTTTGTAATTCAGTTCATGTGTAGCCAAGTATACATTCCGTGTGTTAGTGATAACTTATGATGTTTCATTTTCTGTGTGACTTATTTCAGTTAGAATCATGGTACCTGAATCCACTCATTATGCCGCGACGGGCCTGATGACATAGATTTCATTGCTGAGTGATATTCCATTGTACGTACGTACCACATCTTCTTTATCAATTTTTCACATTCTGGGATATTTAACTTGTACCGTAGACGAGGTTCTTGTAAACAGAGCCGTCCGAAACTTTGGGGTGGCTGTGAGTTTTTGATTTTAATTTCCCTAATCTATAGGACCATAAGTGGAATTGCCGTAGGCTCCGTTGCTTTGTTTTTTAGGTGTTCCAGGAAATACCATACACTTCTCCAGAGTGGCTGTTAGTAATTTACATCTCGCCCATCAGCATAACAAGGCTCCCTGTTCTCCATGGCCTGTGCTGCCTTTCTGGATTTTACACTTTTTTCAGATGGCCGTTTTGACCGGGGGGCAGTGAGACTTCATTGTAGTGCAGATTTCTTTAAAATGCTTGCTTGGTTGGCCAAAAAGGGCGTATGCGTTTTTTCCTGAATATATTCAGGAAAAAACGCATACGCCCTTTTTGGCCAAGAACATCATTGTCGACGTTCTGCCTCTTTTCCTATGCTTTAAATGCAATTCCCGTCTACCCCCTGAAATCATTTTCCTGCAATTCTGCCCCGCTTACAAGTTCTCTTCGCAGCCTTCCTTCAATATATTTTTGGACGATAGCTGTCATTTATAACTCTGAAGGTTTGTGAGTTACAGTGTCCCTGAGCTCCTTTCTTCAACTCGCTATCTTGTGAGCTGGTCGCAAACCCGCAGGATTGCTTCAGGCCCTAATCTGCTTCCAGCACGGCATGTTGAGCCTTAGGTTATTTCCTCTTCCTGGCGGGAAATGAGCGTTAAATTTGCCCGTGCAGACACCTACAGCTAGTCTCTCATTGGTTCTCCCTATTCCTGTTCATCTTGAGCAGAAATTGCAAACTGTGCCAAAGAGGAGGTTAAAGCACTGACTCTCCAAGTAGGGAGAGTGTTAGTAAAGGGTCTGGAATGGTGAACCCGAGTAAAAGGGGAGGAAAACTGAGATGCATTTGAAAACGTTTGCCGGTCACACGGTGCACCATACTGTGGGTTTCCCATGCATGTTTTAGCTGAAGGAAGAATCCCTTAAACCTGGAGAGTTGGGACCCTTGGAATGTGTACCATGCAGTTTGACTTCAAAGTGTCTGAATTTGCTCACTGAACCTCACCAATGCTATCAGCCCGAAGTGCCCAACCTTATGTCTCACTCAGCTCTGGGTGTAGATGTGGTAAATCCAGGTTGCATCACAAACCCTGAATGAATTATTTAAGAATTGCTCTCTATTTCACTGTCCTTGTGTTTTGCTTTTGTAATATATTTTGATAATGGGATTTATCGGATTTTCTCTGCTGCATTCATGCCGCTGTACACACACTTCATTCTCTTACGGAGACATATGAATCCATGGGTTTGAAGATTCTTACTAGTCAGGTGTATTCCTAGGCGTTGAATATGGGGTGTTTAGTCCATTTCGTTGAGCAAGGGGTAGGTCTTGACTATTACATATTTGGCTTATGAAAAGGTATCTGTGCTAATTTCTATCTCTGTTTTGATGCGGCACCCCAACTCACCTTTCCCCTTAAGCAAGCATAAGTTGGTTTTCTAAACTTGAGGCCCTGTTCTGTTTTGTAATTCAGTTCATGTGTAGCCTAGTTTATATTCCGTGTATTAGTGATATCTTATGATGTTTCATTTTCTGTGTGACTTATTTCACTTAGAATCATGGTACCTGAATCCACTCATTATGCCGCGACGGGCCTGATGACATAGATTTCATTGCTCAGTGATATTCCATTGTACGTACGTACCACAACTTCTTTATCCATTTTTCACATTCTGGGATATTTAACTTGTACCGTAGACGAGGTTCTTGTAAACAGAGCCGACCGAAACTTTGGGGTGGCTGTGTGTTTTTGATTTTAATTTCCCTAAGCTACAGGACCATAAGTGGAAGTGCCGTAGGCTCCGTTGCTTTGTTTTTTAGGTGTTCCTGGAAACACCCTACACTTCTCCAGAGTGGCTGTTGGCAATTTACATCCCGCCCATCAGCATAACAAGGCTCCCGGTTCTCCATGCCCTGTGCTGCCTTACTGGATTTTGCACTTTTTTCAGATGGCCCTTTTGACCGGGGGGTAGTGAGACTTCATTGTACTGCAGATTTCTTTAACATGCTTGCTTGGTTGGCCAAAAAGGGCGTATGCGTTTTTTCCTGAATATATTCAGAAAAAACGCATACGCCCTTTTTGGCCAAGAGCATCATTGTCGACGTTCTGCCTCTTTTCCTATGCTTTAAATGCAATTACCGTCTACCCCCTGAAATCGTTTTCCTGCAATTCTGCCCCGCTTACAAGTTCTCTTCGCAGCCTTCCTTCAATATATTTTTGGACGATAGCTGTCATTTATAACTCTGCAGGTTTGTGAGTTACAGTGCCCCTGAGCTCCTTTCTTCAACTCGCTATCTTGTGAGCTGGCCGCAAACCCGCTGGATTGCTTCAGGCCCTAATCTGGTTCCGGCAGGGCATGCTGAGCCTTTGGTTAATTCCTCTTCCTGGTGGGGAATGAGCGTTAAATTTGCCCGTGCAGACACCTACAGCTACTCTCTCATTGGTTCTCCCTCTTCCTGTTCTTCTTGAGCAGAAATTGCAAACTGTGCCCAACAGGAGGTTAAAGGCACTGACTCTCCAAGTAGGGAGAGTGTTAGTAAAGGGTCTGGAATTGTGAACCCGAGTAAAAGGGGACGGAAACTGCAATGCATTTGAAAACGTTTCCCAGTCACACGCTGCACCATACTGTGGGTTTCCCATGCATGTATTAGCTGAAGGAAGAATCCCTTAAACCTGGAGAGTTGGGACCCATGGAATGCGTACCATGCAGTATGCCTTCAAAGGGTCTGCATTTGTTCATCGAACCTCACCAATGCTATCAGCCCGAAGTCCCCAACCTTATGTCTCACTCAGCTCTGGATGTAGATGTGGAAAATCCAGGTTGCATCACAATCCCTGAATGAATTATTTAAGAATTGCTCCCTATTTCACTGTCCTTGTGTTTTGTTTTTGTAATTCATTTTGATAATGGGATTTATCGGATTTTCTCTGCTGCATTCCTGCCACTGTACACACGCTTCATTCTCTTATGGAGACATATAAATCCATGGGTTTGAAGATTCTTACTAGTCAGGTATATTCCTAGGCGTTGAATATGGCGTGTTTTGTCCATTTCGTTGAGCAAGGGGTAGGTCTTGAGTATTACATATTTGACGAATGGAATGGTATCTGTGCTAATTTCTATCTCTGGTTTTATGCAGCACCCCAACTCACCTTTCCCCTTAAGCAAGCATAAGTTGGTTTTCTAAATTTGAGGCCCTGTTCTGTTTTGTAATTCAGTTCATGTGTAGCCAAGTATACATTCCGTGTATTAGTGATATCTTATGATGTTTCATTTTCTGTGTGACTTATTTCAGTTAGAATCATGGTACCTGAATCCACTCATTATGCCGCGATGGGCCTGATGACATAGATTTCATTGCTGAGTGATATTCCATTGTACGTACGTACCACATCTTCTTTATCAATTTTTCACATTCTGGGATATTTAACTTCTACCGTAGACGAGGTTCTTGTAAACAGAGCCGTCCGAAACTTTGGGGTGGCTGTGAGTTTTTGATTTTAATTTCCCTAATCTATAGGACCATAAGTGGAATTGCCGTAGGCTCCGTTGCTTTGTTTTTTAGGTGTTCCAGGAAATACCATACACTTCTCCAGAGTGGCTGTTAGTAATTTACATCTCGCCCATCAGCATAACAAGGCTCCCTGTTCTCCATGGCCTGTGCTGCCTTTCTGGATTTTACACTTTTTTCAGATGGCCGTTTTGACCGGGGGGCAGTGAGACTTCATTGTAGTGCAGATTTCTTTAAAATGCTTGCTTGGTTGGCCAAAAAGGGCGTATGCGTTTTTTCCTGAATATATTCAGGAAAAAACGCATACGCCCTTTTTGGCCAAGAGCATCATTGTCGACGTTCTGCCTCTTTTCCTATGCTTTAAATGCAATTCCCGTCTACCCCCTGAAATCATTTTCCTGCAATTCTGCCCCGCTTACAAGTTCTCTTCGCAGCCTTCCTTCAATATATTTTTGGACGATAGCTGTCATTTATAACTCTGCAGGTTTGTGAGTTACAGTGTCCCTGAGCTCCTTTCTTCAACTCGCTATCTTGTGAGCTGGCCGAAAACCCGCAGGATTGCTTCAGGCCCTAATCTGCTTCCAGCACGGCATGTTGAGCCTTAGGTTATTTCCTCTTCCTGGCGGGAAATGAGCGTTAAATTTGCCCGTGCAGACACCTACAGCTAGTCTCTCATTGGATCTCCCTATTCCTGTTCATCTTGAGCAGAAATTGCAAACTGTGCCAAAGAGGAGGTTAAAGCACTGACTCTCCAAGTAGGGAGAGTGTTAGTAAAGGGTCTGGAATGGTGAACCCGAGTAAAAGGGGAGGAAAACTGAGATGCATTTGAAAACGTTTGCCGGTCACACGGTGCACCATACTGTGGGTTTCCCATGCATGTTTTAGCTGAAGGAAGAATCCCTTAATCCTGGAGAGTTGGGACCCTTGGAATGGGTACCATGCAGTATGACTTCAATGCGTCTGCATTTGCTCACTGAACCTCACCAATGCTATCAGCCCGAAGTGCCCAACCTTATGTCTCACTCCGCTCTGGGTGTAGATGTGGTAAATCCAGGTTGCATCACAAACCCTGAATGAATTATTAAAGAATTGCTCACTATTTCACTGTCCTTGTGTTTTGTTTTTGTAATATATTTTGATAATGGGATTTATCGGATTTTCTCTGCTGCATTCATGCCGCTGTACACACGCTTCATTCTCTTACGGAGACATATGAATCCATGGGTTTGAAGATTCTTACTAGTCAGGTGTATTCCTAGGCGTTGAATATGGGGTGTTTAGTCCATTTCGTTGAGCAAGGGGTAGGTCTTGACTATTACATATTTGGCTTATGAAAAGGTATCTGTGCTAATTTCTATCTCTGTTTTGATGTGGCACCGCAACTCACCTTTCCCCTTAAGCAAGCATAAGTTGGTTTTCTAAATTTGAGGCCCTGTTTTGTTTTGTAATTCAGTTCATGTGTAGCCTAGTTTATATTCCGTGTATTAGTGATATCTTAAGATGTTTCATTTTCTGTGTGACTTATTTCACTTAGAATCATGGTACCTGAATCCACTCATTATGCCGCGACGGGCCTGATGACATAGATTTCATTGCTCAGTGATATTCCATTGTACGTACGTACCACAATTTCTTTATCCATTTTTCACATTCTGGGATATTTAACATGTACCATAGACGAGGTTCTTGTAAACAGAGCCGACCGAAACTTTGGGGTGGCTGTGTGTTTTTGATTTTAATTTCCCTAAGCTATAGGAACATAAGTGGAAGTGCCGTAGGCTCCGTTGCTTTGTTTTTTAGTTGTTCCAGGAAACACCATACACTTCTCCAGAGTGGCTGTTGGCAATTTACATCCCGCCCATCATCATAACAAGGCTCCCGGTTCTCCATGCCCTGTGCTGCCTTTCTAGATTTTACACTTTTTTCAGATGGCCCTTTTGACCGGGGGGCAGTGAGACTTCATTGTAGTGCAGATTTCATTAACATGCTTGCTTGGTTGGCCAAAAAGTGCGTATGCGTTTTTTCCTGAATATATTCAGAAAAAACGCATACGCCCTTTTTGGCCAAGAGCATCATTGTCGACGTTCTGCCTCTTTTCCTATGCTTTAAATGCAATTACCGTCTACCCCCTGAAATCGTTTTCCTGCAATTCTGCCCCGCTTACAAGTTCTCTTCGCAGCCTTCCTTCAATATATTTTTGGACGATAGCTGTCATTTATAACTCTGCAGGTTTGTGAGTTACAGTGCCCCTGAGCTCCTTTCTTCAACTCACTATCTTGTGAGCTGGTCGCAAACCCGCTGGATTGCTTCAGGCCCTAATCTGGTTCCGGCAGGGAATGCTGAGCCTTTGGTTAATTCCTCTTCCTGGTGGGGAATGAGCGTTAAATTTGCCCGTGCAGACACCTACAGCTAATCTCTCATTGGTTCTCCCTCTTCCTGTTCTTCTTGAGCAGAAATTGCAAACTGTGCCCAACAGGAGGTTAAAGGCACTGACTCTCCAAGTAGGGAGAGTGTTAGTAAAGGGTCTGGAATTGTGAACCCGAGTAAAAGGGGACGAAAACTGCAATGCATTTGAAAACGTTTCCCGGTCACACGCTGCACCATACTGTGGGTTTCCCATGCATGTATTAGCTGAAGGAAGAATCCCTTAAACCTGGAGAGTTGGGACCCATGGAATGCGTACCATGCAGTATGCCTTCAAAGGGTCTGCATTTGTTCATCGAACCTCACCAATGCTATCAGCCCGAAGTCCCCAACCTTATGTCTCACTCATCTCTGGATGTAGATGTGGTAAATCCAGGTTGCATCACAATCCCTGAATGAATTATTTAAGAATTGCTCCCTATTTCACTGTCCTTGTGTTTTGTTTTTGTAATTCATTTTGATAATGGGATTTATCGGATTTTCTCTGCTGCATTCATGCCGCTGTACACACGCTTCATTCTCTTATGGAGACATATAAATCCATGGGTTTGAAGATTCTTACTAGTCATGTGTATTCCTAGGCGTTGAATATGGCGTGTTTTGTCCATTTCGTTGAGCAAGGGGTAGGTCTTGACTATTACATATTTGACGAATGGAATGGTATCTGTGCTAATTTCTATCTCTGGTTTTATGCAGCACCCCAACCCACCTTTCCCCTTAAGCAAGCATAAGTTGGTTTTCTAAATCTGAGACCCTGTTCTGTTTTGTAATTCAGTTCATGTGTAGCGAACTTTACATTCCGTGTATTAGTGATATCTTATGATGTTTCATTTTCTGTGTGACTTATTTCAGTTAGAATCATGGTACCTGAATCCACTCATTATGCCGCGACGGGCCTGATGACATAGATTTCATTGCTGAGTGATATTCCATTGTACGTACGTACCACATCTTCTTTATCAATTTTTCACATTCTGGGATATTTAACTTCTACCGTAGACGAGGTTCTTGTAAACAGAGCCGTCCGAAACTTTGGGGTGGCTGTGAATTTTTGATTTTAATTTCCCTAATCTATAGGACCATAAGTGGAATTGCCGTAGGCTCCGTTGCTTTGTTTTTTAGGTATTCCAGGAAATACCATACACTTCTCCAGAGTGGCTGTTAGTAATTTACATCCCGCCCATCAGCATAACAAGGCTCCCTGTTCTCCATGGCCTGTGCTGCCTTTCTGGATTTTACACTTTTTTCAGATGGCCGTTTTGACCAGGGGGCAGTGAGACTTCATTGTAGTGCAGATTTCTTTAAAATGCTTGCTTGGTTGGCCAAAAAGGTCGTATGCGTTTTTTCCTGAATATATTCAGGAAAAAACGCATACGCACTTTTTGGCCAAGAGCATCATTGTCGACGTTCTGCCTCTTTTCCTATACTTTAAGTGCAATTCCCGTCTACCCCCTGAAATCATTTTCCTGCAATTCTGCCCCGCTTACAAGTTCTCTTCCCAGCCTTCCTTCAGTATATTTTTGGACGATAGCTGTCATTTATAACTGTGCAGGTTTGTGAGTTACAGTGTCCCTGAGCTCCTTTCTTCAACTCGCTATCTTGTGAGCTGGTCGCAAACCCGCAGGATTGCTTCAGGCCCTAATCTGCTTCCAGCACGGCATGTTGAGCCTTAGGTTATTTCCTCTTCCTGGCGGGAAATGAGCGTTAAATTTGCCCGTGCAGACACCTACAGCTAGTCTCTCATTGGTTCTCCCTATTCCTGTTTATTTGGTCAGAATTTGCAAACTGTGCCAAACAGGAGGTTAAAGGCACTGACTCTCCAAGTGGGGAGAGTGTTAGTAAAGTGTCTGGAATTGTGAACCCGAGTAAAAGGGGATGAAAACTGAGGTGCATTTGAAAACGTTTCCCAGTCACACGGTGCACCATACTGTGGGTTTCCCATGCATGCTTTAGCTGAAGGAAGAATCGCTTAAACCTGGAGAGTTGGGACCCATGGAATGGGTACCATGCAGTATGACTTCAAATGGTCTGCATTTGCTCATCGAACCTCACCAATGCTATCAGCCCGAAGTGTCCAACCTTATGTCTCACTCAGCTCTGGGTTCAGATGAGGTAAATCCAGGTTGCATCACAAGCCCTGAATGAATTATTTAAGAATTGCTCTCTATTTCACTGTCATTGTGTTTTGTTTTTGTAATTCATTTTGATAATAGGATTTATCGGATTTTCTCTGCTGCCTTCATGCAGCTGTACACACGCTTGATTCTCTTATGGAGACATATAAATCCATGGGTTTGAAGATTGTTACTAGTCAGGTGTATTCCTAGGCGTTGAATAGAGGGTGTTTAGCCCATTTCGTTGAGCAAGTGGTAGGTCTTTACTATTAAATATTTGACTTATGGAATGGTATCTGTGCTAACTTCTATCTCTGGTTTTATGCAGCACCCCAACTCACCTTTCCCCTTAAGCAAACATAAGTTGGTTTTCTAAATTTGAGACCCTGTTCTGTTTTGTAATTCAGTTCATGTGTAGCCAAGATTACATTCCGTGTATTAGTGATATCTTATGATGTTTCATTTTCTGTGTAACTTATTACACTTAGAATCATCGTACCTGAATCCACTCATTATGCCACGACGGGCCAGATGACATAGATTTCATTGGTGAGTGATATTCCATTGTACGTACGTACCACAACTTCTTTATCCATTTTTCGCTTTCTGGGATATTTAACTTGTACCGTAGATGAGGTTCTTGTAAACAGAGCCGTCTGAAACTTTGGGTGGCTGTGTGTTTTTTATTTTAATTTCCCTAAGCTATAGGACCATAAGTGGAAGTGCCGTAGGCTCCGTTGCTTTGTTTTTTAGGTGTTTCAGGAAACACCATACACTTCTCCAGAGTGGCTCTTGGCAATTTACATCCCACCCATCAGCATAACAAGGCTCCCTGTTCTCCATGGCCTGTGCTGCATTTCTGGATTTTGCACTTTTTTCAGATGGCCGTTTTGTCCGGGGGGCAGTGAGACTTCATTGTAGTGCAGATTTCTTTAATATGCTTGCTTGGTTGGCCAAAAAGGGCCTATGCGTTTTTCCCTGAATATATTGAGGAAAAAACGCATACGCCCTTTTTGGCCAAGTGCATCATTGTCGACGTTCTGCCTCTTTTCCTATGATTTAAATGCAATTCCAGTCTACCCCCTGAAATCGTTTTCCAGCAATTCTGCCCTGCTTTCAAGTCCTCTTCGCAGCCTTCCTTCAATATATTTTTGGACGATAGCTGTCATTTATAACTCTGCAGGTTTGTGAATTACTTGGCCCCTGAGCTCCTTTCATCAAATCGCTTTCTTGTGAGCTGGCCGCAAACCCGCAGGATTGCTTCAGGCCCTAATCTGTTTCCAGCACGGCATGGTGAGCCTTTGGTTAATTCCTCTTCCTGTTTGTAAATGAGCATTAAATTTGCCCGTGCAGACACCTACAGCTAGTCTCTCATTGGTTCTCCCTATTCCTGTTCATCTTGCGCAGAAATTGCAAACTGTGCCAAACAGGAGGTTAAAGGCACGGACTCTCCAAGTGGGGAGAGTTTTAGTAAAGGGTCTGGAATTGTGAACGCGAGTAAAAGAGGACAAAAACTGAGATGCATTTGAAAACGTTTCCCGGTCACAAAGTGCACCATACTCTGGGTTTCCCATGCATGCTTTAGCTGAAGGAAGAATCGCTTAAACCTGGAGAGTTGGGACCCATGGAATGGGTACCATGCAGTATGACTTCAAATGGTCTGCATTTGCTCATCTTACCTCACCAATGCTATCAGCCCGAAGTGTCCAACCTTATGTCTCACTCAGCTCTGGGTTTAGATGAGGTAAATCCAGGTTGCATCACAAGCCCTGAATGAATTATTTAAAAATTGCTCTCTATTTCACTGTCATTGTGTTTTGTTTTTGTAATTCATTTTGATAATGGGATTTATCGGATTTTCTCTGCTGCATTCATGCAGCTGTACACACGCTTGATTCTCTCATGGAGACATATAAATCCATGGGTTTGAAGATTCTTACTAGTCAGGTGTATTCCTAGGCGTTGAATATATTGTGTTTATCCCATTTCGTTGAGCAAGGGGTACGTCTGGACTATTACATATTTAACTTATGGAATGGTATCTGTGCTAATATCTATCTCTGGTTTTATGCAGCACCCCAACTCACCTTTCCCCTTAAGCAAACATAAGTTGGTTTTCTAAATTTTAGACCCTGTTCTGTTTTGTAATTCAGTTCATGTGTAGCCAAGATTACATTCGGTGTATTAGTGATATCTTATGATGTTTCATTTTCTGTGTGACTTATTTCACTTAGAATCATCGTACCTGAATCCACTCATTATGCCACGATGGGCCAGATGACATAGATTTCATTGGTGAGTGATATTTTATTGTACGTACGTACCACAACTTCTTTATCCATTTTTCGCTTTCTGGGATATTTAACTTGTACCGTAGACGAGGTTCTTGTAAACAGAGCCTTCTGAAATTTTGGGGTGTCTGTGTGTTTTTGATTTTAATTTCCCTAAGCTATAGCACCATAAGTGGAAGTGCCGTAGGCTCCGTTGCTTTGTTTTTTAGGTGTTTCAGGAAACACCATACACTTCTCCAGAGTGGCTCTTGGCAATTTACATCCCACCCATCAGCATAACAAGGCTCCCTGTTCTCCATGGCCTGTGCTGCCTTTCTGGATTTTACACTTTTTTCAGATGGCCCTTTGACCTGGGGGCAGTGAGACTTCATTGTAGTGCAGATTTCTTTAACATGCTTGCTTGGTTGGCCATAAAGGGCGTATGCGTTTTTTCCTGAATATATTCAGGAAAAAACGCATACGCCCTTTTTGGCCAAGAGCATCATTGTCGACGTTCTGCCTCGTTTCCTATGATTTAAATGCAATTCCAGTCTACCCCCTGAAATCGTTTTCCTGCAATTCTGCCCCCCTTTCAAGTCCTCTTCGCAGACTTCCTTCAATATATTTTTGGACGATAGCTGTCATTTATAACTCTGCAGGTTTGTGAATTACAGTGCCCCTGAGCTCCTTTCTTCAAATCGCTTTCTTGTGAGCTGACCGCAAACCAGCAGGATTGCTTCAGGCCCTAATCTGGTTCCGGCACGGCATGCTGAGCCTTTGGTTACTTCCTCTTCCTGGTTGGAAATGAGCATTAAATTTGCCCGTGCAGACACCTACAGCTAGTCTCTCATTGGTTCTCCCTATTCCTGTTCATCTTGCGCAGAAATTGCAAACTGTGACAAACAGGAGGTTAAAGGCACTGACTCTCCAAGTGGGGACAGTGTTAGTAAAGGGTCTGGAATTGTGAACCCGAGTAAAAGGGGACAAAATCTGAGATGCATTTGAAAATGTTTCCCGGTCACACGGTGCACCATATTGTGGGTTTCCCATGCATGCTTTAGCTGAAGGAAGAATTGCTTAAACCTGGAGAGTTGGGACCCATGGAATGGGTACCATGCAGTATGACTTCAAATGGTCTGCATTTGCTCATCGAACCTCACCAATGCTATCAGCCCGAAGTGTCCAACCTTATGTCTCACTCAGCTCTGGGTTCATATGAGGTAAATCCAGGTTGCATCACAAGCCCTGAATGAATTATTTAAGAATTGCTCTCTATTTCACTGTCATTGTGTTTTGTTTTTGTAATTCATTTTGATAATAGGATTTATCGGATTTTCTCTGCTGCCTTCATGCAGCTGTACACACGCTTGATTCTCTTATGGAGACATATAAATCCATGGGTTTGAAGATTCTTACTAGTCAGGTGTATTCCCAGGCGTTGAATAGAGGGTGTTTAGCCCATTTCGTTGAGCAAGTGGTAGGTCTTGACTATTACATATTTGACTTATGGAATGGTATCTGTGCTAACTTCTATCTCTGGTTTTATGCAGCACCCCAACTCACCTTTCCCCTTAAGCAAACATAAGTTGGTTTTCTAAATTTGAGACCCTGTTCTGTTTTGTAATTCAGTTCATGTGTAGCCAAGATTACATTCCGTGTATTAGTGATATCTTATGATGTTTCATTTTCTGTGTGACTTATTACACTTAGAATCATCGTACCTGAATCCACTCATTATGCCACGACGGGCCAGATGACATAGATTTCATTGGTGAGTGATATTCCATTGTACGTACGTACCACAACTTCTTTATCCATTTTTCGCTTTCTGGGATATTTTACTTGTACCATAGACGAGGTTCTTGTAAACAGAGCCGTCTGAAACTTTGGGGTGGCTGTGTGTTTTTGATTTTAATTTCCCTAAGCTATAGGACCGTAAGTGGAAGTGCCGTAGGCTCCGTTGCTTTGTTTTTTAGGTGTTTCAGGAAACACCATACACTTCTCCAGAGTGGCTGTTGGCAATTTACATCCCACCCATCAGCATAACAAGGCTCCCTGTTCTCCATGGCCTGTGCTGCCTTTCTGGATTTTACACTTTTTTCAGATGACACTTTTGACCGGGGGGCAGTGAGACTTCATTGTAGTGCAGATTTCTTTAACATGCTTGCTTGGTTGGCCAAAAAGGGCGTATGCGTTTTTTCCTGAATATATTCAGGAAAAAACGAATACGTCCTTTTTGGCCAAGTGCATCATTGTCAACGTTCTGCCTCTTTTCCTATGTTTTAAATGCAATTATAGTCTACCCCCTGAAATCGTTTTCGTGCAATTCTACCCCACTTTCAAGTCCTCTTCGCAGCCTTCCTTCAATATATTTTTGGACGATAGCTGTCATTTATAACTCTGCAGGTTTTTGAATTACAGTGCCCCTGAGCTCCTTTCTTCAAATCGCTTTCTTGTGAGCTGGCCGCAAACCCGCATGATTGCTTCAGGCCCTAATCTGTTTCCGACACGGCATGCTGAGCCTTTGGTTAATCCCTCTTCCTGGTGGGAAATGAGCATTAAATTTGCCCGTGCAGACACCTACAGCTAGTCTCTCATTGGTTCTCCCTATTCCTGTTTATTTGGTCAGAATTTGCAAACTGTGCCAAACAGGAGGTTAAAGGCACTGACTCTCCAAGTGGGGAGAGTGTTAGTAAAGTGTCTGGAATTGTGAACCCGAGTAAAAGGGGATGAAAACTGAGGTGCATTTGAAAACGTTTCCCAGTCACACGGTGCACCATACTGTGGGTTTCCCATGCATGCTTTAGCTGAAGGAAGAATCGCTTAAACCTGGAGAGTTGGGACCCATGGAATGGGTACCATGCAGTATGACTTCAAATGGTCTGCATTTGCTCATCGAACCTCACCAATGCTATCAGCCCGAAGTGTCCAACCTTATGTCTCACTCAGCTCTGGGTTCAGATGAGGTAAATCCAGGTTGCATCACAAGCCCTGAATGAATTATTTAAGAATTGCTCTCTATTTCACTGTCATTGTGTTTTGTTTTTGTAATTCATTTTGATAATAGGATTTATCGGATTTTCTCTGCTGCCTTCATGCAGCTGTACACACGCTTGATTCTCTTATGGAGACATATAAATCCATGGGTTTGAAGATTCTTACTAGTCAGGTGTATTCCTAGGCGTTGAATAGAGGGTGTTTAGCCCATTTCGTTGAGCAAGTGGTAGGTCTTTACTATTAAATATTTGACTTATGGAATGGTATCTGTGCTAACTTCTATCTCTGGTTTTATGCAGCACCCCAACTCACCTTTCCCCTTAAGCAAACATAAGTTGGTTTTCTAAATTTGAGACCCTGTTCTGTTTTGTAATTCAGTTCATGTGTAGCCAAGATTACATTCCGTGTATTAGTGATATCTTATGATGTTTCATTTTCTGTGTGACTTATTACACTTAGAATCATCGTACCTGAATCCACTCATTATGGCACGACGGGCCAGATGACATAGATTTCATTGGTGAGTGATATTCCATTGTACGTACGTACCACAACTTCTTTATCGATTTTTCGCTTTCTGGGATATTTTACTTGTACCGTAGACGAGGTTCTTGTAAACAGAGCCGTCTGAAACTTTGGGGTGGCTGTGTGTTTTTGATTTTAATTTCCCTAAGCTATAGGACCATAAGTGGAAGTGCCGTAGGCTCCGTTGCTTTGTTTTTTAGGTGTTTCAGGAAACACCATACAATTCTCCAGATTAGCTGTTGGCAATTTACATCCCACCCATCAGCATAACAAGGCTCCCTGTTCTCCATGGCCTGTGCTGCCTTTCTGGATTTTACACTTTTTTCAGATGACCCTTTTGACCGGGGGGCAGTGAGACTTCATTGTAGTGAAGATTTCTTTAACATGCTTGCTTGGTTGGCCAAAAAGGGCGTATGCGTTTTTTCCTGAATATATTCAGGAAAAAACGCATACGCCCTTTTTGGCCAAGTGCATCATTGTCGACGTTCTGCCTCTTTTCCTATGCTTTAAATGCAATTCCAGTCTACCCCCTGAAATCGTTTTCCTGCAATTCTGCCCCGCTTTCAAGTCCTCTTCGCAGCCTTCCTTCAATATATTTTTGGACGATAGCTGTCATTTATAACTCTGCAGGTTTGTGAATTACAGTGCCCCTGAGCTCCTTTCTTCAAATCGCTTTCTTGTGAGCTGGCCGCAAACCCGCAGGATTGCTTCAGGCCCTAATCTGTTTCCGGCACGGCATGCTGAGCCTTTGGTTAATTCCTCATCCTGGTTGGAAATGAGCATTAAATTTGCCCGTGCAGACACCTACAGCTAGTCTCTCATTGGTTCTCCCTATTCCTGTTTATTTGGTCAGAATTTGCAAACTGTGCCAAACAGGAGGTTAAAGGCACTGACTCTCCAAGTAGGGAGAGTGTTAGTAAAGTGTCTGGAATTGTGAACCCGAGTAAAAGGGGATGAAAACTGAGGTGCATTTGAAAACGTTTCCCAGTCACACGGTGCACCATACTGTGGGTTTCCCATGCATGCTTTAGCTGAAGGAAGAATCGCTTAAACCTGGAGAGTTGGGACCCATGGAATGGGTACCATGCAGTATGACTTCAAATGGTCTGCATTTGCTCATCGAACCTCACCAATGCTATCAGCCCGAAGTGTCCAACCTTATGTCTCACTCAGCTCTGGGTTCAGATGAGGTAAATCCAGGTTGCATCACAAGCCCTGAATGAATTATTTAAGAATTGCTCTCTATTTCACTGTCATTGTGTTTTGTTTTTGTAATTCATTTTGATAATAGGATTTATCGGATTTTCTCTGCTGCCTTCATGCAGCTGTACACACGCTTGATTCTCTTATGGAGACATATAAATCCATGGGTTTGAAGATTCTTACTAGTCAGGTGTATTCCTAGGCGTTGAATAGAGGGTGTTTAGCCCATTTCGTTGAGCAAGTGGTAGGTCTTTACTATTAAATATTTGACTTATGGAATGGTATCTGTGCTAACTTCTATCTCTGGTTTTATGCAGCACCCCAACTCACCTTTCCCCTTAAGCAAACATAAGTTGGTTTTCTAAATTTGAGACCCTGTTCTGTTTTGTAATTCAGTTCATGTGTAGCCAAGATTACATTCCGTGTATTAGTGATATCTTATGATGTTTCATTTTCTGTGTGACTTATTACACTTAGAATCATCGTACCTGAATCCACTCATTATGCCGCGACGGGCCAGATGACATAGATTTCATTGGTGAGTGATATTCCATTGTACGTACGTACCACAACTTCTTTATCCATTTTTCGCTTTCTGGGATATTTAACTTGTACCGTAGACGAGGTTCTTGTAAACAGAGCCGTCTGAAACTTTTGGGTGGCTGTGTGTTTTTGATTTTAATTTCCCTAAGCTATAGGACCATAAGTGGAAGTGCCGTAGGCTCCGTTGCTTTGTTTTTTAGGTGTTTCAGGAAACACCATACACTTCTCCAGAGTGGCTCTTGGCAATTTACATCCCACCCATCAGCATAACAAGGCTCCCTGTTCTCCATGGCCTGTGCTGCCTTTCTGGATTTTACACTTTTTTCAGATGACACTTTTGACCGGGGGGCAGTGAGACTTCATTGTAGTGCAGATTTCTTTAACATGCTTGCTTGGTTGGCCAAAAAGGGCGTATGCGTTTTTTCCTGAATATATTCAGGAAAAAACGAATACGTCCTTTTTGGCCAAGTGCATCATTGTCGACGTTCTGCCTCTTTTCCTATGTTTTAAATGCAATTACAGTCTACCCCCTGAAATCGTTTTCGTGCAATTCTACCCCACTTTCAAGTCCTCTTCGCAGCCTTCCTTCAATATATTTTTGGACGATAGCTGTCATTTATAACTCTGCAGGTTTTTGAATTACAGTGCCCCTGAGCTCCTTTCTTCAAATCGCTTTCTTGTGAGCTGGCCGCAAACCCGCATGATTGCTTCAGGCCCTAATCTGTTTCCGACACGGCATGCTGAGCCTTTGGTTAATCCCTCTTCCTGGTGGGAAATGAGCATTAAATTTGCCCGTGCAGACACCTACAGCTAGTCTCTCATTGGTTCTCCCTATTCCTGTTTATTTGGTCAGAATTTGCAAACTGTGCCAAACAGGAGGTTAAAGGCACTGACTCTCCAAGTGGGGAGAGTGTTAGTAAAGTGTCTGGAATTGTGAACCCGAGTAAAAGGGGATGAAAACTGAGGTGCATTTGAAAACGTTTCCCAGTCACACGGTGCACCATACTGTGGGTTTCCCATGCATGCTTTAGCTGAAGGAAGAATCGCTTAAACCTGGAGAGTTGGGACCCATGGAATGGGTACCATGCAGTATGACTTCAAATGGTCTGCATTTGCTCATCGAACCTCACCAATGCTATCAGCCCGAAGTGTCCAACCTTATGTCTCACTCAGCTCTGGGTTCAGATGAGGTAAATCCAGGTTGCATCACAAGCCCTGAATGAATTATTTAAGAATTGCTCTCTATTTCACTGTCATTGTGTTTTGTTTTTGTAATTCATTTTGATAATAGGATTTATCGGATTTTCTCTGCTGCCTTCATGCAGCTGTACACACACTTGATTCTCTTATGGAGACATATAAATCCATGGGTTTGAAGATTCTTACTAGTCAGGTGTATTCCTAGGCGTTGAATAGAGGGTGTTTAGCCCATTTCGTTGAGCAAGTGGTAGGTCTTGACTATTAAATATTTGACTTATGGAATGGTATCTGTGCTAACTTCTATCTCTGGTTTTATGCAGCACCCCAACTCACCTTTCCCCTTAAGCAAACATAAGTTGGTTTTCTAAATTTGAGACCCTGTTCTGTTTTGTAATTCAGTTCATGTGTAGCCAAGATTACATTCCGTGTATTAGTGATATCTTATGATGTTTCATTTTCTGTGTGACTTATTACACTTAGAATCATCGTACCTGAATCCACTCATTATGGCACGACGGGCCAGATGACATAGATTTCATTGGTGAGTGATATTCCATTGTACGTACGTACCACAACTTGTTTATCGATTTTTCGCTTTCTGGGATATTTTACTTGTACCGTAGACGAGGTTCTTGTAAACAGAGCCGTCTGAAACTTTGGGGTGGCTGTGTGTTTTTGATTTTAATTTCCCTAAGCTATAGGACCGTAAGTGGAAGTGCCGTAGGCTCCGTTGCTTTGTTTTTTAGGTGTTTCAGGAAACACCATACAATTCTCCAGATTAGCTGTTGGCAATTTACATCCCACCCATCAGCATAACAAGGCTCCCTGTTCTCCATGGCCTGTGCTGCCTTTCTGGATTTTACACTTTTTTCAGATAACCCTTTTGACCGGGGGGCAGTGAGACTTCATTGTAGTGAAGATTTCTTTAACATGCTTGCTTGGTTGGCCAAAAAGGGCGTATGCGTTTTTTCCTGAATATATTCAGGAAAAAACGCATACGCCCTTTTTGGCCAAGTGCATCATTGTCGACGTTCTGCCTCTTTTCCTATGCTTTAAATGCAATTCCAGTCTACCCCCTGAAATCGTTTTCCTGCAATTCTGCCCCGCTTTCAAGTCCTCTTCGCAGCCTTCCTTCAATATATTTTTGGACGATAGCTGTCATTTATAACTCTGCAGGTTTGTGAATTACAGTGCCCCTGAGCTCCTTTCTTCAAATCGCTTTCTTGTGAGCCTGCCGCAAACCCGCAGGATTGCTTCAGGCCCTAATCTGTTTCCGGCACGGCATGCTGAGCCTTTGGTTAATTCCTCTTCCTGGTTGGAAATGAGCATTAAATTTGCCCGTGCAGACACCTACAGCTAGTCTCTCATTGGTTCTCCCTATTTCTGTTTATTTGGTCAGAATTTGCAAACTGTGCCAAACAGGAGGTTAAAGGCACTGACTCTCCAAGTGGGGAGAGTGTTAGTAAAGTGTCTGGAATTGTGAACCCGAGTAAAAGGGGATGAAAACTGAGGTGCATTTGAAAACGTTTCCCAGTCACATGGTGCACCATACTGTGGGTTTCCCATGCATGCTTTAGCTGAAGGAAGAATCGCTTAAACCTGGAGAGTTGGGACCCATGGAATGGGTACCATGCAGTATGACTTCAAATGGTCTGCATTTGCTCATCGAACCTCACCAATGCTATCAGCCCGAAGTGTCCAACCTTATGTCTCACTCAGCTCTGGGTTCAGATGAGGTAAATCCAGGTTGCATCACAAGCCCTGAATGAATTATTTAAGAATTGCTCTCTATTTCACTGTCATTGTGTTTTGTTTTTGTAATTCATTTTGATAATAGGATTTATCGGATTTTCTCTGCTGCCTTCATGCAGCTGTACACACGCTTGATTCTTTTATGGAGACATATAAATCCATGGGTTTGAAGATTCTTACTAGTCAGGTGTATTCCTAGGCGTTGAATAGAGGGTGTTTAGCCCATTTCGTTGAGCAAGTGGTAGGTCTTTACTATTAAATATTTGACTTATGGAATGGTATCTGTGCTAACTTCTATCTCTGGTTTTATGCAGCACCCCAACTCACCTTTCCCCTTAAGCAAACATAAGTTGGTTTTCTAAATTTGAGACCCTGTTCTGTTTTGTAATTCAGTTCATGTGTAGCCAAGATTACATTCCGTGTATTAGTGATATCTTATGATGTTTCATTTTCTGTGTGACTTATTACACTTAGAATCATCGTACCTGAATCCACTCATTATGCCACGACGGGCCAGATGACATAGATTTCATTGGTGAGTGATATTCCATTGTACGTACGTACCACAACTTCTTTATCCATTTTTCGCTTTCTGGGATATTTAACTTGTACCGTAGACGAGGTTCTTGTAAACAGAGCCGTCTGAAACTTTTGGGTGGCTGTGTGTTTTTGATTTTAATTTCCCTAAGCTATAGGACCATAAGTGGAAGTGCCGTAGGCTCCGTTGCTTTGTTTTTTAGGTGTTTCAGGAAACACCATACAATTCTCCAGATTAGCTGTTGGCAATTTACATCCCACCCATCAGCATAACAAGGCTCCCTGTTCTCCATGGCCTGTGCTGCCTTTCTGGATTTTACACTTTTTTCAGATGACCCTTTTGACCGGGGGGCAGTGAGACTTCATTGTAGTGAAGATTTCTTTAACATGCTTGCTTGGTTGGCCAAAAAGGGCGTATGCGTTTTTTCCTGAATATATTCAGGAAAAAACGCATACGCCCTTTTTGGCCAAGTGCATCATTGTCGACGTTCTGCCTCTTTTCCTATGCTTTAAATGCAATTCCAGTCTACCCCCTGAAATCGTTTTCCTGCAATTCTGCCCCGCTTTCAAGTCCTCTTCGCAGCCTTCCTTCAATATATTTTTGGACGATAGCTGTCATTTATAACTCTGCAGGTTTGTGAATTACAGTGCCCCTGAGCTCCTTTCTTCAAATCGCTTTCTTGTGAGCTGGCCGCAAACCCGCAGGATTGCTTCAGGCCCTAATCTGTTTCCGGCACGGCATGCTGAGCCTTTGGTTAATTCCTCATCCTGGTTGGAAATGAGCATTAAATTTGCCCGTGCAGACACCTACAGCTAGTCTCTCATTGGTTCTCCCTATTCCTGTTTATTTGGTCAGAATTTGCAAACTGTGCCAAACAGGAGGTTAAAGGCACTGACTCTCCAAGTAGGGAGAGTGTTAGTAAAGTGTCTGGAATTGTGAACCCGAGTAAAAGGGGATGAAAACTGAGGTGCATTTGAAAACGTTTCCCAGTCACACGGTGCACCATACTGTGGGTTTCCCATGCATGCTTTAGCTGAAGGAAGAATCGCTTAAACCTGGAGAGTTGGGACCCATGGAATGGGTACCATGCAGTATGACTTCAAATGGTCTGCATTTGCTCATCGAACCTCACCAATGCTATCAGCCCGAAGTGTCCAACCTTATGTCTCACTCAGCTCTGGGTTCAGATGAGGTAAATCCAGGTTGCATCACAAGCCCTGAATGAATTATTTAAGAATTGCTCTCTATTTCACTGTCATTGTGTTTTGTTTTTGTAATTCATTTTGATAATAGGATTTATCGGATTTTCTCTGCTGCCTTCATGCAGCTGTACACACGCTTGATTCTCTTATGGAGACATATAAATCCATGGGTTTGAAGATTCTTACTAGTCAGGTGTATTCCTAGGCGTTGAATAGAGGGTGTTTAGCCCATTTCGTTGAGCAAGTGGTAGGTCTTTACTATTAAATATTTGACTTATGGAATGGTATCTGTGCTAACTTCTATCTCTGGTTTTATGCAGCACCCCAACTCACCTTTCCCCTTAAGCAAACATAAGTTGGTTTTCTAAATTTGAGACCCTGTTCTGTTTTGTAATTCAGTTCATGTGTAGCCAAGATTACATTCCGTGTATTAGTGATATCTTATGATGTTTCATTTTCTGTGTGACTTATTACACTTAGAATCATCGTACCTGAATCCACTCATTATGCCGCGACGGGCCAGATGACATAGATTTCATTGGTGAGTGATATTCCATTGTACGTACGTACCACAACTTCTTTATCCATTTTTCGCTTTCTGGGATATTTAACTTGTACCGTAGACGAGGTTCTTGTAAACAGAGCCGTCTGAAACTTTTGGGTGGCTGTGTGTTTTTGATTTTAATTTCCCTAAGCTATAGGACCATAAGTGGAAGTGCCGTAGGCTCCGTTGCTTTGTTTTTTAGGTGTTTCAGGAAACACCATACACTTCTCCAGAGTGGCTCTTGGCAATTTACATCCCACCCATCAGCATAACAAGGCTCCCTGTTCTCCATGGCCTGTGCTGCCTTTCTGGATTTTACACTTTTTTCAGATGACACTTTTGACCGGGGGGCAGTGAGACTTCATTGTAGTGCAGATTTCTTTAACATGCTTGCTTGGTTGGCCAAAAAGGATGTATGCGTTTTTTCCTGAATATATTCAGGAAAAAACGAATACGTCCTTTTTGGCCAAGTGCATCATTTTCCACGTTCTGCCTCTTTTCCTATGTTTTAAATGCAATTACAGTCTACCCCCTGAAATCGTTTTCGTGCAATTCTACCCCACTTTCAAGTCCTCTTCGCAGCCTTCCTTCAATATATTTTTGGACGATAGCTGTCATTTATAACTCTGCAGGTTTTTGAATTACAGTGCCCCTGAGCTCCTTTCTTCAAATCGCTTTCTTGTGAGCTGGCCGCAAACCCGCATGATTGCTTCAGGCCCTAATCTGTTTCCGACACGGCATGCTGAGCCTTTGGTTAATCCCTCTTCCTGGTGGGAAATGAGCATTAAATTTGCCCGTGCAGACACCTACAGCTAGTCTCTCATTGGTTCTCCCTATTCCTGTTTATTTGGTCAGAATTTGCAAACTGTGCCAAACAGGAGGTTAAAGGCACTGACTCTCCAAGTGGGGAGAGTGTTAGTAAAGTGTCTGGAATTGTGAACCCGAGTAAAAGGGGATGAAAACTGAGGTGCATTTGAAAACGTTTCCCAGTCACACGGTGCACCATACTGTGGGTTTCCCATGCATGCTTTAGCTGAAGGAAGAATCGCTTAAACCTGGAGAGTTGGGACCCATGGAATGGGTACCATGCAGTATGACTTCAAATGGTCTGCATTTGCTCATCGAACCTCACCAATGCTATCAGCCCGAAGTGTCCAACCTTATGTCTCACTCAGCTCTGGGTTCAGATGAGGTAAATCCAGGTTGCATCACAAGCCCTGAATGAATTATTTAAGAATTGCTCTCTATTTCACTGTCATTGTGTTTTGTTTTTGTAATTCATTTTGATAATAGGATTTATCGGATTTTCTCTGCTGCCTTCATGCAGCTGTACACACACTTGATTCTCTTATGGAGACATATAAATCCATGGGTTTGAAGATTCTTACTAGTCAGGTGTATTCCTAGGCGTTGAATAGAGGGTGTTTAGCCCATTTCGTTGAGCAAGTGGTAGGTCTTGACTATTAAATATTTGACTAATGGAATGGTATCTGTGCTAACTTCTATCTCTGGTTTTATGCAGCACCCCAACTCACCTTTCCCCTTAAGCAAACATAAGTTGGTTTTCTAAATTTGAGACCCTGTTCTGTTTTGTAATTCAGTTCATGTGTAGCCAAGATTACATTCCGTGTATTAGTGATATCTTATGATGTTTCATTTTCTGTGTGACTTATTACACTTAGAATCATCGTACCTGAATCCACTCATTATGGCACGACGGGCCAGATGACATAGATTTCATTGGTGAGTGATATTCCATTGTACGTACGTACCACAACTTCTTTATCGATTTTTCGCTTTCTGGGATATTTTACTTGTACCGTAGACGAGGTTCTTGTAAACAGAGCCGTCTGAAACTTTGGGGTGGCTGTGTGTTTTTGATTTTAATTTCCCTAAGCTATAGGACCATAAGTGGAAGTGCCGTAGGCTCCGTTGCTTTGTTTTCTAGGTGTTTCAGGAAACACCATACAATTCTCCAGATTAGCTGTTGGAAATTTACATCCCACCCATCAGCATAACAAGGCTCCCTGTTCTCCATGGCCTGTGCTGCCTTTCTGGATTTTACACTTTTTTCAGATGACCCTTTTGACCGGGGGGCAGTGAGACTTCATTGTAGTGAAGATTTCTTTAACATGCTTGCTTGGTTGGCCAAAAAGGGCGTATGCGTTTTTTCCTGAATATATTCAGGAAAAAACGCATACGCCCTTTTTGGCCAAGTGCATCATTGTCGACGTTCTGCCTCTTTTCCTATGCTTTAAATGCAATTCCAGTCTACCCCCTGAAATCGTTTTCCTGCAATTCTGCCCCGCTTTCAAGTCCTCTTCGCAGCCTTCCTTCAATATATTTTTGGACGATAGCTGTCATTTATAACTCTGCAGGTTTGTGAATTACTTGGCCCCTGAGCTCCTTTCATCAAATCGCTTTCTTGTGAGCTGGCCGCAAACCCGCAGGATTGCTTCAGGCCCTAATCTGTTTCCAGCACGGCATGGTGAGCCTTTGGTTAATTCCTCTTCCTGTTTGTAAATGAGCATTAAATTTGCCCGTGCAGACACCTACAGCTAGTCTCTCATTGGTTCTCCCTATTCCTGTTCATCTTGCGCAGAAATTGCAAACTGTGCCAAACAGGAGGTTAAAGGCACGGACTCTCCAAGTGGGGAGAGTTTTAGTAAAGGGTCTGGAATTGTGAACGCGAGTAAAAGAGGACAAAAACTGAGATGCATTTGAAAACGTTTCCCGGTCACAAAGTGCACCATACTCTGGGTTTCCCATGCATGCTTTAGCTGAAGGAAGAATCGCTTAAACCTGGAGAGTTGGGACCCATGGAATGGGTACCATGCAGTATGACTTCAAATGGTCTGCATTTGCTCATCTTACCTCACCAATGCTATCAGCCCGAAGTGTCCAACCTTATGTCTCACTCAGCTCTGGGTTTAGATGAGGTAAATCCAGGTTGCATCACAAGCCCTGAATGAATTATTTAAAAATTGCTCTCTATTTCACTGTCATTGTGTTTTGTTTTTGTAATTCATTTTGATAATGGGATTTATCGGATTTTCTCTGCTGCATTCATGCAGCTGTACACACGCTTGATTCTCTCATGGAGACATATAAATCCATGGGTTTGAAGATTCTTACTAGTCAGGTGTATTCCTAGGCGTTGAATATATTGTGTTTATCCCATTTCGTTGAGCAAGGGGTACGTCTGGACTATTACATATTTAACTTATGGAATGGTATCTGTGCTAATATCTATCTCTGGTTTTATGCAGCACCCCAACTCACCTTTCCCCTTAAGCAAACATAAGTTGGTTTTCTAAATTTTAGACCCTGTTCTGTTTTGTAATTCAGTTCATGTGTAGCCAAGATTACATTCGGTGTATTAGTGATATCTTATGATGTTTCATTTTCTGTGTGACTTATTTCACTTAGAATCATCGTACCTGAATCCACTCATTATGCCACGATGGGCCAGATGACATAGATTTCATTGGTGAGTGATATTTTATTGTACGTACGTACCACAACTTCTTTATCCATTTTTCGCTTTCTGGGATATTTAACTTGTACCGTAGACGAGGTTCTTGTAAACAGAGCCTTCTGAAATTTTGGGGTGTCTGTGTGTTTTTGATTTTAATTTCCCTAAGCTATAGCACCATAAGTGGAAGTGCCGTAGGCTCCGTTGCTTTGTTTTTTAGGTGTTTCAGGAAACACCATACACTTCTCCAGAGTGGCTCTTGGCAATTTACATCCCACCCATCAGCATAACAAGGCTCCCTGTTCTCCATGGCCTGTGCTGCATTTCTGGATTTTACACTTTTTTCAGATGGCCCTTTGACCTGGGGGCAGTGAGACTTCATTGTAGTGCAGATTTCTTTAACATGCTTGCTTGGTTGGCCATAAAGGGCGTATGCGTTTTTTCCTGAATATATTCAGGAAAAAACGCATACGCCCTTTTTGGCCAAGTGCATCATTGTCGACGTTCTGCCTGGTTTCCTATGATTTAAATGCAATTCCAGTCTACCCCCTGAAATCGTTTTCCTGCAATTCTGCCCCCCTTTCAAGTCCTCTTCGCAGACTTCCTTCAATATATTTTTGGACGATAGCTGTCATTTATAACTCTGCAGGTTTGTGAATTACAGTGCCCCTGAGCTCCTTTCTTCAAATCGCTTTCTTGTGAGCTGACCGCAAACCAGCAGGATTGCTTCAGGCCCTAATCTGGTTCCGGCACGGCATGCTGAGCCTTTGGTTACTTCCTCTTCCTGGTTGGAAATGAGCATTAAATTTGCCCGTGCAGACACCTACAGCTAGTCTCTCATTGGTTCTCCCTATTCCTGTTCATCTTGCGCAGAAATTGCAAACTGTGACAAACAGGAGGTTAAAGGCACTGACTCTCCAAGTGGGGACAGTGTTAGTAAAGGGTCTGGAATTGTGAACCCGAGTAAAAGGGGACAAAATCTGAGATGCATTTGAAAATGTTTCCCGGTCACACGGTGCACCATATTGTGGGTTTCCCATGCATGCTTTAGCTGAAGGAAGAATTGCTTAAACCTGGAGAGTTGGGACCCATGGAATGGGTACCATGCAGTATGACTTCAAATGGTCTGCATTTGCTCATCGAACCTCACCAATGCTATCAGCCCGAAGTGTCCAACCTTATGTCTCACTCAGCTCTGGGTTCATATGAGGTAAATCCAGGTTGCATCACAAGCCCTGAATGAATTATTTAAGAATTGCTCTCTATTTCACTGTCATTGTGTTTTGTTTTTGTAATTCATTTTGATAATAGGATTTATCGGATTTTCTCTGCTGCCTTCATGCAGCTGTACACACGCTTGATTCTCTTATGGAGACATATAAATCCATGGGTTTGAAGATTCTTACTAGTCAGGTGTATTCCCAGGCGTTGAATAGAGGGTGTTTAGCCCATTTCGTTGAGCAAGTGGTAGGTCTTGACTATTACATATTTGACTTATGGAATGGTATCTGTGCTAACTTCTATCTCTGGTTTTATGCAGCACCCCAACTCACCTTTCCCCTTAAGCAAACATAAGTTGGTTTTCTAAATTTGAGACCCTGTTCTGTTTTGTAATTCAGTTCATGTGTAGCCAAGATTACATTCCGTGTATTAGTGATATCTTATGATGTTTCATTTTCTGTGTGACTTATTACACTTAGAATCATCGTACCTGAATCCACTCATTATGCCACGACGGGCCAGATGACATAGATTTCATTGGTGAGTGATATTCCATTGTACGTACGTACCACAACTTCTTTATCCATTTTTCGCTTTCTGGGATATTTTACTTGTACCATAGACGAGGTTCTTGTAAACAGAGCCGTCTGAAACTTTGGGGTGGCTGTGTGTTTTTGATTTTAATTTCCCTAAGCTATAGGACCGTAAGTGGAAGTGCCGTAGGCTCCGTTGCTTTGTTTTTTAGGTGTTTCAGGAAACACCATACACTTCTCCAGAGTGGCTGTTGGCAATTTACATCCCACCCATCAGCATAACAAGGCTCCCTGTTCTCCATGGCCTGTGCTGCCTTTCTGGATTTTACACTTTTTTCAGATGACACTTTTGACCGGGGGGCAGTGAGACTTCATTGTAGTGCAGATTTCTTTAACATGCTTGCTTGGTTGGCCAAAAAGGGCGTATGCGTTTTTTCCTGAATATATTCAGGAAAAAACGAATACGTCCTTTTTGGCCAAGTGCATCATTGTCGACGTTCTGCCTCTTTTCCTATGTTTTAAATGCAATTATAGTCTACCCCCTGAAATCGTTTTCGTGCAATTCTACCCCACTTTCAAGTCCTCTTCGCAGCCTTCCTTCAATATATTTTTGGACGATAGCTGTCATTTATAACTCTGCAGGTTTGTGAATTACAGTGCCCCTGAGCTCCTTTCTTCAAATCGCTTTCTTGTGAGCTGGCCGCAAACCCGCATGATTGCTTCAGGCCCTAATCTGTTTCCGACACGGCATGCTGAGCCTTTGGTTAATCCCTCTTCCTGGTGGGAAATGAGCATTAAATTTGCCCGTGCAGACACCTACAGCTAGTCTCTCATTGGTTCTCCCTATTCCTGTTTATTTGGTCAGAATTTGCAAACTGTGCCAAACAGGAGGTTAAAGGCACTGACTCTCCAAGTGGGGAGAGTGTTAGTAAAGTGTCTGGAATTGTGAACCCGAGTAAAAGGGGATGAAAACTGAGGTGCATTTGAAAACGTTTCCCAGTCACACGGTGCACCATACTGTGGGTTTCCCATGCATGCTTTAGCTGAAGGAAGAATCGCTTAAACCTGGAGAGTTGGGACCCATGGAATGGGTACCATGCAGTATGACTTCAAATGGTCTGCATTTGCTCATCGAACCTCACCAATGCTATCAGCCCGAAGTGTCCAACCTTATGTCTCACTCAGCTCTGGGTTCAGATGAGGTAAATCCAGGTTGCATCACAAGCCCTGAATGAATTATTTAAGAATTGCTCTCTATTTCACTGTCATTGTGTTTTGTTTTTGTAATTCATTTTGATAATAGGATTTATCGGATTTTCTCTGCTGCCTTCATGCAGCTGTACACACACTTGATTCTCTTATGGAGACATATAAATCCATGGGTTTGAAGATTCTTACTAGTCAGGTGTATTCCTAGGCGTTGAATAGAGGGTGTTTAGCCCATTTCGTTGAGCAAGTGGTAGGTCTTGACTATTAAATATTTGACTTATGGAATGGTATCTGTGCTAACTTCTATCTCTGGTTTTATGCAGCACCCCAACTCACCTTTCCCCTTAAGCAAACATAAGTTGGTTTTCTAAATTTGAGACCCTGTTCTGTTTTGTAATTCAGTTCATGTGTAGCCAAGATTACATTCCGTGTATTAGTGATATCTTATGATGTTTCATTTTCTGTGTGACTTATTACACTTAGAATCATCGTACCTGAATCCACTCATTATGGCACGACGGGCCAGATGACATAGATTTCATTGGTGAGTGATATTCCATTGTACGTACGTACCACAACTTCTTTATCGATTTTTCGCTTTCTGGGATATTTTACTTGTACCGTAGACGAGGTTCTTGTAAACAGAGCCGTCTGAAACTTTGGGGTGGCTGTGTGTTTTTGATTTTAATTTCCCTAAGCTATAGGACCATAAGTGGAAGTGCCGTAGGCTCCGTTGCTTTGTTTTTTAGGTGTTTCAGGAAACACCATACAATTCTCCAGATTAGCTGTTGGCAATTTACATCCCACCCATCAGCATAACAAGGCTCCCTGTTCTCCATGGCCTGTGCTGCCTTTCTGGATTTTACACTTTTTTCAGATGACCCTTTTGACCGGGGGGCAGTGAGACTTCATTGTAGTGAAGATTTCTTTAACATGCTTGCTTGGTTGGCCAAAAAGGGCGTATGCGTTTTTTCCTGAATATATTCAGGAAAAAACGCATACGCCCTTTTTGGCCAAGTGCATCATTGTCGACGTTCTGCCTCTTTTCCTATGCTTTAAATGCAATTCCAGTCTACCCCCTGAAATCGTTTTCCTGCAATTCTGCCCCGCTTTCAAGTCCTCTTCGCAGCCTTCCTTCAATATATTTTTGGACGATAGCTGTCATTTATAACTCTGCAGGTTTGTGAATTACAGTGCCCCTGAGCTCCTTTCTTCAAATCGCTTTCTTGTGAGCTGGCCGCAAACCCGCAGGATTGCTTCAGGCCCTAATCTGTTTCCGGCACGGCATGCTGAGCCTTTGGTTAATTCCTCATCCTGGTTGGAAATGAGCATTAAATTTGCCCGTGCAGACACCTACAGCTAGTCTCTCATTGGTTCTCCCTATTCCTGTTTATTTGGTCAGAATTTGCAAACTGTGCCAAACAGGAGGTTAAAGGCACTGACTCTCCAAGTAGGGAGAGTGTTAGTAAAGTGTCTGGAATTGTGAACCCGAGTAAAAGGGGATGAAAACTGAGGTGCATTTGAAAACGTTTCCCAGTCACACGGTGCACCATACTGTGGGTTTCCCATGCATGCTTTAGCTGAAGGAAGAATCGCTTAAACCTGGAGAGTTGGGACCCATGGAATGGGTACCATGCAGTATGACTTCAAATGGTCTGCATTTGCTCATCGAACCTCACCAATGCTATCAGCCCGAAGTGTCCAACCTTATGTCTCACTCAGCTCTGGGTTCAGATGAGGTAAATCCAGGTTGCATCACAAGCCCTGAATGAATTATTTAAGAATTGCTCTCTATTTCACTGTCATTGTGTTTTGTTTTTGTAATTCATTTTGATAATAGGATTTATCGGATTTTCTCTGCTGCCTTCATGCAGCTGTACACACGCTTGATTCTCTTATGGAGACATATAAATCCATGGGTTTGAAGATTCTTACTAGTCAGGTGTATTCCTAGGCGTTGAATAGAGGGTGTTTACCCCATTTCGTTGAGCAAGTGGTAGGTCTTTACTATTAAATATTTGACTTATGGAATGGTATCTGTGCTAACTTCTATCTCTGGTTTTATGCAGCACCCCAACTCACCTTTCCCCTTAAGCAAACATAAGTTGGTTTTCTAAATTTGAGACCCTGTTCTGTTTTGTAATTCAGTTCATGTGTAGCCAAGATTACATTCCGTGTATTAGTGATATCTTATGATGTTTCATTTTCTGTGTGACTTATTACACTTAGAATCATCGTACCTGAATCCACTCATTATGCCACGACGGGCCAGATGACATAGATTTCATTGGTGAGTGATATTCCATTGTACGTACGTACCACAACTTCTTTATCCATTTTTCGCTTTCTGGGATATTTTACTTGTACCATAGACGAGGTTCTTGTAAACAGAGCCGTCTGAAACTTTGGGGTGGCTGTGTGTTTTTGATTTTAATTTCCCTAAGCTATAGGACCGTAAGTGGAAGTGCCGTAGGCTCCGTTGCTTTGTTTTTTAGGTGTTTCAGGAAACACCATACACTTCTCCAGAGTGGCTGTTGGCAATTTACATCCCACCCATCAGCATAACAAGGCTCCCTGTTCTCCATGGCCTGTGCTGCCTTTCTGGATTTTACACTTTTTTCAGATGACACTTTTGACCGGGGGGCAGTGAGACTTCATTGTAGTGCAGATTTCTTTAACATGCTTGCTTGGTTGGCCAAAAAGGGCGTATGCGTTTTTTCCTGAATATATTCAGGAAAAAACGAATACGTCCTTTTTGGCCAAGTGCATCATTGTCGACGTTCTGCCTCTTTTCCTATGTTTTAAATGCAATTATAGTCTACCCCCTGAAATCGTTTTCGTGCAATTCTACCCCACTTTCAAGTCCTCTTCGCAGCCTTCCTTCAATATATTTTTGGACGATAGCTGTCATTTATAACTCTGCAGGTTTGTGAATTACAGTGCCCCTGAGCTCCTTTCTTCAAATCGCTTTCTTGTGAGCTGGCCGCAAACCCGCATGATTGCTTCAGGCCCTAATCTGTTTCCGACACGGCATGCTGAGCCTTTGGTTAATCCCTCTTCCTGGTGGGAAATGAGCATTAAATTTGCCCGTGCAGACACCTACAGCTAGTCTCTCATTGGTTCTCCCTATTCCTGTTTATTTGGTCAGAATTTGCAAACTGTGCCAAACAGGAGGTTAAAGGCACTGACTCTCCAAGTGGGGAGAGTGTTAGTAAAGTGTCTGGAATTGTGAACCCGAGTAAAAGGGGATGAAAACTGAGGTGCATTTGAAAACGTTTCCCAGTCACACGGTGCACCATACTGTGGGTTTCCCATGCATGCTTTAGCTGAAGGAAGAATCGCTTAAACCTGGAGAGTTGGGACCCATGGAATGGGTACCATGCAGTATGACTTCAAATGGTCTGCATTTGCTCATCGAACCTCACCAATGCTATCAGCCCGAAGTGTCCAACCTTATGTCTCACTCAGCTCTGGGTTCAGATGAGGTAAATCCAGGTTGCATCACAAGCCCTGAATGAATTATTTAAGAATTGCTCTCTATTTCACTGTCATTGTGTTTTGTTTTTGTAATTCATTTTGATAATAGGATTTATCGGATTTTCTCTGCTGCCTTCATGCAGCTGTACACACACTTGATTCTCTTATGGAGACATATAAATCCATGGGTTTGAAGATTCTTACTAGTCAGGTGTATTCCTAGGCGTTGAATAGAGGGTGTTTAGCCCATTTCGTTGAGCAAGTGGTAGGTCTTGACTATTAAATATTTGACTTATGGAATGGTATCTGTGCTAACTTCTATCTCTGGTTTTATGCAGCACCCCAACTCACCTTTCCCCTTAAGCAAACATAAGTTGGTTTTCTAAATTTGAGACCCTGTTCTGTTTTGTAATTCAGTTCATGTGTAGCCAAGATTACATTCCGTGTATTAGTGATATCTTATGATGTTTCATTTTCTGTGTGACTTATTACACTTAGAATCATCGTACCTGAATCCACTCATTATGGCACGACGGGCCAGATGACATAGATTTCATTGGTGAGTGATATTCCATTGTACGTACGTACCACAACTTCTTTATCGATTTTTCGCTTTCTGGGATATTTTACTTGTACCGTAGACGAGGTTCTTGTAAACAGAGCCGTCTGAAACTTTGGGGTGGCTGTGTGTTTTTGATTTTAATTTCCCTAAGCTATAGGACCATAAGTGGAAGTGCCGTAGGCTCCGTTGCTTTGTTTTTTAGGTGTTTCAGGAAACACCATACAATTCTCCAGATTAGCTGTTGGCAATTTACATCCCACCCATCAGCATAACAAGGCTCCCTGTTCTCCATGGCCTGTGCTGCCTTTCTGGATTTTACACTTTTTTCAGATGACCCTTTTGACCGGGGGGCAGTGAGACTTCATTGTAGTGAAGATTTCTTTAACATGCTTGCTTGGTTGGCCAAAAAGGGCGTATGCGTTTTTTCCTGAATATATTCAGGAAAAAACGCATACGCCCTTTTTGGCCAAGTGCATCATTGTCGACGTTCTGCCTCTTTTCCTATGCTTTAAATGCAATTCCAGTCTACCCCCTGAAATCGTTTTCCTGCAATTCTGCCCCGCTTTCAAGTCCTCTTCGCAGCCTTCCTTCAATATATTTTTGGACGATAGCTGTCATTTATAACTCTGCAGGTTTGTGAATTACAGTGCCCCTGAGCTCCTTTCTTCAAATCGCTTTCTTGTGAGCTGGCCGCAAACCCGCAGGATTGCTTCAGGCCCTAATCTGTTTCCGGCACGGCATGCTGAGCCTTTGGTTAATTCCTCATCCTGGTTGGAAATGAGCATTAAATTTGCCCGTGCAGACACCTACAGCTAGTCTCTCATTGGTTCTCCCTATTCCTGTTTATTTGGTCAGAATTTGCAAACTGTGCCAAACAGGAGGTTAAAGGCACTGACTCTCCAAGTAGGGAGAGTGTTAGTAAAGTGTCTGGAATTGTGAACCCGAGTAAAAGGGGATGAAAACTGAGGTGCATTTGAAAACGTTTCCCAGTCACACGGTGCACCATACTGTGGGTTTCCCATGCATGCTTTAGCTGAAGGAAGAATCGCTTAAACCTGGAGAGTTGGGACCCATGGAATGGGTACCATGCAGTATGACTTCAAATGGTCTGCATTTGCTCATCGAACCTCACCAATGCTATCAGCCCGAAGTGTCCAACCTTATGTCTCACTCAGCTCTGGGTTCAGATGAGGTAAATCCAGGTTGCATCACAAGCCCTGAATGAATTATTTAAGAATTGCTCTCTATTTCACTGTCATTGTGTTTTGTTTTTGTAATTCATTTTGATAATAGGATTTATCGGATTTTCTCTGCTGCCTTCATGCAGCTGTACACACGCTTGATTCTCTTATGGAGACATATAAATCCATGGGTTTGAAGATTCTTACTAGTCAGGTGTATTCCTAGGCGTTGAATAGAGGGTGTTTAGCCCATTTCGTTGAGCAAGTGGTAGGTCTTTACTATTAAATATTTGACTTATGGAATGGTATCTGTGCTAACTTCTATCTCTGGTTTTATGCAGCACCCCAACTCACCTTTCCCCTTAAGCAAACATAAGTTGGTTTTCTAAATTTGAGACCCTGTTCTGTTTTGTAATTCAGTTCATGTGTAGCCAAGATTACATTCCGTGTATTAGTGATATCTTATGATGTTTCATTTTCTGTGTGACTTATTACACTTAGAATCATCGTACCTGAATCCACTCATTATGCCACGACGGGCCAGATGACATAGATTTCATTGGTGAGTGATATTCCATTGTACGTACGTACCACAACTTCTTTATCCGTTTTTCGCTTTCTGGGATATTTAACTTGTACCGTAGACGAGGTTCTTGTAAACAGAGCCGTCTGAAACTTTTGGGTGGCTGTGTGTTTTTGATTTTAATTTCCCTAAGCTATAGGACCATAAGTGGAAGTGCCGTAGGCTCCGTTGCTTTGTTTTTTAGGTGTTTCAGGAAACACCATACACTTCTCCAGAGTGGCTCTTGGCAATTTACATCCCACCCATCAGCATAACAAGGCTCCCTGTTCTCCATGGCCTGTGCTGCCTTTCTGGATTTTACACTTTTTTCAGATGACACTTTTGACCGGGGGGCAGTGAGACTTCATTGTAGTGCAGATTTCTTTAACATGCTTGCTTGGTTGGCCAAAAAGTGCGTATGCGTTTTTTCCTGAATATATTCAGGAAAAAACGAATACGTCCTTTTTGGCCAAGTGCATCATTGTCGACGTTCTGCCTCTTTTCCTATGTTTTAAATGCAATTACAGTCTACCCCCTGAAATCGTTTTCGTGCAATTCTACCCCACTTTCAAGTCCTCTTCGCAGCCTTCCTTCAATATATTTTTGGACGATAGCTGTCATTTATAACTCTGCAGGTTTTTGAATTACAGTGCCCCTGAGCCCCTTTCTTCAAATCGCTTTCTTGTGAGCTGGCCGCAAACCCGCATGATTGCTTCAGGCCCTAATCTGTTTCCGACACGGCATGCTGAGCCTTTGGTTAATCCCTCTTCCTGGTGGGAAATGAGCATTAAATTTGCCCGTGCAGACACCTACAGCTAGTCTCTCATTGGTTCTCCCTATTCCTGTTTATTTGGTCAGAATTTGCAAACTGTGCCAAACAGGAGGTTAAAGGCACTGACTCTCCAAGTGGGGAGAGTGTTAGTAAAGTGTCTGGAATTGTGAACCCGAGTAAAAGGGGATGAAAACTGAGGTGCATTTGAAAACGTTTCCCAGTCACACGGTGCACCATACTGTGGGTTTCCCATGCATGCTTTAGCTGAAGGAAGAATCGCTTAAACCTGGAGAGTTGGGACCCATGGAATGGGTACCATGCAGTATGACTTCAAATGGTCTGCATTTGCTCATCGAACCTCACCAATGCTATCAGCCCGAAGTGTCCAACCTTATGTCTCACTCAGCTCTGGGTTCAGATGAGGTAAATCCAGGTTGCATCACAAGCCCTGAATGAATTATTTAAGAATTGCTCTCTATTTCACTGTCATTGTGTTTTGTTTTTGTAATTCATTTTGATAATAGGATTTATCGGATTTTCTCTGCTGCCTTCATGCAGCTGTACACACACTTGATTCTCTTATGGAGACATATAAATCCATGGGTTTGAAGATTCTTACTAGTCAGGTGTATTCCTAGGCGTTGAATAGAGGGTGTTTAGCCCATTTCGTTGAGCAAGTGGTAGGTCTTGACTATTAAATATTTGACTTATGGAATGGTATCTGTGCTAACTTCTATCTCTGGTTTTATGCAGCACCCCAACTCACCTTTCCCCTTAAGCAAACATAAGTTGGTTTTCTAAATTTGAGACCCTGTTCTGTTTTGTAATTCAGTTCATGTGTAGCCAAGATTACATTCCGTGTATTAGTGATATCTTATGATGTTTCATTTTCTGTGTGACTTATTACACTTAGAATCATCGTACCTGAATCCACTCATTATGGCACGACGGGCCAGATGACATAGATTTCATTGGTGAGTGATATTCCATTGTACGTACGTACCACAACTTGTTTATCGATTTTTCGCTTTCTGGGATATTTTACTTGTACCGTAGACGAGGTTCTTGTAAACAGAGCCGTCTGAAACTTTGGGGTGGCTGTGTGTTTTTGATTTTAATTTCCCTAAGCTATAGGACCATAAGTGGAAGTGCCGTAGGCTCCGTTGCTTTGTTTTTTAGGTGTTTCAGGAAACACCATACAATTCTCCAGATTAGCTGTTGGCAATTTACATCCCACCCATCAGCATAACAAGGCTCCCTGTTCTCCATGGCCTGTGCTGCCTTTCTGGATTTTACACTTTTTTCAGATGACCCTTTTGACCGGGGGGCAGTGAGACTTCATTGTAGTGAAGATTTCTTTAACATGCTTGCTTGGTTGGCCAAAAAGGGCGTATGCGTTTTTTCCTGAATATATTCAGGAAAAAACGCATACGCCCTTTTTGGCCAAGTGCATCATTGTCGACGTTCTGCCTCTTTTCCTATGCTTTAAATGCAATTCCAGTCTACCCCCTGAAATCGTTTTCCTGCAATTCTGCCCCGCTTTCAAGTCCTCTTCGCAGCCTTCCTTCAATATATTTTTGGACGATAGCTGTCATTTATAACTCTGCAGGTTTGTGAATTACAGTGCCCCTGAGCTCCTTTCTTCAAATCGCTTTCTTGTGAGCCTGCCGCAAACCCGCAGGATTGCTTCAGGCCCTAATCTGTTTCCGGCACGGCATGCTGAGCCTTTGGTTAATTCCTCTTCCTGGTTGGAAATGAGCATTAAATTTGCCCGTGCAGACACCTACAGCTAGTCTCTCATTGGTTCTCCCTATTTCTGTTTATTTGGTCAGAATTTGCAAACTGTGCCAAACAGGAGGTTAAAGGCACTGACTCTCCAAGTGGGGAGAGTGTTAGTAAAGTGTCTGGAATTGTGAACCCGAGTAAAAGGGGATGAAAACTGAGGTGCATTTGAAAACGTTTCCCAGTCACATGGTGCACCATACTGTGGGTTTCCCATGCATGCTTTAGCTGAAGGAAGAATCGCTTAAACCTGGAGAGTTGGGACCCATGGAATGGGTACCATGCAGTATGACTTCAAATGGTCTGCATTTGCTCATCGAACCTCACCAATGCTATCAGCCCGAAGTGTCCAACCTTATGTCTCACTCAGCTCTGGGTTCAGATGAGGTAAATCCAGGTTGCATCACAAGCCCTGAATGAATTATTTAAGAATTGCTCTCTATTTCACTGTCATTGTGTTTTGTTTTTGTAATTCATTTTGATAATAGGATTTATCGGATTTTCTCTGCTGCCTTCATGCAGCTGTACACACGCTTGATTCTTTTATGGAGACATATAAATCCATGGGTTTGAAGATTCTTACTAGTCAGGTGTATTCCTAGGCGTTGAATAGAGGGTGTTTAGCCCATTTCGTTGAGCAAGTGGTAGGTCTTGACTATTAAATATTTGACTTATGGAATGGTATCTGTGCTAACTTCTATCTCTGGTTTTATGCAGCACCCCAACTCACCTTTCCCCTTAAGCAAACATAAGTTGGTTTTCTAAATTTGAGACCCTGTTCTGTTTTGTAATTCAGTTCATGTGTAGCCAAGATTACATTCCGTGTATTAGTGATATCTTATGATGTTTCATTTTCTGTGTGACTTATTACACTTAGAATCATCGTACCTGAATCCACTCATTATGCCACGACGGGCCAGATGACATAGATTTCATTGGTGAGTGATATTCCATTGTACGTACGTACCACAACTTCTTTATCCATTTTTCGCTTTCTGGGATATTTAACTTGTACCGTAGACGAGGTTCTTGTAAACAGAGCCGTCTGAAACTTTTGGGTGGCTGTGTGTTTTTGATTTTAATTTCCCTAAGCTATAGGACCATAAGTGGAAGTGCCGTAGGCTCCGTTGCTTTGTTTTTTAGGTGTTTCAGGAAACACCATACAATTCTCCAGATTAGCTGTTGGCAATTTACATCCCACCCATCAGCATAACAAGGCTCCCTGTTCTCCATGGCCTGTGCTGCCTTTCTGGATTTTACACTTTTTTCAGATGACCCTTTTGACCGGGGGGCAGTGAGACTTCATTGTAGTGAAGATTTCTTTAACATGCTTGCTTGGTTGGCCAAAAAGGGCGTATGCGTTTTTTCCTGAATATATTCAGGAAAAAACGCATACGCCCTTTTTGGCCAAGTGCATCATTGTCGACGTTCTGCCTCTTTTCCTATGCTTTAAATGCAATTCCAGTCTACCCCCTGAAATCGTTTTCCTGCAATTCTGCCCCGCTTTCAAGTCCTCTTCGCAGCCTTCCTTCAATATATTTTTGGACGATAGCTGTCATTTATAACTCTGCAGGTTTGTGAATTACAGTGCCCCTGAGCTCCTTTCTTCAAATCGCTTTCTTGTGAGCTGGCCGCAAACCCGCAGGATTGCTTCAGGCCCTAATCTGTTTCCGGCACGGCATGCTGAGCCTTTGGTTAATTCCTCATCCTGGTTGGAAATGAGCATTAAATTTGCCCGTGCAGACACCTACAGCTAGTCTCTCATTGGTTCTCCCTATTCCTGTTTATTTGGTCAGAATTTGCAAACTGTGCCAAACAGGAGGTTAAAGGCACTGACTCTCCAAGTAGGGAGAGTGTTAGTAAAGTGTCTGGAATTGTGAACCCGAGTAAAAGGGGATGAAAACTGAGGTGCATTTGAAAACGTTTCCCAGTCACACGGTGCACCATACTGTGGGTTTCCCATGCATGCTTTAGCTGAAGGAAGAATCGCTTAAACCTGGAGAGTTGGGACCCATGGAATGGGTACCATGCAGTATGACTTCAAATGGTCTGCATTTGCTCATCGAACCTCACCAATGCTATCAGCCCGAAGTGTCCAACCTTATGTCTCACTCAGCTCTGGGTTCAGATGAGGTAAATCCAGGTTGCATCACAAGCCCTGAATGAATTATTTAAGAATTGCTCTCTATTTCACTGTCATTGTGTTTTGTTTTTGTAATTCATTTTGATAATAGGATTTATCGGATTTTCTCTGCTGCCTTCATGCAGCTGTACACACGCTTGATTCTCTTATGGAGACATATAAATCCATGGGTTTGAAGATTCTTACTAGTCAGGTGTATTCCTAGGCGTTTAATAGAGGGTGTTTAGCCCATTTCGTTGAGCAAGTGGTAGGTCTTTACTATTAAATATTTGACTTATGGAATGGTATCTGTGCTAACTTCTATCTCTGGTTTTATGCAGCACCCCAACTCACCTTTCCCCTTAAGCAAACATAAGTTGGTTTTCTAAATTTGAGACCCTGTTCTGTTTTGTAATTCAGTTCATGTGTAGCCAAGATTACATTCCGTGTATTAGTGATATCTTATGATGTTTCATTTTCTGTGTGACTTATTACACTTAGAATCATCGTACCTGAATCCACTCATTATGCCGCGACGGGCCAGATGACATAGATTTCATTGGTGAGTGATATTCCATTGTACGTACGTACCACAACTTCTTTATCCATTTTTCGCTTTCTGGGATATTTAACTTGTACCGTAGACGAGGTTCTTGTAAACAGAGCCGTCTGAAACTTTTGGGTGGCTGTGTGTTTTTGATTTTAATTTCCCTAAGCTATAGGACCATAAGTGGAAGTGCCGTAGGCTCCGTTGCTTTGTTTTTTAGGTGTTTCAGGAAACACCATACACTTCTCCAGAGTGGCTCTTGGCAATTTACATCCCACCCATCAGCATAACAAGGCTCCCTGTTCTCCATGGCCTGTGCTGCCTTTCTGGATTTTACACTTTTTTCAGATGACACTTTTGACCGGGGGGCAGTGAGACTTCATTGTAGTGCAGATTTCTTTAACATGCTTGCTTGGTTGGCCAAAAAGGGCGTATGCGTTTTTTCCTGAATATATTCAGGAAAAAACGAATACGTCCTTTTTGGCCAAGTGCATCATTGTCGACGTTCTGCCTCTTTTCCTATGTTTTAAATGCAATTACAGTCTACCCCCTGAAATCGTTTTCGTGCAATTCTACCCCACTTTCAAGTCCTCTTCGCAGCCTTCCTTCAATATATTTTTGGACGATAGCTGTCATTTATAACTCTGCAGGTTTGTGAATTACAGTGCCCCTGAGCTCCTTTCTTCAAATCGCTTTCTTGTGAGCTGGCCGCAAACCCGCATGATTGCTTCAGGCCCTAATCTGTTTCCGACACGGCATGCTGAGCCTTTGGTTAATCCCTCTTCCTGGTGGGAAATGAGCATTAAATTTGCCCGTGCAGACACCTACAGCTAGTCTCTCATTGGTTCTCCCTATTCCTGTTTATTTGGTCAGAATTTGCAAACTGTGCCAAACAGGAGGTTAAAGGCACTGACTCTCCAAGTGGGGAGAGTGTTAGTAAAGTGTCTGGAATTGTGAACCCGAGTAAAAGGGGATGAAAACTGAGGTGCATTTGAAAACGTTTCCCAGTCACACGGTGCACCATACTGTGGGTTTCCCATGCATGCTTTAGCTGAAGGAAGAATCGCTTAAACCTGGAGAGTTGGGACCCATGGAATGGGTACCATGCAGTATGACTTCAAATGGTCTGCATTTGCTCATCGAACCTCACCAATGCTATCAGCCCGAAGTGTCCAACCTTATGTCTCACTCAGCTCTGGGTTCAGATGAGGTAAATCCAGGTTGCATCACAAGCCCTGAATGAATTATTTAAGAATTGCTCTCTATTTCACTGTCATTGTGTTTTGTTTTTGTAATTCATTTTGATAATAGGATTTATCGGATTTTCTCTGCTGCCTTCATGCAGCTGTACACACACTTGATTCTCTTATGGAGACATATAAATCCATGGGTTTGAAGATTCTTACTAGTCAGGTGTATTCCTAGGCGTTGAATAGAGGGTGTTTAGCCCATTTCGTTGAGCAAGTGGTAGGTCTTGACTATTAAATATTTGACTAATGGAATGGTATCTGTGCTAACTTCTATCTCTGGTTTTATGCAGCACCCCAACTCACCTTTCCCCTTAAGCAAACATAAGTTGGTTTTCTAAATTTGAGACCCTGTTCTGTTTTGTAATTCAGTTCATGTGTAGCCAAGATTACATTCCGTGTATTAGTGATATCTTATGATGTTTCATTTTCTGTGTGACTTATTACACTTAGAATCATCGTACCTGAATCCACTCATTATGGCACGACGGGCCAGATGACATAGATTTCATTGGTGAGTGATATTCCATTGTACGTACGTACCACAACTTCTTTATCGATTTTTCGCTTTCTGGGATATTTTACTTGTACCGTAGACGAGGTTCTTGTAAACAGAGCCGTCTGAAACTTTGGGGTGGCTGTGTGTTTTTGATTTTAATTTCCCTAAGCTATAGGACCATAAGTGGAAGTGCCGTAGGCTCCGTTGCTTTGTTTTCTAGGTGTTTCAGGAAACACCATACAATTCTCCAGATTAGCTGTTGGAAATTTACATCCCACCCATCAGCATAACAAGGCTCCCTGTTCTCCATGGCCTGTGCTGCCTTTCTGGATTTTACACTTTTTTCAGATGACCCTTTTGACCGGGGGGCAGTGAGACTTCATTGTAGTGAAGATTTCTTTAACATGCTTGCTTGGTTGGCCAAAAAGGGCGTATGCGTTTTTTCCTGAATATATTCAGGAAAAAACGCATACGCCCTTTTTGGCCAAGTGCATCATTGTCGACGTTCTGCCTCTTTTCCTATGCTTTAAATGCAATTCCAGTCTACCCCCTGAAATCGTTTTCCTGCAATTCTGCCCCGCTTTCAAGTCCTCTTCGCAGCCTTCCTTCAATATATTTTTGGACGATAGCTGTCATTTATAACTCTGCAGGTTTGTGAATTACAGTGCCCCTGAGCTCCTTTCTTCAAATCGCTTTCTTGTGAGCCTGCCGCAAACCCGCAGGATTGCTTCAGGCCCTAATCTGTTTCCGGCACGGCATGCTGAGCCTTTGGTTAATTCCTCTTCCTGGTTGGAAATGAGCATTAAATTTGCCCGTGCAGACACCTACAGCTAGTCTCTCATTGGTTCTCCCTATTTCTGTTTATTTGGTCAGAATTTGCAAACTGTGCCAAACAGGAGGTTAAAGGCACTGACTCTCCAAGTGGGGAGAGTGTTAGTAAAGTGTCTGGAATTGTGAACCCGAGTAAAAGGGGATGAAAACTGAGGTGCATTTGAAAACGTTTCCCAGTCACACGGTGCACCATACTGTGGGTTTCCCATGCATGCTTTAGCTGAAGGAAGAATCGCTTAAACCTGGAGAGTTGGGACCCATGGAATGGGTACCATGCAGTATGACTTCAAATGGTCTGCATTTGCTCATTGAACCTCACCAATGCTATCAGCCCGAAGTGTCCAACCTTATGTCTCACTCAGCTCTGGGTTCAGATGAGGTAAATCCAGGTTGCATCACAAGCCCTGAATGAATTATTTAAGAATTGCTCTCTATTTCACTGTCATTGTGTTTTGTTTTTGTAATTCATTTTGATAATAGGATTTATCGGATTTTCTCTGCTGCCTTCATGCAGCTGTACACACGCTTGATTCTCTTATGGAGACATATAAATCCATGGGTTTGAAGATTCTTACTAGTCAGGTGTATTCCTAGGCGTTGAATAGAGGGTGTTTAGCCCATTTCGTTGAGCAAGTGGTAGGTCTTGACTATTAAATATTTGACTTATGGAATGGTATCTGTGCTAACTTCTATCTCTGGTTTTATGCAGCACCCCAACTCACCTTTCCCCTTAAGCAAACATAAGTTGGTTTTCTAAATTTGAGACCCTGTTCTGTTTTGTAATTCAGTTCATGTGTAGCCAAGATTACATTCCGTGTATTAGTGATATCTTATGATGTTTCATTTTCTGTGTGACTTATTACACTTAGAATCATCGTACCTGAATCCACTCATTATGCCACGACGGGCCAGATGACATAGATTTCATTGGTGAGTGATATTCCATTGTACGTACGTACCACAACTTCTTTATCCATTTTTCGCTTTCTGGGATATTTTACTTGTACCGTAGACGAGGTTCTTGTAAACAGAGCCGTCTGAAACTTTGGGGTGGCTGTGTGTTTTTGATTTTAATTTCCCTAAGCTATAGGACCATAAGTGGAAGTGCCGTAGGCTCCGTTGCTTTGTTTTTTAGGTGTTTCAGGAAACACCATACACTTCTCCAGAGTGGCTCTTGGCAATTTACATCCCACCCATCAGCATAACAAGGCTCCCTGTTCTCCATGGCCTGTGCTGCATTTCTGGATTTTACACTTTTTTCAGATGACACTTTTGGCCGGGGGGCAGTGAGACTTCATTGTAGTGCAGATTTCTTTAACATGCTTGCTTGGTTGGCCAAAAAGGGCGTATGCATTTTTTCCTGAATATATTCAGGAAAAAACGCATACGCCCTTTTTGGCCAAGTGCATCATTGTCGACGTTCTGCCTCTTTTCCTATGTTTTAAATGCAATTACAGTCTACCCCCTGAAATCGTTTTCGTGCAATTCTACCCCACTTTCAAGTCCTCTTCGCAGCCTTCCTTCAATATATTTTTGGACGATAGCTGTCATTTATAACTCTGCAGGTTTTTGAATTACAGTGCCCCTGAGCTCCTTTCTTCAAATCGCTTTCTTGTGAGCTGGCCGCAAACCCGCATGATTGCTTCAGGCCCTAATCTGTTTCCTACACGGCATGCTGAGCCTTTGGTTAATCCCTCTTCCTGGTGGGAAATGAGCATTAAATTTGCCCGTGCAGACACCTACAGCTAGTCTCTCATTGGTTCTCCCTATTCCTGTTTATTTGGTCAGAATTTGCAAACTGTGCCAAACAGGAGGTTAAAGGCACTGACTCTCCAAGTGGGGAGAGTGTTAGTAAAGTGTCTGGAATTGTGAACCCGAGTAAAAGGGGATGAAAACTGAGGTGCATTTGAAAACGTTTCCCAGTCACACGGTGCACCATACTGTGGGTTTCCCATGCATGCTTTAGCTGAAGGAAGAATCGCTTAAACCTGGAGAGTTGGGACCCATGGAATGGGTACCATGCAGTATGACTTCAAATGGTCTGCATTTGCTCATCGAACCTCACCAAAGCTATCAGCCCGAAGTGTCCAACCTTATGTCTCACTCAGCTCTGGGTTCAGATGAGGTAAATCCAGGTTGCATCACAAGCCCTGAATGAATTATTTAAGCATTGCTCTCTATTTCACTCTCATTGTGTTTTGTTTTTTAATACATTTTGATAATGGGATTTATCGGATTTTCTCTGCTGCCTTCATGCAGCTGCACACACGCTTGATTCTCTTATGGAGACATATAAATCCATGGGTTTGAGGATTCTTACTAGTCAGATGTATTCCTAGGCGTTGAATATAGGGTGATTAGCCCATTTCGTTGAGCAAGTGGTAGGTCTTGACTATTACATATTTGACTTATGGAATGGTATCTGTGCTAATTTCTATCTCTGGTTTTATGCAGCACCCAACTCACCTTTCCCATTAAGCAAACATAAGTTGGTTTTCTAAATTTGAGACCCTGTTCTGTTTTGTAATTCAGTTCATGTGTAGCCAAGATTACATTCCGTGTATTAGTGATATCTTATGATGTTTCATTTTCTGTGTGACTTATTTCACTTGGAATCATCGTACCTGAATCCACTCATTATGCCAGGACATGCCAGATGACATAGACTTCATTGGTGAGTGATATTCCATTGTACGTACGTACCACAACTTCTTTATACATTTTTCCCTTTCTGGGATATTTAACTTGTACCGTAGACGAGGTTCTTGTAAACAGAGCCGTCTGAAACTTTGGGGTGGCTGTGTGTTTTTGATTTTAATTTCCCTAAGCTATAGGACCATAAGTGGAAGTGCCGTAGGCTCCGTTGCTTTGTTTTTTAGGTGTTTCAGGAAACACCATAGAATTCTCCAGAGTGGCTGTTGGCAATTTACATCCCACCCATCAGCATAACAAGGCTCCCTGTTCTCCATGGCCTGTGCTGCGTTTCTGGATTTTACACTTTTTTCAGATGACCCTTTTGACCGGGGGGCAGTGAGACTTCATTGTAGTGCAGATTTCTTTAACATGCTTGCTTGGTTGGCCAAAAAGTGCGTATGCGATTTTTCCTGAATATATTCAGGAAAAAACGCATACGCCCTTTTTGGCCAAGTGCATCATTGTCGACGTTCTGCCTCTTTTCCTATGCTTTAAATGCAATTCCAGTCTACCCCCGGAAATCGTTTTCCTGCAATTCTCCCCGCTTTCAAGTCCTCTTCGCAGCATTCCTTCAATATATTTTTGGACGATAGCTGTCATTTATAACTCTGCAGGTTTGTGAATTAATTGGCCCCTGAGCTCCTTTCTTCAAATCGCTTTCTTGTGAGCTGGCCGCAAACCCGCAGGATTGCTTCAGGCCCTAATCTGGTTCCGGCACGGCATGCTGAGCCTTTGGTTAATTCCTCTTCCTGGTTGGAAATGAGCATTAAATTTGCCCGTGCAGACACCTACAGCTAGCCTCTCATTGGTTCTCCCTATTCCTGTTTATTTGGTCAGAATTTGCAAACTGTGCCAAACAGGAGGTTAAAGGCACTGACTCTCCAAGTGGGGAGAGTGTTAATAAAGTGTCTGGAATTGTGAACCCGAGTAAAAGGGTATGAAAACTGAGATGCATTTGAAAACGTTTCCCAGTCACACGGTGCACCATATTGTGTGTTTCCCATGCATGCTTTACCTGAAGGAAGAATCGCTTAAACCTGGAGATTTGGGACCCATGGAATGGGTACCATGCAGTATGACTTCAAATAGTCTGTATTTGCTCATCGAACCTCACCAATGCTATCAGCCCGAAGTGTCCAACCTTATGTCTCATTCAGCTCTGGGTTCAGATGAGGTAAACCCAGGTTGCATCACAAGCCCTGAATGAATTATTTAAGAATTGCTCTCTATTTCACTGTCATTGTGTTTTGTTTTTGTAATTCATTTTGATAATAGGATTTATCGCATTTTCTCTGCTGCCTTCATGCAGCTGTACACACGCTTGATTCTCTTATGGAGACATATAAATCCATGGGTTTGAAGATTCTTACTAGTCAGGTGTATACCTAGGCATTGAATAGAGGGTGTTTAGCCCATTTCGTTGAGCAAGGGGTAGGTCTTTTCTATTACGTATTTGACGTATGGAATGGTATCTGTGCTAACTTCTATCTCTGGTTTTATGCAGCACCCCAACTCACCTTTCCCCTTACGCAAACATAAGTTGGTTTTCTAAATTTGAGACCCTGTTCTGTTTTGTAAATCAGTTCATGTGTAGCCAAGATTACATTCCGTGTATTAGTGATATATTATGATGTTTCATTTTCTGTGTGACTTATTTCACTTAGAATCATCATACCTGAATCCACTCATTATGCCACGATGGGCCAGATGACATAGATTTCATTGATGAGTGATATTCCATTGTGCGTACGTACCACAACTTCTTTATCCATTTTTCGCTTTCTGGGATATTTAACTTGTACCGTAGACGAGGTTCTTGTAAACAGAGCCGTCTGAAACTTTGGGGTGGCTGTGTGTTTTTGATTTTAATTTCCCTAAGCTATAGGACCATAAGTGGAAGTGCCGTAGGCTCCGTTGCTTTGTTTTTTAGGTGTTTCAGGAAACACCATACACTTCTCCAGAGTGGCTCTTGGCAATTTACATCCCACCCATCAGCATAACAAGGCTCCCTGTTCTCCATGGCCTGTGCTGCATTTCTGGATTTTACACTTTTTTCAGATAGCCCTTTTGACCGGGGGGCAGTGAGACTTCATTGTAGTGCAGATTTCTTTAACATGCTTGCTTGGTTGGCCAAAAAGGGCGTATGCGTTTTTTCCTGAATATATTCAGGAAAAAACGCATACGCCCTTTTTGGCCAAGTGCATCATTGTCAACGTTCTGCCTCTTTTCCTATGCTTTAAATGCAATTCCAGTCTACCCCCTGAAATCGTTTTCCTGCAATTCTGCCCCGCTTTCAAGTCCTCTTCGCAGCCTTCCTTCAATATATTTTGGGACGATAGCTGTCATTTATAACTCTGCAGGTTTGTGAATTACACTGACCCTGAGCTCCTGTCTTCAAATCGCTTTCTTGTGAGCTGGCCGCAAACCCGCAGCATTGCTTCAGGCCCTAATCTTGTTCCAGCACGGCATGCTGAGCCTTTGGTTAATTCCACTTCCTGGTGGGAAATGAGCATTAAATTTGCCCGTGCAGACACCTACAGGTAGTCTCTCATTCGTTCTCCCTATTCCTGTTCATCTTGCGCAGAAATTGCAAACTGTGCCAAACAGGAGGTTAAAGGCACTGACTCTCCAAGTGGGGAGAGTGTTAGTAAAGGGTCTGGAATTGTGAACCCGAGTAAAAGGGGACGAAAACTGAGATGCATTTGAAAACGTTTCCCTGTGACACGGTGCACCATACTGTCAGTTTCCCATGCATGTTTTAGCTGAAGGAAGAATCGCTTAAACCTGGAGAGTTCGGACCCATGGAATAGGTACCATGCAGTATGACTTCAAATGGTCTGCATTTGCTCATTGAACCTCACCAATGCTATCAGCCCGAAGTGTCCAACCTTATGTCTCACTCAGCTCTGGGTGTAGATGAGGTAAATCCAGGTTGCATCACAAGCCTTGAATGAATTATTTAAGAATTGCTCTCTATTTCACTGTCATTGTGTTTTGTTTCTGTAATTCATTTTGATAATGGGATTTATCGGATTTTCTCTGCTGCATTCATGCAGCTATACACACGCTTGATTCTCTTATGGAGACATATAAATCCATGGGTTTGAAGATTCTTACTAGTCAGGTGTATTCCTAGGCGTTGAATATAGGGTGTTTATCCCATTTCGTTGAGCAAGGGGTAGGTCTGGACTATTACATATTTAACTTATGGAATGGTATCTGTGCTAATACCTATCTCTGGTTTTATGCAGCACCCCAACTCACCTTTCCCCTTAAGCTAACATAAGTTGGTTTTCTAAATTTGAGACCCTGTTCTGTTTTGTAATTCAGTTCATGTGTAGCCAAGATTACATTCCGTGTATTAGTGATATCTTATGATATTTCATTTTCTGTGTGACTTATTTCACTTAGAATCATTGTACCTGAATTCAATCATTATGCCACGAGGGGCCTGATAATATAGATTTCATTGGTGAGTGATATTCCATTGTATGTACGTACCACAACTTCTTTATCCATTTTTCGCTTTCTGGGATATTTAACTTGTACCGTAGAAGATGTTCTTGTAAACAGAGCCGTCTGAAACTTTGGGGCGGCTGTGTGTTTTTGATTTTAATTTCCCTAAGCTATAGGACCATAAGTGGAAGTGCCGTAGGCTCCGTTGCTTTGTTTTTTAGGTGTTTCAGGAAACACCATACACTTCTCCAGAGTGGCTGTTGGCAATTTACATCCCACCCATCAGCATAACATGGCTCCCTGTTCTCCATGGCCTGTGCTGCCTTTCTGGATTTTACACTTTTTTCAGATGACCCTTTTGACCGGGGAGGAGTGAGACTTCATTGTAGTGCAGATTTCTTTAACATGCTTGCTTGGTTGGCCAAAAAGGGCGTATGCGTTTTTTCCTGAATATATTCAGGAAAAAACGCATACGCCCTTTTTTGACACGTGCATCATTGTCGACGTTCTGCCTCTTTTCCTATGCTTTAAATGCAATTCCACTCTACTCCCTGAAACGGCTTTCCTGCAATTCTGCCCTGATTTCAAGTCCTCTTCGCAGCCTTCCTTCAATATATTTTTGGACAATAGCTATCATTTATAACTTTGCAGGATTGAGAATTACAGTGCCCCTGAGCTCCTTTCTTCAAATCGCTTTCTTGTGAGCTGGCCGCAAACCCGCAGGATTGATTCAGGCCCTAATCTGGTTCCGGCACGGCATGCTGAACGTTTGGTTAATTCCTATTCCAGGTTGGAAATGAGCGTTAAATTTGCCCGGTAGACACCTACAGCTAGTCTCTCATTGGTTCTCCCTATTCCTGTTCATCTTGTGCAGAAATTGCAAACTCTCCCAAACAGCAGGTTAAAGGCACTGACTCTCCAAGTGGGGAGAGTGTTAGTAAAGGGTCTGGAATGGTGAATCCGAGTAAAAGGGGCCGAAAACTGAGATGCATTTGAAAACGTTTCCCAGTCACACGGTGCACCATACTGTGGGTTTCCCATGCATGTTTTAGCTGAAGGAAGAATCGCTTAAACCTGGAGAGTTGGGACCCATGGAATGGGTACCATGCAGTATGACATCAAATGGTCTGCATTTGCTCATCGAACCACACCAATGCTATCAGCCTGAAGTGTCCAACCTTATGTCTCACTCAGCTATGGGTGTAGATGAGGTAAATCCAGGTTGTATCACAAGCCCTGAATGAATTATTTAAGCATTGTTCTCTATTTCCCTGTCATTGTGTTTTGTTTTTTAATACATTTTGATAATGGGATTTATCGGATTTTCTCTGCTGCCTTCATGCAGCTGCACACACGCTTGATTCTCTTATGGAGACATATAAATCCATGGGTTTGAAGATTCTTACTAGTCAGGTGAGTTCCTAGGCGTTGAATATGGCGTGTTTTGTCCATTTCGTTGAGCAAGGGGTAGGTCTTGACTATTACATATTTGACGAATGGAATGGTATCTGTGCTAATTTCTATCTCTGGTTTTATGCAGCACCCCAACTCACCTTTCCCCTTAAGCAAGCATAAGTTGGTTTTCTAAATTTGAGGCCCTGTTCTGTTTTGTAATTCAGTTCATGTGTAGCCAAGTTTACATTCCGTGTATTAGTGATATCTTATGATGTTTCATTTTCTGTGTGACTTATTTCAGTTAGAATCATGGTACCTGAATCCACTCATTATGCCACGACGGGCCTGATGACATAGATTTCATTGCTGAGTGATATTCCATTGTACGTACGTATCACAACTTCTTTATCAATTTTTCACATTCTGGAATATTTAACTTGTACCGTAGACGAGGTTCTTGTAAACAGAGCCGTCCGAAACTTTGGGGTGGCTGTGAGTTTTTGATTTTAATTTCCCTAAGCTATAGGACCATAAGTGGAATTGCCGTAGGCTCTGTTGCTTTGTTTTTTAGGTGTTCCAGGAAATACCATACACTTCTCCAGAGTGGCTGTTAGTAATTTACATCCCGCCCTTCAGCATAACAAGGCTCCCTGTTCTCCATGGCCTGTGCTGCCTTTCTGGATTTTACACTTTTTTCAGATGGCCGTTTTGACCGGGGGGCAGTGAGACTTCATTGTAGTGCAGATTTCTTTAAAATGCTTGCTTGGTTGGCCAAAAAGGGCGTATGTGTTTTTTCCTGAATATATTCAGGAAAAAACGCATACGCCCTTTTTGGCCAAGAGCATCATTGTCGACGTTCTGCCTCTTTTCCTATGCTTTAAATGCAATTCCCGTCTACCCCCTGAAATCATTTCCTGCAATTCTGCCCCGCTTACAAGTTCTCTTCGCAGCCTTCCTTCAGTATATTTTTGGACGATAGCTGTCATTTATAACTCTGCAGGTTTGTGAGTTACAGTGTCCCTGAGCTCCTTTCTTCAACTCGCTATCTTGTGAGCTGGTCGCAAACCCGCAGGATTGCTTCAGGCCCTAATCTGCTTACAGCACGGCATGTTGAGCCTTAGGTTATTTCCTCTTCCTGGCGGGAAATGAGCATTAAATTTGCCCGTGCAGACACCTACAGCTAGTCTCTCATTGGTTCTCCCTATTCCTGTTCATCTTGAGCAGAAATTGCAAACTGTGCCAAAGAGGAGGTTAAAGCACTGACTCTCCAAGTAGGGAGAGTGTTAGTAAAGGGTCTGGAATTGTGAACCCGAGTAAAAGGGGAGGAAAACTGAGATGCATTTGAAAACGTTTGCCGGTCACACGGTGCACCATACTGTGGGTTTCCCATGCATGTTTTAGCTGAAGGAAGAATCCCTTAAACCTGGAGAGTTGGGACCCTTGGAATGGGTACCATGCAGTATGACTTTAAAGTGTCTTCATTTGCTCACTGAACCTCACCAATGCTATCAGCCCGAAGTGCCCAACCTTATGTCTCACTCAGCTCTGGGTGTAGATGTGGTAAATCCAGGTTGCATCACAAACCCTGAATGAATTATTTAAGAATTGCTCCCTATTTCACTGTCCTTGTGTTTTGTTTTTGTAATATATTTTGATAATGGGATTTATCGGATTTTCTCTGCTGCATTCATGCCGCTGTACACACGCTTCATTCTCTTACGGAGACATATGAATCCATGGGTTTGAAGATTCTTACAAGTGAGGTGTATTCCTAGGCGTTGAATATGGGGTGTTTAGTCCATTTCGTTGAGCAAGGGGTAGGTCTTGACTATTATATATTTGGCTTATGAAAAGGTATCTGTGCTAATTTCTATCTCTGTTTTGATGTGGCACCCCAACTCACCTTTCCCCTTAAGCAAGCATAAGTTGGTTTTCTAAATTTGAGGCCCTGTTCTGTTTTGTAATTCACTTCATGTGTAGCCTAGTTTATATTCCGTGTATTAGTGATATCTTATGATGTTTCATTTTCTGTGTGACTTATTTCACTTAGAAACATGGTACCTGAATCCACTCATTATGCCGCGACGGGCCTGATGACATAGATTTCATTGCTCAGTGATATTCCATTGTACGTACGTACCACAACTTCTTTATCCATTTTTCACATTCTGGGATATTTAACTTGTACCGTAGACGAGGTTCTTGTAAACAGAGCCGACCGAAACTTTGGGGTGGCTGTGTGTTTTTGATTTTAATTTCCCTAAGCTATAGGACCATAAGTGGAAGTGCCGTAGGCTCCGTTGCTTTGTTTTTTAGGTGTTCCAGGAAACACCATACACTTCTCCAGAGTGGCTGTTGGCAATTTACATCCCGCCCATCAGCATAACAAGGCTCCCGGTTCTCCATGCCCTGTGCTGCCTTACTGGATTTTGCACTTTTTTCAGATGGCCCTTTTGACCGGGGGGTAGTGAGACATCATTGTACTGCAGATTTCTTTAACATGCTTGCTTGGTTGGCCAAAAAGTGCGTATGCGTTTTTTCCTGAATATATTCAGAAAAAACGCATACGCCCTTTTTGGCCAAGAGCATCATTGTCGACGTTCTGCCTCTTTTCCTATGCTTTAAATGCAATTACCGTCTACCCCCTGAAATCGTTTTCCTGCAATTCTGCCCCGCTTACAAGTTCTCTTCGCAGCCTTCCTTCAATATATTTTTGGACGATAGCTGTCATTTATAACTCTGCAGGTTTGTGAGTTACAGTGCCCCTGAGCTCCTTTCTTCAACTCGCTATCTTGTGAGCTGGCAGCAAACCCGCAGGATTGCTTCAGGCCTTAATCTGGTTTCTGCAGGGCATGCTGAGCCTTTGGTTAATTCCTCTTCCTGGTGGGGAATGAGCGTTAAATTTGCCCGTGCAGACACCTACAGCTAATCTCTCATTGGTTCTCCCTCTTCCTGTTCTTCTTGAGCAGAAATTGCAAACTGTGCCCAACAGGAGGTTAAAGGCACTGACTCTCCAAGTAGGGAGAGTGTTAGTAAAGGGTATGGAATTGTGAACCCGAGTAAAAGGGGACAAAAACTGCAATGCATTTGAAAACGTTTCCCGTTCACTCGCTGCACCATACTGTGGGTTTCCCATGCATGTTTTAACTGAAGGAAGAATCGCTTACCCTGGAGAGTTGGGACCCATGGAATGGGTACCATGCAGTATGACTTCAAATGGTCTGCATTTGCTCATCGAACCTCACCAATGCTATCAGCCCGAAGTGTCCAACCTTATGTCTCACTCAGCTCTGGGTGTAGATGAGTTAAATCCAGGTTGCATCACAATCCCTGAATGAATTATTTAAGAATTGTTCTCTATTTCACTGTCATTGTGTTTTGTTTTTGTAATTCATTTTGATAATGGGATTTATCGGATTTTCTCTGCTGCCTTCATGCAGCTGTACACACGCTTGATTCTCTTATGGAGACATATAAATCCATGGGTTTGAAAATTCTTTCTAGTCAGGTGTATTCCTACGCGTTGAATATAGGGGGTTTAGCCCATTTCGTTGAGCAAGGGGTAGGTCTTGACTATTACATATTTGACTTATGGAATGGTATCTGCGCTAATTTCTATCTCTGGTTTTATGCAGCACCCCAACTCACCTTTCCCCTTAAGCAAACATAAGTTGGTTTTCTAAATTTGAGACCCTGTTCTGTTTTGTAATTCAGTTCATGTGTAGCCAAGATTGCATTCCGTGTATTAGTGATATCTTATGATGTTTCATTTTCTGTGTGACTTATTTCACTTAGAATCATCGTACCTGAATCCACTCATTATGCCACGACGGGCCAGATGACATAGATTTCATTGGTGAGTGATATTCCATTGTACGTACGTACCACAACTTCTTTATCCATTTTTCGCTTTCTGGGATATTTAACTTGTACCGTAGACGAGGTTCTTGTAAACAGAGCCGTCTGAAACTTTGGGGTGGCTGTGTGTTTTTGATTTTAATTTCCCTAAACTATAGGACCATAAGTGGAAGTGCCGTAGGCTCCGTTGCTTTGTTTTTTAGGGGTTTCAGGAAACACCATAAACTTCTCCAGAGTGGCTGGTGGCATTTTACATCCCACCCATCAGCATAACAAGGCTCCCTGTTCTCCATGGCCTGTGCTGCATTTCTTGATTTTACACTTTTTTCAGATGGCCCTTTTGACCGGGGGGCAGTGAGACTTCATTTTAGTGCAGATTTCTTTAACATGCTTGCTTGGTTGGCCAAAAAGGGCGTATGCGTTTTTTCCTGAATATATTCAGGAAAAAACGCATACGCCCTTTTTGGCCAAGTGCATCATTGTCGACGTTCTGCCTCTTTTCCTATGCTTTAAAAGCAATTCCCGTCTACCCCCTGAAATCGTTTTCGTGCAATTCTGCCCCGCTTTCAAGTCCTCTTCGCAGCCTTCCTTCAATATATTTTTGGACGATAGCTGTAATTTATAACTCTGCAGGTTTGTGAATTACAGTGCCCCTGAGCTCCTTTCTTCAAATCACTTTCTTTTGAGCTGGTCGCAAACCCTCAGGATTGATCCAGGCCCTAATCTGGTCCGGCACGGCATGCTGAGCGTTTGGTTAATTCCTATTCCTGGTTGGAAATGAGCGTTAAATTTGCCCGTTCAGACACCTACAGGTAGTCTCTCATTGGTTCTCCCTATTCCTGTTCATCTTGTGCAGAAATTGCAAACTGTGCCAAACAGCAGGTTAAAGGCACTGACTCTCCATGTGGGGAGAGTGTTAGTAAAGGGTCTGGAATTGTGAACCTGAGTAAAAGGGGACGAAAAGTGAGATGCATTTGAAAACGTTTCCCGGTCACACGGTGCACCATACTGTGGGTTTCCCATGCCTGTTTTAGCTGAAGGAAGAATCGCTTAAACCTGGAGATTTGTGACCCATGGAATGGGTACCATGCAGTATGACTTCATATGGTCTGCATTTGCTCATCAAACCTCACCAATGCTATCAGCCCGAAGTGTCCAACCTTATGTCTCACTCAGCTCTGGGTTTATATGAGGTAAATCCAGGTTGCATCACAAGCCCTGAATGAATTATTTAAGAATTGTTCTCTATTTCACTGTCATTGTGTTTTGTTTTTGTAATTCATTTTGATAATGGGATTTATCGGATTTTCTCTGCTGCCTTCATGCAGCTGTACACACGCTTGATTCTCTTATGGAGACATATAAATCCATGGGTTTGAAAATTCTTTCTAGTCAGGTGTATTCCTACGCGTTGAATATAGGGTGTTTAGCCCATTTCGTTGAGCAAGGGGTAGGTCTTGACTATTACATATTTGACTTATGGAATGGTATCTGCGCTAATTTCTATCTCTGGTTTTATGCAGCACCCCAACTCACCTTTCCCCTTAAGCAAACATAAGTTGGTTTTCTAAATTTGAGACCCTGTTCTGTTTTGTAATTCAGTTCATGTGTAGCCAAGATTGCATTCCGTGTATTAGTGATATCTTATGATGTTTCATTTTCTGTGTGACTTATTTCACTTAGAATCATCGTACCTGAATCCACTCATTATGCCACGACGGGCCAGATGACATAGATTTCATTGGTGAGTGATATTCCATTGTACGTACGTACCACAACTTCTTTATCCATTTTTCGCTTTCTGGGATATTTAACTTGTACCGTAGACGAGGTTCTTGTAAACAGAGCCGTCTGAAACTTTGGGGTGGCTGTGTGTTTTTGATTTTAATTTCCCTAAACTATAGGACCATAAGTGGAAGTGCCGTAGGCTCCGTTGCTTTGTTTTTTAGGGGTTTCAGGAAACACCATAAACTTCTCCAGAGTGGCTGGTGGCATTTTACATCCCACCCATCAGCATAACAAGGCTCCCTGTTCTCCATGGCCTGTGCTGCATTTCTTGATTTTACACTTTTTTCAGATGGCCCTTTTGACCGGGGGGCAGTGAGACTTCATTTTAGTGCAGATTTCTTTAACATGCTTGCTTGGTTGGCCAAAAAGGGCGTATGCGTTTTTTCCTGAATATATTCAGGAAAAAACGCATACGCCCTTTTTGGCCAAGTGCATCATTGTCGACGTTCTGCCTCTTTTCCTATGCTTTAAAAGCAATTCCCGTCTACCCCCTGAAATCTTTTTCGTGCAATTCTGCCCCGCTTTCAAGTCCTCTTCGCAGCCTTCCTTCAATATATTTTTGGACGATAGCTGTAATTTATAACTCTGCAGGTTTGTGAATTACAGTGCCCCTGAGCTCCTTTCTTCAAATCACTTTCTTTTGAGCTGGTCGCAAACCCTCAGGATTGATCCAGGCCCTAATCTGGTCCGGCACGGCATGCTGAGCGTTTGGTTAATTCCTATTCCTGGTTGGAAATGAGCGTTATATTTGCCCGTTCAGACACCTACAGGTAGTCTCTCATTGGTTCTCCCTATTCCTGTTCATCTTGTGCAGAAATTGCAAACTGTGCCAAACAGCAGGTTAAAGGCACTGACTCTCCATGTGGGGAGAGTGTTAGTAAAGGGTCTGGAATTGTGAACCTGAGTAAAAGGGGACGAAAAGTGAGATGCATTTGAAAACGTTTCCCGGTCACACGGTGCACCATACTGTGGGTTTCCCATGCCTGTTTTAGCTGAAGGAAGAATCGCTTAAACCTGGAGATTTGTGACCCATGGAATGGGTACCATGCAGTATGACTTCATATGGTCTGCATTTGCTCATCAAACCTCACCAATGCTATCAGCCCGAAGTGTCCAACCTTATGTCTCACTCAGCTCTGGGTTTATATGAGGTAAATCCAGGTTGCATCACAAGCCCTGAATGAATTATTTAAGAATTGCTCTCTATTTCACTGTCATTGTGTTTTGTTTTTGTAATTCATTTTGATAATGGGATTTATCAGATTGTCTCTGCTGCCTTCATGCAGCTGTACACACGCTTGATTATCTTATGGAGACATATAAATCCATGGGTTTGAAAATTCTTTCTATTCAGGTGTATTCCTAGGCGTTGAATATAGGGTGTTTAGCCCATTTCGTTGAGCAAGTGGTAGGTCTTGACTATTACATATTTGACGTATGGAATGGTATCTGTGCTAATTTCTATCTCTGGTTTTATGCAGCACCCCAACTCACCTTTCCCCTTAAGGAAACATAAGTTGGTTTTCTAAGTTTGAGACCCTGTTCTGTTTTGTAATTCAGTTCATGTGTAGCCAAGATTACATTCCGTGTATTAGTGATATCTTATGATGTTTCATTTTCTGTGTGACTTATTTCACTTAGAATCATCGTACCTGAATCCACTCATTATGCCACGATGGGCCAGATGACATAGATTTAATTGGTGAGTGATATTCAATTGTACGTACGTACAACAACTTCTTTATCCGTTTTTCGCTTTCTGGGATATTTAACTTGTACCGTAGACGAGGTTCTTGTAAACAGAGCCGTCTGAAACATTGGGGTGGCTGTGCGTTTTTGATTTTAAATGCTCTAAGATATAGGACCATAAGTGGAAGTGCCAGAGGCTCTGTTCCTTTGTTTTTTAGGTGTTTCAGGAAACACCATACACTTCTCCAGAGTGGCTCTTGGCAGTTTATATCCCACACATCAGCATAACAAGGCTCCCTGTTCTCCATGGCCTGTGCTGCATTTCTGGATTTTACACTTTTTTCAGATGGCCCTTTTGACCGGGGGGCAGTGAGATTTCATTTTAGTGCAGATTTCTTTAACATGCTTGCTTGTTTGTCCAAAAAGGGCGTATGCGTTTTTTCCTGAATATATTCAGGAAAAAAGGCATACGCCCTTTTTGGCCAAGTGCATCATTGTTGACATTCTGCCTCTTTTCCTATGCTTTAAATGCAATTCCAGTCTACCCCCTGAAATCGTTCTCCTGCAATTCTGCCCCGCTTTCAAGTCCTCTTCGCAGCCTTCCTTCAATATATTTTTGGACGATAGCTGTCATTTATAACTCTGCAGGTTTGTGAATTACAGTGCCCCTGAGCTCCTTTCTTCAAATCGCTTTCTTTTGATCTGGCCGCAAACCCTCAGGATTGATCCAGGCCCTTATCTGGTTCCGGCACGGCATGCTGAGCGTTTGGTTAATTCCGATTCCTGGTTGGAAATGAGCGTTAAATTTGCCCGTTCAGACACCTACAGCTAGTCTCTCATTGGTTCTCCCTATTCCTGTTCATCTTGTGCAGAAATTGCAAACTGTCCCAAACAGGAGGTTAAAGGCACTGACTCTCCAAGTAGGGAGAGTGTTAGTAAAGGGTCTGGAATTGTGAACCCCAGTAAAATGGGACAAAAACTGAGATGCATTTGAAAACGTTTCCCGGTCACACGGTGCACCATACTGTGGGTTTCCCATGCATGCTTTAGCTGAAGGAAGAATCACTTGAACCTGGAGAGTTGGGACCCATGGAATGGGTACCATGCAGTATGACTTCAAATGGTGTGCATTTGCTCATCGAACCTCACCAATGCTATCAGCCCGAAGTGTCCAACCTTATGTCTCACTCAGCTCTGGGTTTAGATGAGGTAAATCCAGGTTGCATCACAAGCCCTGAATGAATTATTTAAGAATTGCTCTCTATTTCACTGTCATTGTGTTTTGTTTTTGTAATTCATTTTGATAATAGGATTTATCGGATTTTCTCTGCTGCCTTCATGCAGCTGTACACACGCTTGATTCTCTCATGGAGACATATAAATCCATGGGTTTGAAGATTCTTACTAGTCAGGTGTATTCCTAGGCGTTAAAATAGGGTGTTTAGCCCATTTCGTTGAGCAAGGGGTATGTCTTGACTATTACGTATTTGACATATGGAATGGTATCTGTGCTAATTTCTAACTCTGGTTTTATGCAGCACCCCAACTCACCTTTCCCCTTACGCAAACATAAGTTGGTTTTCTAAATTTGAGACCCTGTTCTGTTTTGTAATTCAGTTCATGTGTAGCCAAGATTACATTTGGTGAATTAGTGATATCTTATGATGTTTCATTTTCTGTGTGACTTATTTCACTTAGAATCATCATACCTGAATCCACTCATTATGCCAGGACGGGCCAGATGACATAGACTTCATTGGTGAGTGATATTCCTCATCATACCTGAATCCACTCATTATGCCAGGACGGGCCAGATGACATAGACTTCATTGGTGAGTGATATTCCATTCTACGTACGTACCACAACTTCTTTATCCATTTTTCGCATTCTGGGATATTTAACTTGTACCCTAGACGAGGTTCTTGTAAACAGAGCCGGCTGAAATTTTGGGGTGGCTGTGTGTTTTTGATTTTAATTTCCCTAAGCTATAGGACCATAAGTGGAAGTGCTGTAGGCTCCTTTGGCTTGTGTTTTAGGTGTTTCAGGAAACACCATACACTTCTCCAGAGTGGCTGTTGGCAATTTACATCCCACCCATCAGCATAACCAGGCTCCTTGTTCTTCATGGCCTGTGCTGCATTTCTGGATTTTACACTTTTTTCAGATGGCCCTTTTCACCCGGGGGGCAGTGAGACTTCATTGTAGTGCAGATTTCTTTAACATGCTTGCTTGGTTGACCAAAAAGTGCGTATGCGTTTTTTCCTGAATATATTCAGGAAAAAATGCATACGCACTTTTTGGCCAAGTGCATCATTGTCGACGTTCTGCCTCTTTTCCTATGCTTTAAATGCAATTCCAGTCTACCCCCTGAAATCGTTTTCCTGCAATTCTGCCCTGCGTTCAAGTCCTCTTCGCAGCCTTCCTTCAATATATTTTTGGACGATAGCTGTCATTTATAACTCTGCAGGTTTGTGAATTACAGTGCCCCTGAGCTCCTTTCTTCAAATCGCTTTCTTGTGAGCTGGCCGCAAACCCGCAGGATTGCTTCAGGCCCTAATCTGGTTCCGGCACGGCATGCTGAGCCTTTGGTTAATTCCTCTTCCTGGTGGGAAATGTGCATTAAATTTGCCCGTGCAGACACCTACAGCTAGTTTCTCATTGGTTCTCCCTATTCCTGTTCATCTTGCGCAGAAATTGCAAACTGTCCCAAACAGGAGGTTAAAGGCACTGACTCTCAAAGTGGGGGAGTGTTAGTAAAGGGTCTGGAATTGTGAACCCGAGTAAAAGGGGCAAAAACTGAGATGCATTTGAAAACGTTTCCCGGTCACACGGTGCACCATACTGTGGGTTTCCCATGCATGTTTTAGCTGAAGGAAGAATCTCTTAAACCTGGAGAGTTGGGACCCATGGAATGGGTACCATGCAGTATGACTTCAAATGGTCTGCATTTGCTCATCGAACCTCACCAATGCTATCAGCCCGAAGTGTCCAACCTTATGTCTCACTCAGCTCTGGGTTTAGATGAGGTAAATCCAGGTTGCATCACAAGCCCTGAATGAATTATTTAAGAATTGCTCTCTATTTCACTGCCATTGTGTTTTGTTTTTGTAATTCATTTTGATAATAGGATTTATCGGATTTTCTCTGCTGCCTTCATGCAGCTGTACACACGCTTGATTCTCTTATGGAGACATATAAATCCATGGGTTTGAAGATTCTTACTAGTCTGGTGTATTCCTAGGCATTGAATAGAGGGTGTTTAGCCCATTTCGTTCAGCAAGGGATAGGTCTTGACTATTACGTATGTGACGTATGGAATGGTATCTGTGCTAATTTCTATCTCTGGTTTTATGCAGCACCCCAACTCACCTTTCCCCTTAAGCAAACATAAGTTGGTTTTCAAAATTTGAGACCCTGTTCTGTTTTGTAATTCAGTTCATGTGTAGCCAAGGTTACATTCCGTGTATTAGTGATATGATGTTTCATTTTCTGTGTGACTTATTTCACTTAGAATCATTGTACCTGAATCCACTCATTATGCCACGACGGGCCTGATGATATAGATTTCATTGGTGAGTGATATTCCATTGTACGTACGTACCACAATTTCTTTATCCATTTTTCGCTTTCTGGGATATTTAACTTGTACCGTAAACGAGGTTCTTGTGAAGAGAGCCGTCTGAAACATTTGGGTGACTGTGTGTTTTTGATTTTAATTTCTCTAAGTTATAGGACCATAAGTGGATGTGCCGTAGGCTCCGTTGCTTTGTTTTTTAGGTGTTTCAGGAAACACCATACACTTCTCCAGAGTGGCTCTTGGCAATTTACATCCCACCCATCAGCATAACAAGGCTCCCTGTTCTCCATGGCCTGTGCTGCCTTTCTGGATTTTACACTTTTTTCAGATGGCCCTTTTGACCGGGGGGCAGTGAGACTTCATTGTAGTGCAGATTTCTTTAACATGCTTGCTTGGTTGGCCAGAAAATGCGTATGCGTTTTTTCCTGAATATATTCCGGAAAAAACGCATACGCCCTTTTTGGCCAAGTGCATCATTGTCGACGTTCTGCCTCTTTTCCTATGCTTTAATTGCAATTCCAGTCTGCACCCTGAAATCGTTGTTTTGCAATTCTGCCCCGCTTTCAAGTCCTCTTCGCAGCCTTCCTTCAATATATTTTTGGACGATAGCTGTCATTTATAACTCTGCAGGTTTGTGAATTACAGTGCCCCTGAGCTCCTTTCTTCAAATCGATTTCTTGTGAGCTGGCCGCAAACCCGCAGGATTGCTTCAGGCCCTAATCTGGTTCTGGCACGGCATGCTGAGCCTTTGGTTAATTCCTCTTCCTGGTTGGAAATGAGCGTTAAATTTGCCTGTGCAGACACCTACAGCTAGTCTCTCATTGGTTCTCCTTATTCCTGTTCATCTTGCGCAAAAATTGCAAACTGTGCCAAACAGGATGTTAAAGGCACTGACTCTCCCAGTGGGGAGAGTGTTAGTAAAGGGTCTGGAATTGTGTACCCGAGTAAAAGGGGACAAAAACTGAGATGCATTTGAAAAAGTTACCCGGTCACACGGTGCACCAAACTGTGGGATTCCCATGCATGTTTTAGCTGAAGGAAGAATCGCTTAAACCTGGAGAGTTGGGATCCACGGAATGGGTACCATGCAGTATGACTTCAAATGGTCTGCATTTGCTCATCGAACCTCACCAATGCTATCAGCCCGAAGTGTCCAACCTTATGTCTCACTCAGCTCTGGGTGTAGATGAGCTAAATCCAGGTTGCATCACAAGCCCTGAATGAATTATTTAAGAATTGCTCTCTATTTCACTGTCCTTGTGTTTTGTTTTTTTAATTCATTTTGATAATGGGATTTATCGGATTGTCTCTGCTGCCTTCATGCAGCTGTACACACGCTTGCTTCTCTTATGGAGACATATAAATCCATGGGTTTGAAAATTCTTTCTATTCAGGTGTATTCCTAGGCGTTGAATAGAGGGTGTTTAGCCCATTTCGTTGAGCAAGTGGTAGGTCTTGACTATTACGTATTTGACGTATGGAATGGTATCTGTGCTAATTTCTATCTCTGGATTTATGCAGCACCCCAACTCACCTTTCCCCTTAGGCAAACATAAGTTGGTTTTCTAAATTTGAGACCCTGTTCTGTTTTGTAATTTAGTTCATGTGTAGCCAAGATTACATTCCGTGTATTAGTGACATCTTATGATGTTTCATTTTCTGTGTGATTTATTTCACTTAGAATCATCGTACCTGAATCCACTCATTATGCCACCACGGGCCAGATGACATAGATTTCATTGGTGAGTGATATTCCATTGTACGTACGTACCAGAACTTCTTTATCCATTTTTCGCTTTCTGGGATATTGAACTTGTACCGTAGACGAGGTTCTTGTAAACAGAGCCGTCTGAAACTTTGGGGTGGCTGTGTGTTTTTGATTTTAATTTCCCTAAGCTATAGGACCATAAGTGGAAGTGCCGTAGGCTCCGTTGCTTTGTTTTTTAGGTGTTTCAGGAAACACCATACACTTCTCCAGAGTGGCTGTTGGCAATTTACATCCCACCCATCAGCATAACAAGGCTCCCTGTTCTCCATGGCCTGTGCTGCAATTCTGGATTTTACACTTTTTTCAGATGGCCCTTTTGACCGGCAGGCAGTGAGACTTCATTGTAGTGCAGATTTCTTTAACATGCTTGATTGGTTGGCCAAAAAGGGCGTATGCGTTTTTTCCTGAATATATTCAGGAAAAAACGCATACGCCCTTTTTGGCCAAGTGCATCATTGTCGACGTTCTGCCTCTTTTCCTATGCTTTAAATGCAATTCCAGTCTACCCCCTGAAATCGTTTTCCTGCAATTCTGCCCCGCTTACAATTTCTCTTCACAGCCTTCCTTCAATATATTTTTGACGGTAGCTGTCATTTATAACTCTGCAGGTTTGTGAGTTACAGTGCCCCTGAGCTCCTTTCTTCAACTCGCTATCTTGTGAGCTGGCAGCAAACCCGCAGGATTGCTTCAGGCCTTAATCTGGTTTCTGCAGGGCATGCTGAGCCTTTGGTTAATTCCTCTTCCTGGTGGGGAATGAGCGTTAAATTTGCCCGTGCAGACACCTACAGCTAATCTCTCATTGGTTCTCCCTCTTCCTGTTCATCTTGAGCAGAAATTGCGAACTGTGCCCAACATGAGGTTAAAGACACTGACTCTCCAAGTAGGGAGAGTGTTAGTAAAGGGTCTGGAATTGTGAACCCGAGTAAAAGGGGACAAAAACTGCAATGCATTTGAAAACGTTTCCCGGTCACACGCTGCACCATACTTTGGGTTTCCCATGCATGTATTAGCTGAAGGAAGAATCCCTTAAACCTGGAGAGTTGGGACCCATGGAATGCGTACCATGCAGTATGCCTTCAAAGGGTCTGCATTTGTTCATCGAACCTCACCAATGCTATCAGCCCGAAGTCCCCAACCTTATGTCTCACTCAGCTCTGGATGTAGATGTGGTAAATCCAGGTTGCATCACAATCCCTGAATGAATTATTTAAGAATTGCTCCCTATTTCACTGTCCTTGTGTTTTGTTTTTGTAATTCATTTTGATAATGGGATTTATCGGATTTTCTCTGCTGCATACATGCCGCTGTACACACGCTTCATTCTCTTATGGAGACATATAAATCCATGGGTTTGAAGATTCTTACTAGTCAGGTGTATTCCTAGGCGTTGAATATGGCGTGTTTTGTCCATTTCGTTGAGCAAGGGGTAGGTCTTGACTATTACATATTTGATGAATGGAATGGTATCTGTGCTAATTTCTATCTCTGGTTTTATGCAGCACCCGAACTCACCTTTCCCCTTAAGCAAGCATAAGTTGGTTTTCTAAATATGAGGCCCTGTTCTGTTTTGTAATTCAGTTCATGTGTAGCCAAGATTACATTCCGTGTATTAGTGATATCTTATGATGTTTCATTTTCTGTGTGACTTATTTCACTTAGAATCATCGTACCTGAATCCACTCATTATGCCACGACGGGCCAGATGACATAGATTTCATTGGTGAGTGATATTCCATTGTACGTACGTACCACAACTTCTTTATCCATTTTTCGCTTTCTGGGATATTTAACTTGTACCGTAGATGAGGTTCTTGTAAACAGAGCCGTCTGAAATTTTGGGTGGCTGTGTGTTTTTTATTTTAATTTCCCAAGGCTATAGGGCCATAAGTGGAAGTGCCGTAGGCTCCGTTGCTTTGTTTTTTAGGTGTTTCAGGAAACACCATACACTTCTCCAGAGTGGCTGTTGGCAATTTACATCCCACCCATCAGCATAACAAGGCTTCCTGTTCTCCATGGCCTGTACTGCATTTCTGGATTTTACACTTTTTTCAGATGGCCCTTTTGACCGGGGGCAGTGAAACTTCATTTTAGTGCAGATTTCTTTAACATTCTTGCTTGGTTGGCCAAAAAGGGCGTATGCGTTTTTTCCTGAATATATTCAGGAAAAAACGCATACGCCCTTTTTGGCCAAGTGCATCATTGTCGACGTTCTGCCTCTTTTCCTATGCTTTAAATGCAATTCCAGTCTACTCCCTGAAATCGTTTTCCTGCAATTCTGCCCCGATTTCAAGTCCTCTTCGCAGCCTTCCTTCAATATATTTTTGGACGATAGCTGTCATTTATAACTCTGCAGGTTTGTGAATTACAGTGCCCCTGAGCTCCTTTCTTCAAATCGCTTTCTTGTGAGCTGGCCGCAAACCCGCAGGATTGCTTCAGGCCCTAATCTGGTTCCGGGACGGCATGCTGAGCCTTTGGTTAATTCCTCTTCCTGGTTGGAAAAGAGAATTAAATTTGCCCGTGCAGACACCTACAGCTAGTCTCTCATTGGTTCTCCCTATTCCTGTTCATCTTGCGCACAAATTGCAAACTGTGCCAAACTGGAGGTTAAAGGCACTGACTCTCCAAGTCGGGAGAGTATTAATAAAGGGTCTGGAATTGTGAACCCGAGTAAAAGGGACAAAAACTGAGATGCATTTGAAAACGTTTCCTGGTCACACGGTGCACCATACTGTGGGTTTCCCATGCATGCTTTAGCTGAAGGAAGAATCGCTTAAAACTGGAGAGTTGGGACCCATGGAATGCGTACCATGTAGTATGACTTCAAATGGTCTGCATTTGCTCATCGAACCTCACCAATGCTATCAGCCCGAAGTGTCCAACCTTATGTCTCACTCAGCTCTGGGTTTAGATGAGGTAAATCCAGGTTGCATCACAAGCCCTGAATGAATAATTTAAGAATTGCTCTCTATTTCACTGTCATTGTATTTTGTTTTGTAATTTATTTTGATAATGGGATTTATCGGATTTTCTCTGCTGCCTTCATGCAGCTGTACACACGCTTGATTTTCTTATGGAGACATATAAATCCATGGGTTTGAAGATTCTTACTAGTCAGGTGTATTCGTAAGCGTTGAATATAGGGGGTTTAGCCCATTTCGTTGAGCAAGGGGTAGGTCTTGACTATTACATATTTGACGTATGGAATGGTATCTGTGCTAATTTCTATCTCTGGTTTTATGCAGCACCCCAACTCACCTTTCCCCTTAAGCAAACATAAGTTGGTTTTCTAAATTTGAGACCCTGTTCTGTTTTGTAATTCAGTTCATGTGTAGCCAAGTTTACATTCGGTGTATTAGTGATATCTTATGATGTTTCATTTTCTGTGGGACTTATTTCACTTAGAATCATCGTACCTGAATCCACTCATTATGCCACGACGGGCCAGATGACATAGATTTCATTGGTGAGTGATATTCCATTGTACGTACGTACCACAACTTCTTTATCCATTTTTCGCTTTCTGGGATATTTAACTTGTACCGTAGATGAGGTTCTTGTAAACAGAGCCGTCTGAAAGTTTGGGGTGGCTGTGTGTTTTTGATTTTAATTTCCCTAAGCTATAGGACCATAAGTGGAAGTGCCGTAGGCTCCATTGCTTTGTTTTTTAGGTGTTTCAGGAAACACCATACACTTCTCCAGAGTGGCTCTTGGCAATTTACATCCCACCCATCAGCATAACAAGGCTCCCTGTTCTCCATGGCCTGTGCTGCATTTCTGGATTTTACACTTTTTTCAGATGGCCCTTTTGACCGGGGGGCAGTGAGACTTCATTGTAGTGCAGATTTCTTTTACATGCTTGCTTGGTTGGCCAAAAAGGGCGTATGCGTTTTTTCCTGAATATATTCAGGAAAAAACGCATACGCCCTTTTTGGCCAAGTGCATCATTGTCGACGTTCTGCCTCTTTTCCTATGCTTTAAGTGCAATTCCAGCCTAACCTCTGAAATCGTTTTCCTGCAATTCTGCCCCGCTTTCAAGTCCTCTTCGCAGCCTTCCTTCAATATATTTTTGGACGATAGCTGTCATTTATAACTCTGCAGGTTTGTGAGTTACAGTGCCCCTGAGCTCCTTTCTTCAAATCGCTTTCTTGTGAGCTGGCCGCAAACCCGCAGGATTGCTTCAGGCCCTAATCTGGTTCCGGCACGGCATGCTGAGCCTTTGGTTAATTCCTCTTCCTGGTTGGAAATGAGCGTTAAATTTGCCCGTGCAGACACCTACAGCTACTCTCTCATTGGTTCTCCTTATTCCTGTTCATCTTGAGCAGAAATTGCAAACTGTGCCCAACAGGAGGTTAAAGGCACTGACTCTCCAAGTAGGGAGAGTGTTAGTAAAGGGTCTGGAATTGTGAACCCGAGTAAAAGGGGACGAAACCTGCAATGCATTTGAAAAGGTTTCCCGGTCACACGCTGCACCATACTGTGGGTTTCCCATGCATGTATTAGCTCAAGGAAGAATCCCTTAAACCTGGAGAGTTGGGACCCATGGAATGCGTACCATGCAGTATGCCTTCAAAGGGTCTGCATTTGTTCATCGAACCTCACCAATGCTATCAGCCCGAATTCCCCAACCTTATGTCTCACTCAGCTCTGGATGTAGATGTGGAAAATCCAGGTTGCATCACAATCCCTGAATGAATTATTTAAGAATTGCTCCCTATTTCACTGTCCTTGTGTTTTGTTTTTGTAATTCATTTTGATAATGGGATTTATCGGATTTTCTCTACTGCATTCATGCCGCTGTACCCACGCTTCATTCTCTTATGGAGACATATAAATCCATGGGTTTGAAGATTCTTACTAGTCAGGTGTATTCCTAGGCGTTGAATATGGCGTGTTTTGTCCATTTCGTTGAGCAAGGGGTAGGTCTTGACTATTACATATTTGACGAATGGAATGGTATCTGTGCTAATTTCTATCTCTGGTTTTATGCAGCACCCCAACTCACCTTTCCCCTAAAGCAAGCATAAGTTGGTTTTCTAAATTTGAGGCCCTGTTCTGTTTTGTAATTCAGTTCATGTGTAGCCAAGTTTACATTCCGTGTATTAGTGATATCTTATGATGTTTCATTTTCTGTGTGACTTATTTCAGTTAGAATCATGGTACCTGAATCCACTCATTATGCCGCGACGGGCCTGATGACATAGATTTCTTTGCTGAGTGATATTCCATTGTACGTACGTACCACAACTTCTTTATCAATTTTTCACATTCTGGGATATTTAACTTGTACCGTAGACGAGGTTCTTGTAAACAGAGCCGTCGAAACTTTGGGGTGGCTGTGAGTTTTTGATTTTAATTTCCCTAAGCTATAGGACCATAAGTGGAATTGCCGTAGGCTCCGTTGCTTTGTTTTTTAGGTGTTCCAGGAAATACCATACACTTCTCCAGAGTGGCTGTTAGTAATTTACATCCCGCCCATCAGCATAACAAGGCTCCCTGTTCTCCATGGCCTGTGCTGCCTTTCTGGATTTTACACTTTTTTCAGATGGCCGTTTGGACCGGGGGGCAGTGAGACTTCATTGTAGTGCAGATTTCTTTAAAATGCTTGCTTGGTTGGCCAAAAAGGGCGTATGCGTTTTTTCCTGAATATATTCAGGAAAAAACGCATACGCCCTTTTTGGCCAAGAGCATCATTGTCGACGTTCTGCCTCTTTTCCTATGCTTTAAATGCAATTCCCGTCTACCCCCTGAAATCATTTTCCTGCAATTCTGCCCCCCTTACAAGTTCTCTTCGCAGCCTTCCTTCAATATATTTTTGGACGATAGCTGTCATTTATAACTCTGCAGGTTTGTGAGTTACAGTGTCCCTGAGCTCCTTTCTTCAACTCGCTATCTTGTGAGCTGGTCGCAAACCCGCAGGATTGCTTCAGGCCCTAATCTGCTTCCAGCACGGCATGTTGAGCCTTAGGTTATTTCCTCTTCCTGGCGGGAAATGAGCGTTAAATTTGCCCGTGCAGACACCTACAGCTAGTCTCTCATTGGTTCTCCCTATTCCTGTTCATCTTGAGCAGAAATTGCAAACTGTGCCAAAGAGGAGGTTAAAGCACTGACTCTCCAAGTAGGGAGGGTGTTAGTAAAGGGTCTGGAATTGGGAACCCGAGTAAAAGGGGACAAAAACTGCAATGCATTTGAAAACGTTTCCCGGTCACACGCTGCACCATACTTTGGGTTTCCCATGCATGTATTAGCTGAAGGAAGAATCCCTTAAACCTGGAGAGTTGGGACCCATGGAATGCGTACCATGCAGTATGCCTTCAAAGGGTCTGCATTTGTTCATCGAACCTCACCAATGCTATCAGCCCGAAGTCCCCAACCTTATGTCTCACTCAGCTCTGGATGTAGATGTGGTAAATCCAGGTTGCATCACAATCCCTGAATGAATTATTGAAGAATTGCTCCCTATTTCACTGTCCTTGTGTTTTGTTTTGTAATTCATTTTGATAATGGGATTTATCGGATTTTCTCTGCTGCATTCATGCCGCTGTACACACGCTTCATTCTCTTATGGAGACATATAAATCCATGGGTTTGAAGATTCTTACTAGTCAGGTGTATTCCTAGGCGTTGAATATGGCGTGTTTTGTCCATTTCGTTGAGCAAGGGGTAGGTCTTGACTATTACATATTTGATGAATGGAATGGTATCTGTGCTAATTTCTATCTCTGGTTTTATGCAGCACCCCAACTCACCTTTCCCCTTAAGCAAGCATAAGTTGGTTTTCTAAATTTGAGGCCCTGTTCTGTTTTGTAATTCAGTTCATGTGTAGCCAAGTTTACATTCCGTGTATTAGTGATATCTTATGATGTTTAATTTTCTGTGTGACTTATTTCAGTTAGAATCATGGTACCTGAATCCACTCATTATGCCGCGACGGGCCTGATGACATAGATTTCATTGCTGAGTGATATTCCATTGTACGTACGTACCACAACTTTTTATCAATTTTTTACATTCTGGGATATTTAACTTGTACCGTAGACGAGGTTCTTGTAAACAGAGCCGTCTGAAACTTTGGGGTGGCTGTGAGTTTTTGATTTTAATTTCCCTAAGCTATAGGAGCATAAGTGGAATTGCCGTAGGCTCCATTGCTTTGTTTTTTAGGTGTTCCAGGAAATACCATACACTTCTCCAGAGTGGCTGTTAGTAATTTACATCCCGCCCATCAGCATAACAAGGCTCCCTGTTCTCCATGGCCTGTGCTGCCTTTCTGGGTTTTACACTTTTTTCAGATGGCCCTTTTGACCGGGGGGCAGTGAGACTTCATTGTAGTGCAGATTTCTTTAACATGCTTGCTTGGTTGGCCAAAAAGTGCGTATGCGTTTTTTCCTGAATATATTCAGGATAAAACGCATACGCCATTTTTGGCCAAGTGCATCATTGTCGACGTTCTGCCTCTTTTCCTATGCTTTAAATGCAATTCCAGTCTACCCCCTGAAATCGTTTTCCTGCAATTCTGCCCCGCTTTCAAGCCCTTTTCGCAGCCTTCCTTCAATATATTTTTGGACGATAGCTGTCATTTATAACTCTGCAGGTTTGTGAATTACAGTGCCCCTGAGCTCCATTCTTCAAATCGCTTTCTTGTGAGCTGGCCGCAGACCCGCAGGAATGCTTCAGGCCCGAATCTGGTTCCGGCATGGCATGCTGAGCCTTTGGTTAATTCCTCTTCCTGGTTGGAAATGAGCATTAAATTTGCCCGTGCAGACACCTACAGCTAGTCTCTCATTTGTTCTCCCTATTCCTGTTCATCTTGCGCAGAAATTGCAAACTGTGCCAAACAGCAGGTTAAAGCCACAGACTCTCCAAGTGGGGAGAGTGTTAGTAAAGGGTCTGGAATTGTGAACCCGAGTAAAAGGGGCCGAAAACTGAGATGCATTTGAAAACGTTTCCCAGTCACACAGTGCACCATACTGTGGGTTTCCCATGCATGCTTTAGCTGAAGGAAGAATCGCTTAAACCTGGAGAGTTGGGACCCATGGAATGGGTACCATGCAGTATGACTTCAAATGGTCTGCATTTGCTCATCGAACCTCACCAATGCTATCGGCCCGAAGTGTCCAACCTTATGTCTCACACAGCTCTGGGTGTAGATGAGGTAAATCCAGGTTGCATCACAAGCCCTGAATGAATTATTTAAGAATTGCTCTCTATTTTACTGTCATTGTGTTTTGTTTTTGTAATTCATTTTGATAATGGGATTTATCGGATTTTCTCTGCTGCCTTCATGCAGCTGTACACACGCTTGATTCTCTTATGGAGACATATAAATCCATGGGTTTGAAAATTCTTTCTAGTCAGGTGTATTCCTTGGTGTTGAATATAAGGTGTGTAGCCCATTTCGTTGAGCAAGGGGTAGGTCTTGACTATTACATATTTGACGTATGGAATGGTATCTGTGGTAATTTCTATCTCTGGTTTTATTCAGCACCCGAACTCACCTTTCCCCTTAAGCAAGCATATGTTGGTTTTCTAAATTTGAGGCCCCGTTCTGTTTTGTAGTTCCATTCATGTGTCTCCAAGTTTACATTCCGTGTATTAGTGATATCTTATGTTGCTTTAAATGATATCTTATGATATGTGTCTTTTTCTTTTGAATTATGTGACTTCGAATGATCATACGTAACTCCTCTGGAGTTGTTACAAATGGCCATATTTCATTGATTTCCAGGCTGAGTAATATTCCACTCTACATAAGTACCACATCTCTATCCATTTTTTCCCTCCAGAGACATTTAAGTTATATCCTAGTCGAGGTTCTTTTAAACAGAGAGGCGGTAAATATTTGGGTGCCTGTGTCCTCTCGATTTTTGTTTTTCCCAAGATATACGTCCATGAGTGCAACTGCCCTGTGCTCTGTAGCTCATTTTTTAGATGCTTTAGTAAACACAATACACTTCTCCAGAGTGACCGTTGGCAATATACATTTCCACTATAAGCCTCACAGGGCTCCCTTTTCTCCTTTCCTGTCCTGCATTTCTGGTGTTTACACTTTATGAGGACGGCTCTTCTGACTGATGCGAAGTGATATTTTTTGTAGTATTGATTTCCAGTGCCCACCTGTTTGGTTGGCTAAAAATGTGTGTGCCCTTTTCTTGAATATATACAGAAAGAGACGCATACACCCTTTTTGACCAAGTGCAATGTTGGCAATGTTCAGCCCCTTTTCTTGTGCTTAATGGCGAGTCCTTTCTACCTCTTCCAATCCCTTTCCTGCCATTCTCCCTTGCTTACAAGTCCTTTTCTCTTACTATCCTCAAGACATTTTTAAGTGATAGATATTTTCAACTCTGCAGTTTCGTGAATTTTAGTGCCCCTGAGTTCCATTTTTCAACTTGTGTTTATGGGAACTGGCCACAAAGCAGCGGGATTTCCTCAAGGCCTATTCTGTTTCCATGGGCAACCCTAGCCTTTGGTCAATTCGTCTTTCTGATTGGAAATTAGAGTGACATGTGGCTGTCCGAACACCTAGGACTTGTCTCTCATTGTTCCTCCTCCTTCCGCTTCATCCTCTGGACAAATTCCAAACTGTACACAACAGGATGTTGACAGTGCTGACATCTCCAAGTGGGGAGACTGTTAGTAAAGACGCCGGAGTGGTGAACCCGAGCACCAGGAGATGAGGAGATGAGATGCCTTTTCCAAACTCTTCCCGATCAGACGGTATACCATCCTCTGGGTGTGACAGGCATGTTTTAGCTGTAGGAAGGATCCCATTCATGTGAGGAGACCACCAGGGCTTTTTCAAATCAGTGTCTCTCCGCAACCCAAACTGGGGAATTTTTTAAGCTACGGCTACACATATGTTCATTAAGGGCCTTAGGAAGTAGGCAGAGTCCAAACTTTAGATGATTGAAGTCTTCAGGGTCAGAAGCACTCACCAACGGCTTCCCTTAGGTTCCATTTTAACTGTCATTGATAGATGATGTCAATAAAAATATCTATTCTTTTTCAGATTATTTCCCCTTATAGGTTATTGCAAAATATTGAGTGTAGTTCCCTGTGCTATACAGTAGTTCTTTGTTGATGATTGATTATATACATAGCAGTGTGTATGTGTTAATCCCAAACTGTTAATTTATCCCTCCTCCCACCTTTCCCATTTGGTCTTAATAAATTATAAGATTTTATACTTCTCAGAAATGGGGGAGCTGAAAGAGAGGTATCATTTTCAATGGAAAAGCATTTAAAACAAGATTGAAGCTTTAACCAAGATTATTAGATGTACATCCTTGGAAAGAAATCATTTCGTTTCTCTAATATTGACCTGACAAATAAGACAAACCTTTTCAGTGAACTTGCTTATAATAAAGTGATGGAAATATCAAATGGAAGTGTTAGAAACATCTTATTTTACCCGAGCCTTATACACTGTTCTATGTTAATTACAGTTTGGCTCACACATCTGTTCATTGAAGTTACAAGGTTCTCAATTTCTGTTACTGATCCTCCAGAGTGGACCCCAACAAGTGTCCCCCTGCCCGGTGTCATTGGAGCCAACAGATCGAGACTGAGTTTGGTTCAGAAGCAAAGGAAACTTTATATTTTGATCAGAGAATGGAGAGGTGAGAGCATGTGCTACCCTGTGGGCTGTGGGCTGGGCTGCTGTGTAGAGATCCTGTCAGAGTCAGTGGGAGGGAGGGGGCAGAGCTCTCTCGAGGGCCCGGTTGGCTGCAGCTCAGCTCTATATCACGGAGTCTGCCCTGGGCCCCAGGATCTGATGTGTCGACCCAGCCATTCTGCACTAGAAAATCTGGTCTGAAGTGCCAGGTGTGGAACCTCTGTATGCGGGACCCTAGGAGCACGTGAAATTAGACCAAGCACAAAGGATAAAAAGGTTAGACTTTATTTTATTGCCCAGATTCTATTTTTATCTCCCAGGGATTTTTAAGGGGCTTTGCCTGGGACAAACCCCGCTTCTGCCTTTTGTCCCCTTCCTCATTCTTGGAGTGCTGAGGGTGCAGACCCTTCTTCTGTAACTGCTGAGTGCTGAGTTAAGAGCACTCATACTCGTGGGCGAGGGTCAGAACTTCTCCCCAGCAGCCTCCAGGTGACGTTGATTGTCCCCAGGGCTGCTGCCTCCCTGCTCGTCTGCCTGAGCACCAGTATTGGAAGTGTTATAGATTCTAATGACCATTAAGGGTCCAGGAAGGAGATGTGCAGTGATGCTGTGAGGTCCAGTTTCACCCCGCCCCACATTTATTTGGCCACCTTAGGCTGACCGTTTCTGCCAGCCTAGATGCTCTGACCAGTAGTCTGCGCTTTCTTCAATTAGGCCCCTGAATTAACGTAAAAACAGCACCAGGTGTCAGGACCCTGCCCGCTCAACTCCCAGACAGCCCAGGGTCAGTGGTGATGAAGGACCATGATGGCCACTGAGTCAACAGCCTTTTGAAGTAAACAGGAGTCCAGCCGGTCTTAGTGGCCACCATCATCACGGTGTTTCTAGGCTTTTCTATGGTGACAGCGTGATATTCGGTTCCCCCGCCAAGATTATTAGCTCCCCTCTGGGTGCAGTAAGTCCTGCAAGCAGTAGTCTACTCTTTTGGGACACACTCTTGTTGTTTTATGAGAGAAACTCCAGGTCAAGTGATGGTCACATGAGTTGTCATGTTGCCCCATTGCCCCTGGTTATCTCTCTGGAGGTTGGAGTTGGAGGGCCTCCTCACTCGAGGTCAGTGTGCCCACGGAGCAAACCCTGCAACTTCAGGGCATGGTTGGGGGTTAGGATCACCACGTGGGGTCCTTTTCCCTTAAGAGGGAGGTGGCCTTTTGGGCTGCTGATTTCCAGGTTTTTAGATACCGCCAGTATCTTGGGCAGATGTGGCGGTGGGCCAAGCCCCTTGGTGACCGTAGTTTATCCTACCTATATGGCATTCTTCCATTGTTCCATTTCAAGTGGTCTCAGTTTTTGCACTAATACTCCAATGGCGATTCACCTTTCACCAGGAATGTAAAGGTCAAAGGGTTTAGCTAAATTAGGGAGTTCCAGGGCAAGGGTCTGAATTGACTGCTCTTTCCATTCTTGAAAGGCCACTTCTGGATTCTATTCAAAAGGATCATCATCTTTTCCTTTCAGTGTTTCATATAGAGGCCCAGCTAGTAGACTGTATTTAGGGATCCAGAAGCAGCAAACCCTGGCCTCCCCAGGAACCCCTAAGCTGTCTTCTAGTTTTAGAAATGGGTAAGGCTGTAAATTGTTTCTTCCCTTTCCTGGGATGGGCTTCTCCGACCTTCTGTGAGAATGAAGCCCAGGCAGGTCACCGTAGTCTGTGATATTTGAGCTTTTTCTTGGACAACTTCTATCCTCTATTGGCTTCGTAGTTCAGAGGTCTCCTTAGTAGGGCTGGCGATCAGAATGTCGTCTGCATATTGAAGGAGTGTTTCCTTTTCCAGAGGTAGAGCTTTTAGGTCTTTAGCTGAGCTTTCCCCAAAGGTGGTGTGGGAATTTTTGAACCCTTGGGGCAAGACGGCCCGGAAGTATTGTTTTAGTTGTATGTTGAGTCCTGCCACTCACAAGCCAAAATTTCTTGTGACTCTCGGACTAATGGAATACAAAAGAAGGCATCATTCAAGACTAATACAGAATACCAAGTCCTGGTGGTTGGTAGAATGACCAGCAGGGTGTAGGATTTAGGAACTACTGGAGGTATATCCTCGGTGGCTTCACTGACTGTCCTGACATCCTTTACCAGGACTCCAGCAGCCCATGGGGCTCTCGAGGTCAGGCCAATCCCAGGATATGAAGCTCACCTGGGCAGGTACCCCACCCCCACGCCAGCCCACGGGGCTCTCGTGTTCAGGCCCCTCCCAGGATATGGGGTTCCCTGCGCAGGTCCCCTGCCGCCCATGGGGCTCTCGTGGTCAGGCCCCTCCCAGGATACAGAGCTACCCTTGCAGGTACCGTGGCAAGGCTGGGCACACAGGAACCGTGCACATAGCCCACATTGCAGAGCACTCCCAGCTCACCTGTCGCTCAGATCTGACACAGAGCACCTCAGAGCAGGACTTGAACTAACAAAGAGCACCTCCGTCAGGTCTGTGACCCTGGGCATCACTCTGTGTGGCCTCCCTCCACCTGGTCTTCCAGAGACTTCCACTGCACCCGGGGCACCAGGCCTCTGTCTCCACCCACCACCCACCCCTCCTCTCCCTGACTCCTGGGTTCCTCTCATTAGGAGAGGGTTTTCTTGAAGTTGTCTCCCACTCATGGGACAGATAATATAATTAGAAAACAAGCCAGAGCTGCAGCCCCTTGTCTATCCTGACTCTCAGGAGCCCACACCTGTTCCTTGGACCTGGCCGATTCAGCAAGTTCCAGTTTCTGCAACTGTGAGCCCCTGAGGGGTGATTATTGGCTGGCCTGGGAAGCCTGACCGTGCCGGCCAGCCCTCCCCAGGTGTGCCTGGGTTGAGATCAATATAAACACCGCTCCAGGCAGCAAGAGCCCCTGCAGCTGTGCCTGACGCCATTTTCTCTGCCCTGTCAGCAGTCTCGGGGCTGGACTGGTGGGAGGGAGTGAGAGGCCATGGCTTTGTTGGTGGCCCAGTGTGAGTGGGGCTCTGCTGGACTTTCTGCAGCAGTTGCCAAGATGCCACCTGCTAAAGAAGAGGATGTGTCACCCATACCTGCCGCTGGAATTTCTCCCTGGGCAGAGGTGAGTGAGGAAGAAAGCAGTGGGGGCCGGGACAGCAGGGGTATCTCAGGCAGGGAAATGGAAAGCTTCCAGAAGAGCACCCAGGGCCAGGACCATCCTGGCTGGCCTGCAGGTACCAAGTCGGCTGGCATGCTGGTGCTCATGTGGCTCCATGGCCCTTCCTCTAGGCTTTCAAGTCCTTGTACATATTCAGGTGTTTTACCTGGGAAGGGTGGGAACATTTCAGCAGCAGCTGGCCTGGGGCTCAGCCCACGTTTACTCACAGATGCCTCGGCACGGTCCCCCAGCTTTGCAATGAGGACGCTTGTTGTGTGGGGCCTGCTGGCTGAATGGGAGATGATTCCCCACCACTGACCAACTTCAGAATTGTTTACAACTGGAGCAAGTGCCCTGATACGGTTTTCCTCTGTGTAACTGGTGGGTTCTGTTTTTTTTTCTTTCTTTCGTTTTTGCTTCAAGGTAGATTTTATTCCTCTTTTTTGTATTTACAGATATAAGCATGGAAATAATTTATTCATATAAATACATGTATGTGAAGGGAAGAATATTTTGTCTGTTTTACTTTTTGTAATTTTGAATTTTATTTTATTTTTTTATACAGCAGGTTCTTTTTGGTTATCGATTTTATAAATAGAAATGTATACATGCCAATCCCAATCTCTCAACTCCTCCCACCACCACCCCCCAACAGCTTTCCCCCCTTGGTGTCCATACGTTTGTTGTCTACATCTGTTGCTCTATTTCTGCCTTGCAAAACGGTTCATCTGTACAATTTTTCTAGGTTCCACATATATGCATTAATATACAAGATTTGTTTTTCTATTTCTGACTTACTTCACTCTGTATGACAGTCTCTAGATCCATCAACGTCTCTACAAATGACCCAATTTCATTCCTTTTTATGGTTTAGTGATATTCCATTTTATATATGTACCACATCTTTATGCATTCGTCTGTCTGTGGGCATTTAGGTTGCTTCCATTACCTGGATATTGTAAATAGTGATGCAATGAACATTGCGGTGAATGTCTCTTTTTGATTTATGGTTTTGTCTGGGTATATGCCCAGTAGTGGCATTGCTGTATCATATGGTAATTCTATTCTTAGTTTTATAAGAAACTCCATAATGTTCTCCACAGTGACTGTATCAATTTACATTCCCAACAATAGTGGAAGAGGGTTCCTTATCTCCACACCCTTTCCAGCATCTGTTGTTTGTAGATTTTCTGATGATGCCCATTCTAACAGGTGTGAGGTGATACACCATGGATGAGTCTATTTCGTTGAGCAAAGAGTAGGTCTTGTCTATTACATATTTGGCTTATGGAACGGTATGTGTGCTAATTACAATCTCTGGTTTTATACAGCACCCCAGCTCAACTTTCCCCTTAAGCAAGCATAAGTGTTTATCTAAATGTGAGACTCTGTTCGGTTTTGTAATTCAGTTTATGTGTAGCCAAGTTTACACTCTCTCTATTAGTGATATCTTATGATAATTATCTTACTCTGTGTGACATATTTCTCTATTTCTCTTAGAATCATCATACTTAAATCCACTCAATTTGCTGCTACAGGCCTGATGACACTGATTTCATTGCTGAGTGATATTCCGTTGTACGTAAGTAGCACAACTCCTTTATCCATTTTTTTCTTTCTGGGATATTTAATTTGTACTGGACTCGAGGTTCTTGTAAACACAGCAGCCCTAAATTTTGTGTTGGCTGTGTCTTCTTGATTTTAATTTTCCTAAGCTATAGGGCCAAAAGTGGAAGTGCCCTAGGGTCTGTAGCTTTGTTTGTCAGATGTTTCAGGATACACCATAAACATCTCCAGAGTGTCTGTTGGCAATTTACATCCCGCCCATCAGCATAACAAGGCTCCCTGTTCTCCATGGCCTGTCCTGTGTTTCTGGTTTTTACACTGTTTTCAGATGGCCCTTTTGACGAATGGGAAATGAGACTTCATTGTAGTGCAGATTTCCATTGCTCGAGTGCTTGGTTGGCCAAAAAGGGCATATGCATTTTTTCCTGAATATATTCAGGAAAAAATGTATATGCACTTTTGTCCAAGTGCATCACTGTCAAAGATCTGCCGCATTTCACATGCTTTAAATGCAATTCCAATCTTCCTCCTGAAATATGATTCCTGCAATTCTGCCCCGTTTGCAAGTCCTCTTTGCAGACTTACTTCAATATATTTTTGCCAATAGCTGTCATTTATAACTCTGCAGGTTTGTGAATTACAGTGCCCGTGATTTTCTTTCTTAACTCGTTTCCTTGAAAGCTGGCCACAGAACCGCAGGTTTGCTTCAGGCCATAATCAGTGTCCGGCATGGCACTCTGAGCCGTTGGTTAATTCCTCTTCCTGGTGGGATATTAGAGTTCAATGTGCCCCTCCAGACACCTGCCTCACTCCCAGCCCCTTGGTGATGTGTGTCCTCTGGTTTGAGGCCACATGTGCTGGATTCCTCACTTTTGGCTGATGTGGCCCCACTGGTGTGAGGACACTCCTGCTTGGTTCCCACCCCCTTGGTGATGTGGGCCCTCCGGTGAGAGTCTGATCCTGGTTAGGTTACTCACACTTCTGTGAGGTGGGACCTCTTCTCTGAGGTCACTCCTGCCTGGCTGGCACACCCCGCCTTGGTGACGTCGGCCATCTGGTGGGAGTTGGTGCCTGCTGGGAGTCTCCTCCCCTCGGTAATGAGGGCCCTCTGGCGTCAGGCCCTAACTCCTGGGCTCCCAAAATTTTCGGATGTGCGCCCTGTTGTACGAGTACATTCCTGCCAAGTTCACAACCTCATGGGAATGTGGGCCTTCTGCTCTGCGGTCCCAACGGTGGGTTGCTCAGTTTCATGATGAGGGCCCTCTGGTGTGAGTTCACTCCGGCCTGGATCCCATAGCCACGCTGCTCCTGGCCACATGCGGGGAGGTTATAACTGCGCGATTCCTCACCTTTTTTCTTCTATGGGCCCTCTGTTTTGAGACTCCTCCTGCCTGCCTCACTCCCAGGCCCTTGGTGATGTGTGTTCTCTGGTTTGAGGCCACGTGTGCTGCGTCCCTCACCTTTTGATGATGTGGCCCCACTGGTGTGAGGAAACTCCTGCCTGGTTCCTATCCCCTTGATGATGTGGGCCCTATGGTGAGAGTCTGATCATGGCTGGGTTCCTCACCCTTCTGTGAGGTGGGCCCTCTGCTGTGAGGTCACTCCTGCCTGGCTGGCACACCCCGCCTGGGCAACATCGGCCCTCTTGTGGCAGTTGGAGCCTGCTGAGAGCCTCCTTCCCTCGGTGATGAAGGCCTTCTGGCGTCAGGCCCTAACTGCTGGGTACCCACATTTTCTGATACGTGCTAAGTGGTGCGAGGACACTCCTGCGAAGTTCCCATCCCCATGGGGATGTGGGCCTTCTGCTCTTAGGTCCCAATGTCTGGGTTGCTCACAGTTTCATGTTGTGGGCCCTCTGCTGTGAGTTTACTACAGCCTGGATCGCATAGACTTGGTGCTCTGGGCCACCTGCTGGGAGGTTCCCACTGCAAGATTCCTCAGCTTTTTTATTCTGTGGGCCCTGTGTTGTGAGGCTCCTCCTGCCTGCCTCACTCCGAGCCCCTTGGAGATGTGGATCCTCTGGTTTAGGCCACATGTGCTGGGTTCCTCACCTTTCTATGATGTGGCCACACAGGTGTGAAGACAGTCCTGCCTGGTTCAGATCCCATTGGTGATGTGGGCCCTCTGGTGAGAGTCTTATCCTGGCTGGGTTCCTCACACTTCTGTGAGGTAGGCCCTCTGCTGTGAGGTCACTCCTGCCTGGCTGTCACACGTCACCTTGGCGACATGGGCCCTCAGTTGGGAGTTGGTGCCTGCTTGGAGTCTCCTCCCCTTGGTAATGAGGGCCCTCTGGCATCAGGCGCTAACTTCTGGGCTTCCAAAATTCTCTGATGTGTGCCCTGTGGTGCAAGGACACTTATGCCATGTTCCCAACCACATGGGAATGTGGGCCTTCTGCTCTGAGGTCCCAACGGCTGGGTTGTTCACAGTTTCATGATGAGGGCCCTCTGTTTTGAGTTCAGTCAGGTCTGGATCCCATAGCCTCGCTGCTCCTGGCCGCCTGCTAGGAGGTTCCAACTGCGAGATTCCTCACCATTTTTATTCTATGGTCCCTGTTTTGAGGCTCCTCCTGTCTGCCTCACTCCCAGCCCCTTGGTGATATGTGTCCTCTGGTTTGAAGCCATGTGTGCTGGGTCACTCACATTTCGGTGATGAGGCCCCACTGGTGTGAGGACACTCCAGCCTGGTTCCCATTCCCTTGGTGATGTGGGCCCTGTGGTGAGAGTCTGATCCTGGCTGGGTTCCTTACCCTTCTGTGAGGTGGGCCCTCTGATGTGAGGTCACTCCTGCCTGGCTGGCTCACATCGCCTTGGCGATGTGGGCCCTCTGTTGGCCACGAAAGCATGCTGGGAGCCCTCTACCCTGTGTAATGAGGGCCCTGAAAAAACGCATATGCACTTTTTGACCAAGTGCATCATTGTCGAAGTTCTGCCTCTTTTCCTATGCTTTAAATGAATTCCAGTCTGCCCCCTGAAATCGTTTTCCTGCAATTCTGCCCCGCTTACAAATCCTCTTCACAGCCTTCCTTCAATATATTTTTGGACAATAGCTATCACTTATAACTCTGCAGGTTTGTAAATTACAGTGCCCCTGAGCTCCTTTCTTCAACTCGCTTTCTTGTGAGCTGGCCGCAAACCCGCAGGATTGCTTCAGGCCCTAATCTTGTTCCGGCACGGAATGCTGAGCCTTTCGTTAATTCCTCTTCCTGGTTGGAAATGAGCGTTAAATTTGCCCGTGCAGACACCTACAGCTAGTCTCTCATTGGTTCTCCCTATTCCTGTTCATCTTGCGCAGAAATTGCAAACTGTGCCAAACAGGAGGTTAAAGGCACTGGCTCTACAAGTGGGGAGAGTGTTAGTAAAGGGTCTGGAATTGTGAACCCCAGTAAAAGAGGACGAAAACTGAGAAGCATTTGAAAACGTTTCCCGGTCACACAGTGCACCAAACTTTGGGTTTCCCATGCATGCTTTAGCTGAAGGAAGAATCGCTTAAACCTGGAGAGTTGGGACCCATGGAATGGGTACCATGCAGTATGACTTCAAATGGTCTGCATTTGCTCATCGAACCTCACCAATGCTATCAGCCCGAAGTGTCCAACCTTATGTCTCACTCATTTCTGGGTGTAGATGAGGTAAATCCAGGTTGCATCACAAGCCCTGAATGGATTATTTAAGAATTGCTCTCTATTTCACTGTCATTGTGTTTTGTTTTTGTAATTCATTTTGATAATGGGATTTATCGGATTTTCTCTGCTGCCTTCATGCAGCTGTACACACGCTTGATTCTCTTATGGACACATATAAATCCATGGGTTTGAAGATTCTTACTAGTCAGGTGTATCCCTAGGCGTTGAATATAGGGTGTTTAGCCCATTTCGTTGAGCAAGGGGTAGGTCTTGACTGTTACATATTTCACGTATGGAATGGTATCTGTGCTAATTTCTATCTCTGGTTTTATGCAGCACCCCAACTCACCTTTCCCCTTAAGCAAACCTAAGTTGGTTTTCTAAATTTGAGACCCTGTTCTGTTTTGTAATTCAGTTCATGTGTAGCCAAGATTACATTCGGTGTATTAGTGATATCTTATGATGTTTCATATTCTGTGTGACTTATTTCACTTAGAATCATCGTACCTGAATCCACTCATTATGCCACGACGGGCCAGATGACATAGATTTCATTGGTGAGTGATATTCCATTGTACGTACGTACCACAACTTCTTTATCCATTTTTCGCTTTCTGGGATATTTAAATTGTACTGTAGACGAGGTTCTTGTAAACAGAGCCGTCTGAAACTTTGGGGTGGCTCTGTGTTTTTTATTTTAATTTCACTAAGCTATAGGACCATAAGTGGAAGTGCCGTAGGCTCCGTTGCTTTGTTTTTTAGGAGTTTCAGGAAACACCATACACTTCTCCAGAGTGGCTGTTGGCAATTTACATCCCACCCATCAGCATAACAAGGCTCCCTGTTCTCCATTGCCTGTGCTGCATTTCTGGATTTTACACTTTTTTCAGATGGCCTTTTTGACCGGGGGGCAGTGAGACTTCATTGTAGTGCAGATTTCTTTAACATGCTTGCTTGGTTGGCCAAAAAGGCCGTATGCGTTTTTTCCTGAATATATTCAGGAAAAAACGCATACGCCCTTTTTGGCCAAGTGCATCATTGTCGACGTTCTGCCTCTTTTCCTATGCTTAAAATGCAATTCCAGTCTACCCCCTGAAATCATTTTCCTGCAATTCTGCCCCGCTTTCAAGTCCTCTTCGCAGCCTTCCTTCAATATATTTTTGGACGATAGCTGTCATTTATAACTGTGCAGGTTTGTGAATTACAGTGCCCCTGAGCTCCTTTCTTCAAATCGCTTTCTTTTGAGCTGGCCGCAAACCCGCAGAATTGCTTCAGGCCCTAATCTTGTTCCGGCACGGCATGCTGAGCCTTTGGTTAATTCCTCTTCCTGGCTGGAAATGAGCGTTCAATTTGCCCGTGCAGACACCTACAGCTAGTCTGTGCTTGGTTCTCCCTATTCCTGTTCATCTTGCGCAGAAATTGCAAACTGTGCCAAACAGGAGGTTAAAGGCACTGACTCTCCAAGTGGGGAGAGTGTTAGTAAATGGTCTGGAATAGTGAACCCGAGTAAAAGGGGACGAAAACTGAGATGCATTTGAAAACGTTTCCCGGTCACACGGTGCACCATACTGTGGGTTTCCCATGCATGTTTTAGCTGAAGGAAGAATCGCTTAAACCTGGAGAGTTGGGACCCATGGAATGGGTACCATGCAGTATGACTTCAAATGGTCTGCATTTGCTCATCGAACCTCACCAATGCTATCAGCCCGAAGTGTCCAACCTTATGTCTCACTCAGCTGTGGGTGTAGATGAGGTAAATCCAGGTTGCATCACAAGCCCTGAATGAATTATTTAAGAATTGCTCTCTATTTCACTGTCATTGTGTTTTGTTTTTGTAATTCATTTTGATAATGGGATTTATCGGATTTTCTCTGCTGCCTTCAGGCAGCTGTACACACGCTTGATTCTCTTATGGAGACATATAAATCCATGGGTTTGAAAATTCTTTCTAGTCAGGTGTATTCCTAGGCGTTGAATAGAGGGTGTTTAGCCCATTTCGTTGAGCAAGGTGTAGGTCTTGACTATTACATATTTGACGTATGGAATGGTATCTGTGCTAATTTCTATCTCTGGTTTTATGCAGCACCCCAACTCACCTTTCCCCTTAAGCAAACATAAGTTGGTTTTCTAAATTTGAGACCCTGTTCTGTTTTGTAATTCAGTTCATGGGTAGCCAAGATTACATTCCGTGTATTAGTGATATCTTATGATGTTTCATTTTCTGTGTGACTTATTTCACTTAGAATCATCGTACCTGAATCCACTCATTATGCCACGATGGGCCATATGACATAGATTTCATTGGTGAGTGATATTCCATTGTACGTACGTACCACAACTTCTTTATCCATTTTTCGCTTTCTGGGATATTTAACTTGTACCGTAGACGAGGTTCTTGTAAACAGAGCCGTCTGAAACTTTGGGGTGGCTGTGTGTTTATGATTTTAATTTCCCTAAGCTTTAGGACCATAAGTGGAAGTGCCATAGGCTCCGTTACTTTGTTTTTTTGGTGTTTCAGGAAACACCATACACTTCTCCAGAGTGGCTCTTGGCAATTTACATCCCACCCAGCAGCATAACAAGGCTCCCTGTTCTCCATGGCCTGTGCTGCCTTTCTGGATTTTACACTTTTTTCAGATGGCCCTTTTGACCGGGGGGCAGTGAGACTTCATTGTACTGCAGATTCCTTTAACATGCTTGCTTGGTTGGCCAAAAAGGGCGTATGCGTTTTTTCCTGAATATATTCAGGATAAAACGCATACGCCCTTTTTGGCCAAGTGCATCATTGTCGACGTTCTGCCTCTTTTCCTATGCTTAAAATGCAATTCCAGTCTACCCCCTGAAATCGATTACCTGCAATTCTGCCCCGCTTTCAAGTCCTCTTCGCAGCCTTCCTTCAATATATTTTTGGACGATAGCTGTCATTTATAACTCTGCAGGTTCGTGAATTACAGTGCCCCTGAGCTCCTTTCTTCAAATCGCTTTCTTGTGAGATGGCCGCAAACCCGCAGGATTGCTTCAGGCCCTAATCTTGTTCCGGCACGGCATGCTGAGCCTTTGGTTAATTCCTCTTCCTGGTGGGAAATGTGTGTTGAATTTGCCCGTGCAGACACCTACAGCTAGTCTCTCATTGGTTCTCCCTATTCCTGTTCATCTTGCGCAGAAATTGCAAACTGTGCCAAACAGCAGGTTAAATGCAGTGACTCTCCAAGTGGGGAGAGTGTTAGTAAAGTGTCTGGAACTGTGAACCCGAGTAAAAGGGGACAAAAACTGAGATGCATTTGAAAACATTTCCCTGTCACACGGTGCACCATACTGTGGATTTCCCATTCATGCTTTAGCTGAAGGAAGAATCACTTAAACCTGGAGAGTTGGGACCCATGGAATGGGTACCATGCAGTATGACTTCAAATGGTCTGCATTTGCTCATCGAACCTCACCAATGTTATCAGCCCGAAGTGTCCAACCTTATGTCTCACTCAGCTCTGGGTGTAGATGAGGTAAATCCAGGTTGCATCACAAGCCCTGAATGAATTATTTAAGAATTGCTCTCTATTTCACTGTCATTGTGTTTTGTTTTTGTAATTCATTTTGATAATGGGATTTATCGGATTTTCTCTGCTGCCTTCATGCAGCTGTACACATGCTTGATTCTCTTATGGAGACATATAAATCCATGGGTTTGAAAATTTCTTTCTAGTCAGGTGTATACCTAGGCATTGAATATAGGGTGTTTAGCCCATTTCGTTGAGCAAGGGTTACGTCTTGACTATTACATGTTTGACGTATGGAATGGTATCTGTGCTAATTTCTATCTCTGGTTTTATGCAGCACCCCAACTAACCTTTCCCCTTAAGCAAACATAAGTTGGTTTTCTAAATTTGAGACCCTGTTCTGTTTTGTAATTTAGTTCATGTGTAGCCAAGATTACATTCCGTGTATTAGTGATATCTTATGATGTTTCATTTTCTGTGTGACTTATTTCACTTAGAATCATCGTACCTGAATCCACTCATTATGCCACAATGGGCCAGTTGACATAGATTTCATTGGTGAGTGATATTCCATTGTACATACGTACCACATCTTCTTTATCCATTTTTCGCTTTCTGGGATATTTAACTTGTACCGTAGATGAAGTTCTTGTAAACAGAGCCGTCTGAAACTTTGTGGTGGCTGTGTGTTTTTGATTTTAATTTCCCTAATCTATAGGACCATAAGTGGAAGTGCCATAGGCTAAGTTGCTTTGTTTTTTAGGTGTTTCAGGAAACACCATACACTTCTCCAGTGTGGCTGTTGGCAATTTACATCCCACCCATCAGCATAACAAGGCTCCCTGTTCTCCATGGCCTGTGCTGCATTTCTGGATTTTACACTTTTTTCAGATGGCCCTTTTGACCGGGGGGCAGTGAGACTTCATTGTAGTGCAGATTTCTTTAACATGCTTGCTTGGTTGGCCAAAAAGGGCGTATGTGTTTTTTCCTGATTCAGGAAAAAACGCATATGCCCTTTTTGGCCAAGTGCATCATTGTCGACGTTCTGCCTCTTTTCCTATGCTTTAAAAGCAATTCCCGTCTACCCCCTGTAAACGTTTTCGTGCAATTCTGCCCCGCTTTCAAGTCCTCTTCGCAGCCTTCCTTCAATATATTTTTGGACGATAGCTGTCATTTATAACTCTGCAGGTTTGTGAATTACAGTGCCCCTGAGCTCCTTTCTTCAAATTGCTTTCTTTTGAGCTAGCCGCAAACCCGCAGGATTGCTTCAAGCCCTAATCTGGTTCCGGCACGGCATGCTGAGCCTTTGGTTAGTTCCTCTTCCTGGTGGGAAATGAGCGTTAAATTTGCCCGTGCAGACACCTACAGCTAGCCTCTCATTGGTTCTCCCTATTCCTGTTCATCTTGCGCAGAAATTGTAAACTGTGCCAAACAGGAGGTTAAAGGCACTGACTCTCCAAGTGGGGAGAGTGTTAGTAAAGGGTCTGGAATTGTGAACCTGAGTAAAAGGGGACGAAAAATGAGATGCATTTGAAAACGTTTCCCGGTCACATGGTGCACCATACTGTGGGTTTAGCATGCCTGTTTTAGCTGAAGGAAGAATCGCTTAAACCTGGAGATTTGTGACCCATGGAATGGGTACCATGCAGTATGACTTCATATGGTCTGCATTTGCTCATCAAACCTCACCAATGCTATCAGCCCGAAGTGTCCAACCTTATGTCTCACTCAGCTCTGGGTTTAGATGAGGTAAATCCAGGTTGCATCACAAGCCCTGAATGAATTATTTAAGAATTGCTCTCTATTTCACTGTCATTGTGTTTTGTTTTTGTAATTCATTTTGATAATGGGATTTATCGGATTGTCTCTGCTGCCTTCATGCAGCTGTACACACGCTTGATTCTCTTATGGAGACATATAAATCCATGGGTTTGAAAATTCTTTCTATTCAGGTATATTCCTAGGCGTTGAATATAGGGTGTTTAGCCCATTTCGTTGAGCAAGGGGTAGGTCTTGACTATTACATATTTGACGTGTAGAATGGTATCTGTGCTAATTTCTATCTCTGGTTTTATGCAGCACCACAACTCACCTTTCCCCTTAAGCAAACATAAGTTGGTTTTCTAAGTTTGAGACCCTGTTCTGTTTTGTAATTCAGTTCATGTGTAGCCAAGATTACATTCCGTGTATTAATGATATCTTATGATGTTTCATTTTCTGTGTGACTTATTTCACTTAGAATCATCGTACCTGAATCCACTCATTATGCCACGATGGGCCAGATGACATAGATTTCATTGGTGAGTGATATTCCATTGTACGTACGTACAACAGCTTCTTTATCCATTTTTCGCTTTCTGGGGTATTTAACTTGTACCGTAGACGAGGTTCTTGTAAACAGAGCCGTCTGAAACATTGGGGTGGCTGTGTGTTTTTGATTTTAAATTCCCTAAGCTATAGGACCATAAGTGGAAGTGCCAGAGGCTCCGTTGCTTTGTTTTTTAGGTGTTTCAGGAAACACCATACACTTCTCCAGAGTGGCTCTTGGCAGTTTATATCCCACACATCAGCATAACAAGGCTCACTGTTCTCCATGGCCTGTGCTGCATTTCAGGATTTTACACTTTTTTCAGATGGCCCTTTTGACCGGGGGGCAGTGAGACTTCATTTTAGTGCAGATTTCTTTAACATGCTTGCTTGGTTGTCCAAAAAGGGCGTATGCGTTTTTTCCTGAATATATTCAGGAAAAAACGCATACGCCGTTTTTGGCCAAGTGCATCATTGTTGATGTTCTGCCTCTTTTCCTATGCTTTAAATGCAATTCCAGTCTACCCCCTGAAATCGTTCTCCTGCAATTCTGCCCCGCTTTCAAGTCCTCTTCGCAGCCTTCCTTCAATATATTTTTGGACGATAGCTGTCATTTATAACTCTGCAGGTTTGTGAATTACAGTGCCCCTGAGCTCCTTTCTTCAAATCGCTTTCTTTTGAGCTGGCCGCAAACCCTCAGGATTGATCCAGGCCCTAATCTTGTTCCGGCACGGCATGCTGAGCGTTTGGTTAATTCCTATTCCTGGTTGGAAATGAGCGTTAAATTTGCCCGTGAAGACACCTACAGCTAATCTCTCATTGGTTCTCCCTATTCCTGTTCATCTTGTGCAGAAATTGCAAACTGTGCCAAACAGGAGGTTAAAGGCACTGACTCTCCAAGTGGGGAGAGTGTTAGTAAAGGGTCTGGAATTGTGAACCCCAGTAAAATGGGACAAAAACTGAGATGCATTTGAAAACGTTTCCCGGTCACACGGTGCACCATACTGTGGGTTTCCCATGCATGCTTTAGCTGAAGGAAGAATCACTTAAACCTGGAGAGTTGGGACCCATGGAATGGGTACCATGCTGTATGACTTCAAATGGTGTGCATTTGCTCATCGAACCTCACCAATGCTATCAGCCCGAAGTGTCCAACCTTATGTCTCACTCAGCTCTGGGTTTAGATGAGGTAAATCCAGGTTGCATCACAAGCCCTGAATGAATTATTTAAGAATTGCTCTCTATTTCACTGTCATTGTGTTTTGTTTTTGTAATTCATTTTGATAATGGGATTTGTCGGATTGTGTCTGCTGCCTTCATGCAGCTGTACACACGCTTGATTCTCTTATGGAGACATATAAATCCATGGGTTTGAAAATTCTTTCTATTCAGGTATATTCCTAGGCGTTGAATATAGGGTGTTTAGCCCATTTCGTTGAGCAAGGGGTAGGTCTTGACTATTACATATTTGACGTATAGAATGGTATCTGTGCTAATTTCTATCTCTGGTTTTATGCAGCACCACAACTCACCTTTCCCCTTAAGCAAACATAAGTTGGTTTTCTAAGTTTGAGACCCTGTTCTGTTTTGTAATTCAGTTCATGTGTAGCCAAGATTACATTCCGTGTATTAATGATATCTTATGATGTTTCATTTTCTGTGTGACTTATTTCACTTAGAATCATCGTACCTGAATCCACTCATTATGCCACGATGGGCCAGATGACATAGATTTCATTGGTGAGTGATATTCCATTGTACGTACGTACAACAGCTTCTTTATCCATTTTTCGCTTTCTGGGGTATTTAACTTGTACCGTAGACGAGGTTCTTGTAAACAGAGCCGTCTGAAACATTGGGGTGGCTGTGTGTTTTTGATTTTAAATTCCCTAAGCTATAGGACAATAAGTGGAAGTGCCAGAGGCTCCGTTGCTTTGTTTTTTAGGTGTTTCAGGAAACACCATACACTTCTCCAGAGTGGCTCTTGGCAGTTTATATCCCACACATCAGCATAACAAGGCTCACTGTTCTCCATGGCCTGTGCTGCATTTCAGGATTTTACACTTTTTTCAGATGGCCCTTTTGACCGGGGGGCAGTGAGACTTCATTTTAGTGCAGATTTCTTTAACATGCTTGCTTGGTTGTCCAAAAAGGGCGTATGCGTTTTTTCCTGAATATATTCAGGAAAAAACGCATACGCCGTTTTTGGCCAAGTGCATCATTGTTGATGTTCTGCCTCTTTTCCTATGCTTTAAATGCAATTCCAGTCTACCCCCTGAAATCGTTCTCCTGCAATTCTGCCCCGCTTTCAAGTCCTCTTCGCAGCCTTCCTTCAATATATTTTTGGACGATAGCTGTCATTTATAACTCTGCAGGTTTGTGAATTACAGTGCCCCTGAGCTCCTTTCTTCAAATCGCTTTCTTTTGAGCTGGCCGCAAACCCTCAGGATTGATCCAGGCCCTAATCTTGTTCCGGCACGGCATGCTGAGCGTTTGGTTAATTCCTATTCCTGGTTGGAAATGAGCGTTAAATTTGCCCGTGAAGAAACCTACAGCTAATCTCTCATTGGTTCTCCCTATTCCTGTTCATCTTGTGCAGAAATTGCAAACTGTGCCAAACAGGAGGTTAAAGGCACTGACTCTCCAAGTGGGGAGAGTGTTAGTAAAGGGTCTGGAATTGTGAACCCCAGTAAAATGGGACAAAAACTGAGATGCATTTGAAAACGTTTCCCGGTCACACGGTGCACCATACTGTGGGTTTCCCATGCATGCTTTAGCTGAAGGAAGAATCACTTAAACCTGGAGAGTTGGGACCCATGGAATGGGTACCATGCTGTATGACTTCAAATGGTGTGCATTTGCTCATCGAACCTCACCAATGCTATCAGCCCGAAGTGTCCAACCTTATGTCTCACTCAGCTCTGGGTTTAGATGAGGTAAATCCAGGTTGCATCACAAGCCCTGAATGAATTATTTAAGAATTGCTCTCTATTTCACTGTCATTGTGTTTTGTTTTTGTAATTCATTTTGATAATAGGATTTATCGGATTTTCTCTGCTGCCTTCATGCAGCTGTACACACGCTTGATTCTCTTATGGAGACATATAAATCCATGATTTGAAGATTCTTACTAGTCAGGTGTATTCCTAGGCGTTGAATATAGGGTGTTTAGCCCATTTCGTTGAGCAAGGGGTAGGTCTTGACTATTACATATTTGACGTATGGAATGGTATCTGTGCTAATTTCTATCTCTGGTTTTATGCGGCACCCCAACTCACCTTTCCCCTTAAGCAAACATAAGTTGGTTTTCTAAATTTGAGACCCTGTTCTGTTTTGTAATTCAGTTCATGTGTAGCCAAGATTACATTTGGTGTATTAGTGATATCTTATGATGTTTCATTTTCTGTGTGACTTATTTCACTTAGAATCATCATACCTGAATCCACTCATTATGCCAGGACGGGCCAGATGACATAGACTTCATTGGTGAGTGATATTCCATTGTACGTACGTACCACAACTTCTTTATCCATTTTTCGCATTCTGGGATATTTAACTTGTACCGTAGACCAGGTTCTTGTAAACAGAGCCGTCTGAAATTTTGGGGTGGCTGTGTGTTTTTGATTTTAATTTCCCTAAGCTATAGGACCATAAGTGGAAGTGCTGTAGGCTCCTTTAGCTTGTGTTTTAGGTGTTTCAGGAAACACCATACAATTCTCCAGAGTGGCTGTTGGCAATTTACATCCCACCCATCAGCATAACCAGGCTCCCTGTTCTCCATGGCCTGTGCTGCATTTCTGGATTTTACACTTTTTTCAGATGGCACTTTTGTCCGGGGGGCAGTGAGACTTCATTGTAGTGCAGATTTCTTTAACATGCTTGCTTGGTTGGCCAAAAAGTGCGTATGCGTTTTTTCCTGATAATGTGCAGGAAAAAACGCATACGCACTTTTTGGCCAAGTGCATCATTGTCGACGTTCTGCCTCTTTTCCTATGCTTTAAATGCAATTCCAGTCTACCCCCTGAAATCGTTTTCCTGCAATTCTGCCCTGCGTTCAAGTCCTCTTCGCAGCCTTCCTTCAATATATTTTTGGACGATAGCTGTCATTTATAACTCTGCAGGTTTGTGAATTACAGTGCCCCTGAGCTCCTTTCTTCAAATCGCTTTCTTGTGAGCTGTCCGCAAACCCGCAGGATTGCTTCAGGCCCTAATCTGGTTCCGGCACGGCATGCTGAGCCTTTGGTTAATTCCTCTTCCTGGTGGAAATGAGCATTAAATTTGCCCGTGCAGACACCTACAGCTAGTTTCTCATTGGTTCTCCCTATTCCTGTTCATCTTGCGCAGAATTTGCAAACTGTCCCAAACAGGAGGTTAAAGGCACTGACTCTCCAAGTGGGGAGAGTGTTAGTAAAGGGTCTGGAATTGTGAACCCGAGTAAAAGGGGCAAAAACTGAGATGCATTTGAAAACGTTTCCCGGTCACACGGTGCACCATACTGTGGGTTTCCCATGCATGTTTTAGCTGAAGGAAGAATCGCTTAAACCTGGAGAGTTGGGACCCATGGAATGGGTACCATGCAGTATGACTTCAAATGGTCTGCATTTGCTCATCGAACCTCACCAATGCTATCAGCCCGAAGTGTCCAACCTTATGTCTCACTCAGCTCTGGGTTTAGATGGGGTAAATCCAGGTTGCATCACAAGCCCTGAATGAATTATTTAAGAATTGCTCTCTATTTCACTGCCATTGTGTTTTATTTTGTAATTCATTTTGATAATAGGATTTATCGGATTTTCTCTGCTGCCTTCATGCAGCTGTACACACGCTTGATTCTCTTATGGAGACATATAAATCCATGGGTGTGAAAATTCTTTCTATTCAGGTGTATTCCTAGGCATTGAATATAGGGTGTTTAGCCCATTTCGTTGAGCAAGGGGTACGTCTTGACTATTACATATTTGACGTATGGAATGGTATCTGTGCTAATTTCTATCTCTGGTTTTATGCAGCACCCCAACTCACCTTTCCCCTTAAGCAAACATAAGTTGGTTTTCTAGGTTTGAGACCCTGTTCTGTTTTGTAATTCAGTTCATGTGTAGCCAAGATTACATTCCGTGTATTAGTGATATCTTATGATGTTTCATTTTCTGTGTGAATTATTTCATTTAGAATCATCGTACCTGAATCCACTCATTATGCCACGATGGGCCAGATGACATAGATTTCATTGGTGAGTGATATTCCATTGTACGTACGTACAACAACTTCTTTATCCATTTTTCGCTTTCTGGGATATTTAACGTGTACCGTAGACGAGGTTCTTGTAAACAGAGCCGTCTGAAACATTGGGGTGGCTGTGTGTTTTTGATTTTAAATTCCCTAAGCTATAGGACCATAAGTGGAAGTGCCAGAGGCTCCGTTGCTTTGTTTTTTAGGTGTTTCAGGAAACACCATACACTTCTCCAGAGTGGCTCTTGGCAGTTTATATCCCACACATCAGCATAACAAGGCTCCCTGTTCTCCATGGCCTGTGCTGCATTTCTGGATTTTACACTTTTTTCAGATGGCCCTTTTGACCGGGGGGCAGTGAGACTTCATTGTAGTGCAGATTTCTTTAACATGCTTGCTTGGTTGGCCAAAAAGGGCGTATGCGTTTTTTCCTGAATATATTCAGGAAAAAACGCATACGCCCTTTTTGGCCAAGTGCATCATTGTTGACATTCTGCCTCTTTTCCTATGCTTTAAATGCAATTCCAGTCTATCCCCTGATATCGTTCTCCTGCAATTCTGCCCCGCTTTCAAGTCCTCTTCGCAGCCTTCCTTCAATATATTTTTGGACGATAGCTGTCATTTATAACTCTGCAGGTTTGTGAATTACAGTGCCCCTGAGCTCCTTTCTTCAAATCGCTTTCTTTGGAGCTGGCCGCAAACCCTCTGGATTGATCCAGGCCCTAATCTGGTTCCGGCACGGCATGCTGAGCGTTTGGTTAATTCCTATTCCTGGTTGGAAATGAGCGTTAAATTTGCCCGTTCAGACACCTACAGCTAGTCTCTCATTGGTTCTCCCTATTCCTGTTCATCTTGTGCAGAAATTGCAAACTGTCCCAAACAGGAGGTTAAAGGCACTGACTCTACAAGTGGGGAGAGTGTTAGTAAAGGGTCTGGAATTGTGAACCCGAGTAAAAGAGGACAAAAACTGAGATGCATTTGAAAACGTTTCCCGGTCACACGGTGCACCATACTGTGGGTTTCCAATGCATGCTTGAGCTGAAGGAAGAATCGCTTAAACCTGGAGAGTTGGGACCCATGAATGGGTACCATGCAGTATGACTTCAAATGGTCTGCATTTGCTCATCGAACCTCACCAATGCTATCAGCCCGAAATGTCCAACCTTATGTCTCACTCATCTCTGGGTGTAGATGAGGTAAATCCAGGTTGCATCACAAGCCCTGAATGAATTATTTAAGAATTGCTCTCTATTTCACTGTCATTGTGTTTTGTTTTTGTAATTCATTTTGATAATGGGATTTATCGGATTTTCTCTGCTGCCTTCATGCAGCTGTACACACGCTTGATTCTCTTATGGAGATATATAAATCCATGGGTTTGAAAATTCTTTCTAGTCAGGTGTATTCCTAGGCATTGAATATAGGGTGTTTAGCCCATTTCGTTGAGCAAGGCGTAGGTCTTGAATATTACATGTCTGACGTATGGAATGGTATCTGTGCTAATTTCTATCTCTCGTTTTATGCAGCACCCCAACTCACCTTTCCCCTTAAGCAAACATAAGTTGGTTTTCTAAATTTGAGACCCTGTTCTGTTTTGTAATTCAGTTCATGTGTAGCCAAGATTACATTCCGTGTATTAGTGATATCTTATGATGTTTCATTTTCTGTGTGACTTATTTCACTTAGAATCATCGTACCTGAATCCACTCATTATGCCACGACGGGCCAGATGACATAGATTTCATTGGTGAGTGATATTCCATTGTACGTACGTACCACAACTTCTTTATCCATTTTTCGCTTTCTGGGATATTTAACTTGTAATGTTGATGAAGTTCTTGTAAACAGAGCCGTCTGAAACTTTGTGGTGGCTGTGTGTTTTTGATTTTAATTTCCCTAATCTATAGGACCATAAGTGGAAGTGCCGTAGGCTCCGTTGCTTTGTTTTTTAGGTGTTTCAGGAAACACCATACACTTCTCCAGAGTGGCTGTTGGCAATTTACATCCCACCCATCAGCATAACAAGGCTCCCTGTTCTCCATTGCCTGTGCTGCATTTCTGGATTTTACACTTTTTTCAGATGGCCCTTTTGACCGTGGGGCAGTGAGACTTCATTGTAGTGCAGATTCCTTTAACATGCTTGCTTGGTTGGCCAAAAAGGCCGTATGCGTTTTTTCCTGAATATATTCAGGAAAAAACGCATACGCACTTTTTGGCCAAGTGCATCATTGTCGACGTTCTGCCTCTTTTCCTATGCTTTTAATGCAATTCCAGTCTACCCCCTGAAATCGTTTTCCTGCAATTCTGCCCCGCTTTCAAGTCCTCTTCGCAGCCTTCCTTCAATATATTTTTGGACGATAGCTGTCATTTATAACTCTGGAGGTTCGTGAATTACAGTGCCCCTGAGCTCCTTTCTTCAAATCGCTTTCTTTGGAGCTGGCCGCAAACCCTCAGGATTGATACAGGCCCTAATCTGGTTCCGGCACGGCATGCTGAGCGTTTGGTTAATTCCTATTCCTGGTTGGAAATGAGCGTTAAATTTGCCCGTTCAGACACCTACAGCTAGTCTCTCATTGGTTCTCCCTATTCCTGTTCATCTTGCGCAGAAATTGAAAACTGTGCCAAACAGCAGGTTAAAGGCACTGACTCTCCAAGTGGGGAGAGTGTTAGTAAAGGGTCTGGAATGGTGAACCCGAGTAAAAGGGGACAAAAACTGAGATGCATTTGAAAACGTTTCCCGGTCACACGGTGCACCATACTGTGGGTTTCCCATGCATGTTTTAGCTGAAGGAAGAATCGCTTAAACCTGGAGAGTTGGGACCCATGGAATGGGTACCATGCAGTATGACTTCAAATGGTCTGCATTTGCTCATCGAACCTCACCAATGCTATCAGCCCGAAGTGTCCAACTTTATGTCTCACTCAGCTCTGGGAGTAGATGAAGTAAATCCAGGTTGCATCACAAGCCCCGAATGAATTATTTAAGCATTGCTCTCTATTTCACTGTCATTGTGTTTTGTTTTTTAATTCATTTTGATAATGGGATTTATCGGATTTTCTCTGCTGCCTTCTTGCAGCTATACACACGCTTGATTCTCTTATGGACACATATATATCCATGGGTTTGAAGATTCTTACTAGTCAGGTGTATTCCTAGGCGTTGAATATACGGTGTTTAGCCCATTTCGTTGAGCAAGTGGTAAGTCTTGACTATTACATATTTAACTTATGGAATGGTATCTGTTGTAATTTCTATCTCTGGTTTTATGCAGCACCCCAACTCACCTTTCCCCTTAAGCAAACATAAGTTGGTTTTCTAAATTTGAGACCCTGTTCTGTTTTGGAATTCAGTTAATGTGTAGCCAAGATTTCATTCCGTGTATTAGTGATATGATATTTCATTTTCTGTGTGACTTATTTCACTTAGCATCATCGTACCTGAATCCACTCATTATGCCACGACGGGCCAGATGACATAGATTTCATTGGTGAGTGATATTCCATTGTACGTACGTACCACAATTTCTTTATCCATTTTCTGCTTTCTGGGATATTTAACTTGTACCGTAGACGAGGTTCTTGTAAACAGAGCCCTCTGAAACTTTGGGGTGGCTGTGTGTTTTTGATTTTAATTTCCCTAAGCTATAGGACCATAAGTGGAAGTGCCGTAGGCTCCGTTGCTTTGTTTTTTAGGTGTTTCAGGAAACACCATACACTTCTTCAGAGTGGCTGTTGGCAATTTACATCCCACCCATCAGCATAACAAGGCTCCCTGTTCTCCATGGTCTGTGCTGCATTTCTGTATTTTACACTTTTTTCAGATGGCCCTTTTGACCGGGGGGCAGTGAGACTTCATTGTAGTGCAGATTTCTTTAACATGCTTGCTTGGTTTGCCAAAAGGGCGTATGCGTTTTTTCCTGAATATTTTCCGGAAAAAACGCATACGCCCTTTTTGGCCAAGTGCATCATTGTCGACGTTCTGCCTCTTTTCCTATGCTTTAAATGCAATTCCAGTCTGCACCCTGAAATCGTTTTCCTGCAATTCTGCCCCTCTTTCAAGTCCGCTTCGGGGACTTACTTCAATATATTTTTGGACGATAGCTGTCATTCATAACTCTGCAGTTTTGTGAATTACAGTGCCCCTGAGCTCCTTTCTTCAACTCGCTTTCTTGTGAGCTGGCAGAAAAACCGCAGGATTGTTTTTGGCCCTAATCTCTTTCTGGCAGGGCACGCTGAGCCTTTGTTTAATTCCTCTTCCTGGTGGGAAATGAGCGTTACATTTGCCCGTGCAGACACCTACAGCTAGTCTCTCATTGGTTCTCCCTATTCCTGTTCACCTTGCGCAAAAATTGCAAACTGTGCCAAACAGGAGGTTAAAGGCACTGACTCTCCAAGTGGGGAGAGTGTTAGTAAAGCGTGTGTAATGTTGAACCCGAGTACCAGTGAACGAAAATTGAGATGCATTTGAAAACGGTTCCCAATCACTCGGTGGACCATACTCTGGGTTTCCCATGCATGTTTTAGCTGAAGGAAGAATCCCTTAAACCTGGAGAGTTGGGACCCATGGAATGGGTACCATGCAGTATGCCTTCAATGAGTCTGCATTTGCTCATCGAACCTCACTAATGCTATCAGCCCAAAGTGTCCAGCCTTATGTCTCCCCCAGCTCTGGCTGTAGATGTGGTAAATCCAGGTTGCATCACAAGCCCTGAATGAATTATTTAAGAATTGCTCTCTATTTCAATGTCATTGTATTTTGTATTTGAAAATTATTTTGATAATGGGATTTATCGGACTTTCACTGATGCGTTTATGCCGCTGTACACACGATTGATTCTCTTATGGAGACATATAAATCCATGGGTTTTAAGATTCTTACTAGTCAGGTATAATCCTAGGCTTTGAATATGGGGTGTTGAGTCCATTTCGTTGAGCAAGGAGTAGGACTTGTCTATTACATATTTGGCTTATGCAACGGTATCTGTGCTAATTACAATCTCTGGTTTTATGGAGCACCCCAACTCACTTTCCCCATAAGCAAGCATAAGTTGGTTTTCTAAATTTAAGACCCTGTTCTGTTTTGTAATTCAGTTCATGTGTAGCCAAGTTTACATTCCATGTATTAGTGATATCTTATGATGTTTCTTTTTCTGTGTGACTTATTTCACGTAGAATCATCGTACCTCAATCCACTCATTATGCCGCTACATGCCTGATGACATAGATATAATTGCTGAGTGATATTCCATTGTACGTATGTACCAGAACTTCTTTATCCATTTTTCACTTTCTGGGATATTTAACTTGTACCGTAGATGAGGTTCTTGTAAACAGAGCCGTCCCAAACTTTGGGGTGGCTGTGTGTTTTTGATTTTAATTTCCCAAAGCTATAGGACCATAAGTGGAAGTGCCATAGGCTGTGTTGCTTTGTTTCCTACGTGTTTCAGGAAACACCGTACACTTCTCCAGATTGCCTGTTGGCAATTTACATCCCGTAAATCAATACTATAAGGCTCCCTGTTCTCCATGGCCTGTCCTGTCTTTCTGGATTTTACACTTTTTTCAGATGGCCCTTTTGACTGGGGCGCAGTGAGACTTCATTGTAGTGCAGATTTCCTGTACACACTTGCTTGGTTGGCCAAAAAGTGCGTATGCGTTTTTTCCTGAATATATTAAGGAAAAAACGCTTACACCCATTTTGGCCAAGTGCATCATTGTCAACATTCTGTCTCTTTTCCTGTGCTTTAAGTGCAATTCCAGTCTACCCCCTGTAATCGTTTTCCTGGAATTCTGGCCCGCTTTCTAGTCCTCTTCGCAGACTTACTTCAATATATTTTTGGACGATAGCTGTGATTCATAACTCTGCAGGTTTGTGAATTACAGTGCCCCTGAGCTCCTTTCTTCAACTCGCATTCTTCTGAGCTGGCTGCAAAACCGCAGGATTGCTTCAGTCCCTAATCTGTTTCTGGCAGGGCACGCTGAGCCTTTGATTAATTCCTCTTCCTGGTGGGCAGTGAGTGATACATTTGCCCGTACAGACTCCCACAGCTAGTCTCTCATTGGTTCTCCCTATTCCTGTTCATCTTGCGCAGAAATTGCAAACTGTGCCAAACAGGAGGTTAAAGGCACTGACTCTCCAAGTGTCGAGTGTGTTAGTGAAGGGTCTGGAATGGTGAACCCGAGTACCAGGGGACAAAAACTGAGATGCATTTGAAAACATTTCCCAATCACACAGTGTACCATAGTCTGGGTTTCCCATGCGTGTTTTAGCTGAAGGAAGAATTTCTTAAACCTAGAGAGTTGGGACCCTTGGAATGGGTACCAAGCAGTATGACTTCAAAGGGTCTGCATTTGCTAACCGAACCTCACCAATGCTATCAGCCAGAAGTGTCGAAACTTATGTCTCACCGAGCTCTGGGTGTAGATGTGGTAAATCCAGGTTGCATCACAAGCTCTGAATGAATTATGTAAGAATTGCTCTCTATTTCACTGTCATTGTGTTTTGTTTTTGAAATTTTTTTTATAAAGGGATTTATCGGATTTTCATTGCTGCGTTTAGGCCGCTGTACACACGCTTGATTCTCTTACAGACACATATAAATCCATGGGTTTTAACATTCTTACTAATCATGTATATTCCTAAGGGTAGAATATGTGGTGTTGAGCCCATTTCGTTGAGCAAGAAGTAGGTCTTGTCTCTTACATATTTGGCTTATGGAACGGTATCTGTGCTAATTAAAATCTCTGGTTTTATGCAGCCCCGCAACTCACCTTTCCACATAAGCAAGCATAAGTTGGTTTTCTAAATTTGAGACCCTGTTCTGTTTTGTAGTTCAGTTCATCTGTAGCCAAGTTTACATTCCGTGTATTAGTGATATCTTATGATGTTTCTTTTTCTGTGAGACTTATTTCACGTAGAATCATCGTACCTGAATCCACTCATTATGCCGCTACGGGCCTGATGACATAGATTTCATTGCTGAGTGATATTTCATTGTACGTATGTACCACAACTTCTTAATCCATTTTTCGCTTTCTGGGATATTTAACTTGTACCGTAAATGAGGTTTTTGTAAACAGAGCCATCCCAAATTTTGGGGTGGATGTGTGTTTTTGATTTTAATGTCCCTAAGCTACAGGAATATAAGTGGAAGTGCCATAGGCTGTGTTCCTTTGTTTCCTACGTGTTTCAGGAAACACCATACACTTCTCCAGTGTGGCTGTTGGCAATTTATATCCCGCCCATCAGCATAACAAGGCTCCATGTTCTCCATGGCCTGTCCTGCCTTTCTGGAGTTTACACTTTTTTCAGATGGCCCTGTTGACTGGTGGGCAGTGAGACTTCCCTTGTAGTGCAGATTTCCTTTACACGCTTGCTTAATTGGCCAAAAAGGGCGTATGCGTTTTTTCCTGAATATATTCAGGAAAAAATGCATATGCACTTTTTGGCCAAGTGCATCATTGTCGACATTCTGCCTCTTTTCCTATGCTTTAAGTGTAGTTCCAGTCTACCCCCTGAAACCGTTTTCCTGAAATTCTGCCCCTCTTTCAAGTCCGCTTCGCAGACTTACTTCAATATATTTTTGGACGAAAGCTGTCATTCATAACACTGCAGGTTTGTGAATTACAGTGCCCCTGAGCTCATTTCTTCAACTCGTTTTCTTGTGAGCTGGCAGCAAAACCGCAGGATTGCTTTAGGCCCTAACCTCTTTCTGGCAGGGCACACTGAGCCATTGGTTAATTCCTCTTCCTGGTGGGAAATGAGCATTACATTTGCCCGTGCAGACACCTACAGCTAGTCTCTCATTGGTTCTCCCTATTCCTGTTCACCTTGCGCAGAATTTGCAAACTGTGCCAAACAGGAGCTTAAAGGCACTGACTCTCCAAGTGAGGAGAGTGTTAGTAAAGCGTCTGGAATGGTGAACCAGAGTACCAGGGAACGAAAACTGAGATGCATTTGAAAACGTTTCCCAATCACACGGTGGACCATACTCTGGGTTTCCCATGCATGTTTTAGCTGAAGGAAGAATCCCTTAAACCTGGAGAGTTGGGACCCATGGAAAGGGTTCCATGCAGTATGACTTCAAAGGGTCTGCATTTGCTCACCGAACCTCACCAATGCTATCAGCCCAAAGTGTCCAGCCTTATGTCTCACCCAGCTCTGGGTGTAGATGTGGTAAATCCAGGTTGCATCACAAGCCCTGAATGAATTATTTAAGAATTGCTCTCTATTTTACTGTCATTGTGTTTTGTATTTGAAAATTGTTTTGATAATGGGATTTATCGGGTTTTCACTGCTACCTTTATGCCGCTGTACACACGCATGTTTCTCTTACGGAGACATATAAATCCGTGGGTTTTAAGATTCTTACTAGTCAGGTATATTCCTAGGCCTTGAACATGGGGTGTTGAGTCCATTTCGTTGAGCAAGGTGTAGGTCTGGTCTATTACTTATTTGGCTTATGGAACGGTATCTGTGCTAATTTCAATCTCTGGTTTTATGCAGCACCCCAACTCACCTTTCCCCATAAGCAAGCATAAGTTGGTTTTCTAAATTTGAGACCCTGTTCTGTTTTGTAATTCAGTTCATGTGTAGGCAAGTTTACATTCCGTGTATTAGTGATATCTTATGATGTTTCTTTTTCAGTGTGACTTATTTCACGTAGAATCATCGTACCTGAATACTCTCATTATGCCGCTATGTGCCTGATGACACAGATATAATTGCTGAGTGATATTCCATTGTACGTATGTACCAGAACTTCTTTATCCATTTTTCACTTTCTGGGATATTTAACTCGTACCGTAGATGAGGTTCTTGTAAACAGAGCCGTCCCAAACTTTGGGGTGGCTGTGTGTTTTTGATTTTAATTTCCCAAAGCTATAGGACCATAAGTGGAAGTGCCATAGGCTGTGTTGCTTTGTTTCCTACGTGTTTCAGGAAACACCATACACTTCTCCAGAGTGGCTGTTGGCAATTTACATCCCGTAAATCAATATTATAAGGCTCCCTGTTCTCCATGGCCTGTCCTGTCTTTCTGGATTTTACACTTTTTTCAGATGGCCCTTTTGATTGGGGCACAGTGAGACTTCATTGTAGTGCAGATTTCCTGTACACGCTTGCTTGGTTGGCCAAAAAGTGCGTATGCGTTTTTTCCTGAATATATTAAGGAAAAAACGCATACGCCCATTTTGGCCAAGTGCATCATTGTCAACATTCTGCCTCTTTTCCTGTGCTTTAAGTGCAATTCCAGTCTACCCCTGAAATCATTTTCCTAGAATTCTGCCCCGCTTTCTAGTCCTCTTCGCAGACTTACTTCAATATATTTTTGGACGATAGCTGTCATTCATAACTCTGCAGGTTTGTGAATTACAGTGTCCCTTAGCTCCTTTCTTTAACTCGCATTCTTCTGAGCTGGCTGCAAAACCACAGGATTGTTTCAGTCCCTAATCTGTTTCCGGCAGGGCACACTGAGCCTTTGGTTAATTCCTGTTCCTGGTGGGCAGTGAGCAATACATTTGCCCGTACAGACACTTACAGCTAGTCTCTCATTGGTTCTCCCTATTCCTGTTCATCTTGCGCAGAAATTGTAAACTGTGCCAAACAGGAGGTTAAAGGCACTGACTCTCCGCGTGGGGAGAGTGTTAGTGAAGGGTCTGGAATGGTGAACCCGAGTACCAGGGGACAAAAACTGAGATGCATTTGAAAACATTTCCCAATCACACAGTGTACCATAGTCTGGGTTTCCCATGCGTGTTTTAGCTGAAGGAAGAATTTCTTAAACCTAGAGAGTTGGGACCCTTGGAATGGGTACCAAGCAGTATGACTTCAAAGGGTCTGCATTTGCTAACCGAACCTCACCAATGCTATCAGCCAATATGTCGAAACTTATGTCTCACCGAGCTCTGGGTGTAGATGTGGTAAATCCAGGTTGCATCACAAGCTCTGAATGAATTATTTAAGAATTGCTCTCTATTTCACTGTCATTGTGTTTTGTTTTTGAAATTTTTTTTATAACGGGGTGTATCGGATTTTCATTGCTGCGTTTAGGCCACTGTACACACGCTCGATTCTCTTACGGAGATATATAAATCCATGGGTTTTAACATTCTTACTAATCACGTATATTCCTAAGGGTAGAATATGTGGTGTTGAGCCCATTTCGTTGAGCAAGAAGTAGGTCTTGTCTCTTACATATTTGGCTTATGGAACGGTATCTGTGCTAATTAAAATCTCTGGTTTTATGCAGCCCCGCAACTCACCTTTCCACATAAGCAAGCATAAGTTGGTTTTCTAAATTTGAGACCCTGTTCTGTTTTGTAGTTCAGTTCATCTGTAGCCAAGTTTACATTCCATGTATTAGTGATATCTTATGATATTTCTTTTTCTGTGTGACTTATTTCACGTAGAATCATGGTACCTGTATCCATTCATTATGCCGCTCTGGGCCTGATGACATAGATTTCATTGCTGCGTGATATTCCGTTGTACATACGTACCACAACTTCTTTATCCATTTTTCGGTTTCTGGGATATTTAACTTGTACCATAGAGGAGGTTTTTTGTAAACGGAGCCGTCCCAAACTTTATGGGGTTGCGTGATTTTGATTTTAATATCCCTAAGCTATAGGACCATAAGTGGAATTGCTATAGGCTGTGTTGCTTTGTTTCCTACGTGTTTCAGGAAGCACAATACACTTCTCCATAGTGGCTGTTGGCAATTTACATCCCGCCCAACAGCATAACAAGGCTTACTGTTCTACATGGCCTGATCTGCCTTTCTGGATTTTACACTTTTTTCAGATGGCCCTTTTTGACCGGGGGGCGGTGAAACTTCATTGTAGTGGAGATTTCCTTTACACACTAGCTTGGTTGGCCAAAAAGGTCGTATGCGTTTTTTCCTGAATATATTCAGGATAAAACCCATATGACCTTTTTGGCCAAGTGCATCATTGTTGACATTCTGCCTCTTTTCCTATGGTTTAAGTGCAATTCCAGTCGATCCCCTGAAATCATTTTCCTGAAATTCTGCCCTGCTTTGCAGTCCTCTTCGCAGGCTTACTTCAATATAATTTTGGACGATAGCTGTCATTCATAACTCTGCAGGTTTGTGAGTTACAGTGCCCCTGAGTTCCCTTCTTCCACACGCTTCTTGTGAGCTGGCCGCAAACCCGCAGGATTGCTTCAGGCCCTAATCTGTTTCAGGCACGGCATGCTGAGCCTTTGGTTAATTCCTCTTCCTGGTGGGAAATGAGCATGAAATTTGCCCGTGCAGACACCTACAGCTAGTCTCTCATTGGTTCTCCCTATTCCTGTGCATCTTGCGCAGAAATTGCAAACTGTGCCAAACAGGAGGTTAAAGGCACTGACTCTCCGAGTGGGGAGAGTGTTAGTAAAGGGTCTGGAATTGTGAACCCGAGTAAAAGGGGACAAAACTGAGATGCATTTGAAAACGTTTCCCGGTCACACGGTGCACCATACTGTGGGTTTCCCATGCATGCTTTAGCTGAAGGAAGAATCACTTAAACCTGGAGAGTTGGGACCCATGGAATGGGTACCATGCAGTATGACTTCAAATGGTCTGCATTTGCTCATCGAACCTCACCAATGCTATCAGCCCGAAGTGTCCAACTTTATGTCTCACTCACCTCTGGGAGTAGATGAAGTAAATCCAGGTTGCATCACAAGCCCCGAATGAATTATTTAAGCATTGCTCTCTATTTCACTGTCATTGTGTTTTGTTTTTTAATTCATTTTGATAATGGGATTTATCGGATTTTCTCTGCTGCCTTCTTGCAGCTATACACACGCTTGATTCTCTTATGGACACATATATATCCATGGGTTTGAAGATTCTTACTAGTCAGGTGTATTCCTAGGCGTTGAATATACGGTGTTTAGCCCATTTCGTTGAGCAAGTGGTAAGTCTTGACTATTACATATTTAACTTATGGAATGGTATCTGTTGTAATTTCTATCTCTGGTTTTATGCAGCACCCCAACTCACCTTTCCCCTTAAGCAAACATAAGTTGGTTTTCTAAATTTGAGACCCTGTTCTGTTTTGGAATTCAGTTAATGTGTAGCCAAGATTTCATTCCGTGTATTAGTGATATGATATTTCATTTTCTGTGTGACTTATTTCACTTAGCATCATCGTACCTGAATCCACTCATTATGCCACGACGGGCCAGATGACATAGATTTCATTGGTGAGTGATATTCCATTGTACGTACGTACCACAATTTCTTTATCCATTTTCTGCTTTCTGGGATATTTAACTTGTACCGTAGACGAGGTTCTTGTAAACAGAGCCCTCTGAAACTTTGGGGTGGCTGTGTGTTTTTGATTTTAATTTCCCTAAGCTATAGGACCATAAGTGGAAGTGCCGTAGGCTCCGTTGCTTTGTTTTTTAGGTGTTTCAGGAAACACCATACACTTCTTCAGAGTGGCTGTTGGCAATTTACATCCCACCCATCAGCATAACAAGGCTCCCTGTTCTCCATGGTCTGTGCTGCATTTCTGTATTTTACACTTTTTTCAGATGGCCCTTTTGACCGGGGGGCAGTGAGACTTCATTGTAGTGCAGATTTCTTTAACATGCTTGCTTGGTTTGCCAAAAGGGCGTATGCGTTTTTTCCTGAATATTTTCCGGAAAAAACGCATACGCCCTTTTTGGCCAAGTGCATCATTGTCGACGTTCTGCCTCTTTTCCTATGCTTTAAATGCAATTCCAGTCTGCACCCTGAAATCGTTTTCCTGCAATTCTGCCCCTCTTTCAAGTCCGCTTCGGGGACTTACTTCAATATATTTTTGGACGATAGCTGTCATTCATAACTCTGCAGTTTTGTGAATTACAGTGCCCCTGAGCTCCTTTCTTCAACTCGCTTTCTTGTGAGCTGGCAGAAAAACCGCAGGATTGTTTTTGGCCCTAATCTCTTTCTGGCAGGGCACGCTGAGCCTTTGTTTAATTCCTCTTCCTGGTGGGAAATGAGCGTTACATTTGCCCGTGCAGACACCTACAGCTAGTCTCTCATTGGTTCTCCCTATTCCTGTTCACCTTGCGCAAAAATTGCAAACTGTGCCAAACAGGAGGTTAAAGGCACTGACTCTCCAAGTGGGGAGAGTGTTAGTAAAGCGTGTGTAATGTTGAACCCGAGTACCAGTGAACGAAAATTGAGATGCATTTGAAAACGGTTCCCAATCACTCGGTGGACCATACTCTGGGTTTCCCATGCATGTTTTAGCTGAAGGAAGAATCCCTTAAACCTGGAGAGTTGGGACCCATGGAATGGGTACCATGCAGTATGCCTTCAATGGGTCTGCATTTGCTCATCGAACCTCACTAATGCTATCAGCCCAAAGTGTCCAGCCTTATGTCTCCCCCAGCTCTGGCTGTAGATGTGGTAAATCCAGGTTGCATCACAAGCCCTGAATGAATTATTTAAGAATTGCTCTCTATTTCAATGTCATTGTATTTTGTATTTGAAAATTATTTTGATAATGGGATTTATCGGACTTTCACTGATGCGTTTATGCCGCTGTACACACGATTGATTCTCTTATGGAGACATATAAATCCATGGGTTTTAAGATTCTTACTAGTCAGGTATAATCCTAGGCTTTGAATATGGGGTGTTGAGTCCATTTCGTTGAGCAAGGAGTAGGACTTGTCTATTACATATTTGGCTTATGCAACGGTATCTGTGCTAATTACAATCTCTGGTTTTATGGAGCACCCCAACTCACTTTCCCCATAAGCAAGCATAAGTTGGTTTTCTAAATTTAAGACCCTGTTCTGTTTTGTAATTCAGTTCATGTGTAGCCAAGTTTACATTCCATGTATTAGTGATATCTTATGATGTTTCTTTTTCTGTGTGACTTATTTCACGTAGAATCATCGTACCTCAATCCACTCATTATGCCGCTACATGCCTGATGACATAGATATAATTGCTGAGTGATATTCCATTGTACGTATGTACCAGAACTTCTTTATCCATTTTTCACTTTCTGGGATATTTAACTTGTACCGTAGATGAGGTTCTTGTAAACAGAGCCGTCCCAAACTTTGGGGTGGCTGTGTGTTTTTGATTTTAATTTCCCAAAGCTATAGGACCATAAGTGGAAGTGCCATAGGCTGTGTTGCTTTGTTTCCTACGTGTTTCAGGAAACACCGTACACTTCTCCAGATTGCCTGTTGGCAATTTACATCCCGTAAATCAATACTATAAGGCTCCCTGTTCTCCATGGCCTGTCCTGTCTTTCTGGATTTTACACTTTTTTCAGATGGCCCTTTTGACTGGGGCGCAGTGAGACTTCATTGTAGTGCAGATTTCCTGTACACACTTGCTTGGTTGGCCAAAAAGTGCGTATGCGTTTTTTCCTGAATATATTAAGGAAAAAACGCTTACACCCATTTTGGCCAAGTGCATCATTGTCAACATTCTGTCTCTTTTCCTGTGCTTTAAGTGCAATTCCAGTCTACCCCCTGTAATCGTTTTCCTGGAATTCTGGCCCGCTTTCTAGTCCTCTTCGCAGACTTACTTCAATATATTTTTGGACGATAGCTGTGATTCATAACTCTGCAGGTTTGTGAATTACAGTGCCCCTGAGCTCCTTTCTTCAACTCGCATTCTTCTGAGCTGGCTGCAAAACCGCAGGATTGCTTCAGTCCCTAATCTGTTTCTGGCAGGGCACGCTGAGCCTTTGATTAATTCCTCTTCCTGGTGGGCAGTGAGTGATACATTTGCCCGTACAGACTCCCACAGCTAGTCTCTCATTGGTTCTCCCTATTCCTGTTCATCTTGCGCAGAAATTGCAAACTGTGCCAAACAGGAGGTTAAAGGCACTGACTCTCCAAGTGTCGAGTGTGTTAGTGAAGGGTCTGGAATGGTGAACCCGAGTACCAGGGGACAAAAAGTGAGATGCATTTGAAAACATTTCCCAATCACACAGTGTACCATAGTCTGGGTTTCCCATGCGTGTTTTAGCTGAAGGAAGAATTTCTTAAACCTAGAGAGTTGGGACCCTTGGAATGGGTACCAAGCAGTATGACTTCAAAGGGTCTGCATTTGCTAACCGAACCTCACCAATGCTATCAGCCAGAAGTGTCGAAACTTATGTCTCACCGAGCTCTGGGTGTAGATGTGGTAAATCCAGGTTGCATCACAAGCTCTGAATGAATTATGTAAGAATTGCTCTCTATTTCACTGTCATTGTGTTTTGTTTTTGAAATTTTTTTTATAAAGGGATTTATCGGATTTTCATTGCTGCGTTTAGGCCGCTGTACACACGCTTGATTCTCTTACAGACACATATAAATCCATGGGTTTTAACATTCTTACTAATCATGTATATTCCTAAGGGTAGAATATGTGGTGTTGAGCCCATTTCGTTGAGCAAGAAGTAGGTCTTGTCTCTTACATATTTGGCTTATGGAACGGTATCTGTGCTAATTAAAATCTCTGGTTTTATGCAGCCCCGCAACTCACCTTTCCACATAAGCAAGCATAAGTTGGTTTTCTAAATTTGAGACCCTGTTCTGTTTTGTAGTTCAGTTCATCTGTAGCCAAGTTTACATTCCGTGTATTAGTGATATCTTATGATGTTTCTTTTTCTGTGAGACTTATTTCACGTAGAATCATCGTACCTGAATCCACTCATTATGCCGCTACGGGCCTGATGACATAGATTTCATTGCTGAGTGATATTTCATTGTACGTATGTACCACAACTTCTTAATCCATTTTTCGCTTTCTGGGATATTTAACTTGTACCGTAAATGAGGTTTTTGTAAACAGAGCCATCCCAAATTTTGGGGTGGATGTGTGTTTTTGATTTTAATGTCCCTAAGCTACAGGAATATAAGTGGAAGTGCCATAGGCTGTGTTCCTTTGTTTCCTACGTGTTTCAGGAAACACCATACACTTCTCCAGTGTGGCTGTTGGCAATTTATATCCCGCCCATCAGCATAACAAGGCTCCATGTTCTCCATGGCCTGTCCTGCCTTTCTGGAGTTTACACTTTTTTCAGATGGCCCTGTTGACTGGTGGGCAGTGAGACTTCCCTTGTAGTGCAGATTTCCTTTACACGCTTGCTTAATTGGCCAAAAAGGGCGTATGCGTTTTTTCCTGAATATATTCAGGAAAAAATGCATATGCACTTTTTGGCCAAGTGCATCATTGTCGACATTCTGCCTCTTTTCCTATGCTTTAAGTGTAGTTCCAGTCTACCCCCTGAAACCGTTTTCCTGAAATTCTGCCCCTCTTTCAAGTCCGCTTCGCAGACTTACTTCAATATATTTTTGGACGAAAGCTGTCATTCATAACACTGCAGGTTTGTGAATTACAGTGCCCCTGAGCTCATTTCTTCAACTCGTTTTCTTGTGAGCTGGCAGCAAAACCGCAGGATTGCTTTAGGCCCTAACCTCTTTCTGGCAGGGCACACTGAGCCATTGGTTAATTCCTCTTCCTGGTGGGAAATGAGCATTACATTTGCCCGTGCAGACACCTACAGCTAGTCTCTCATTGGTTCTCCCTATTCCTGTTCACCTTGCGCAGAATTTGCAAACTGTGCCAAACAGGAGCTTAAAGGCACTGACTCTCCAAGTGAGGAGAGTGTTAGTAAAGCGTCTGGAATGGTGAACCAGAGTACCAGGGAACGAAAACTGAGATGCATTTGAAAACGTTTCCCAATCACACGGTGGACCATACTCTGGGTTTCCCATGCATGTTTTAGCTGAAGGAAGAATCCCTTAAACCTGGAGAGTTGGGACCCATGGAAAGGGTTCCATGCAGTATGACTTCAAAGGGTCTGCATTTGCTCACCGAACCTCACCAATGCTATCAGCCCAAAGTGTCCAGCCTTATGTCTCACCCAGCTCTGGGTGTAGATGTGGTAAATCCAGGTTGCATCACAAGCCCTGAATGAATTATTTAAGAATTGCTCTCTATTTTACTGTCATTGTGTTTTGTATTTGAAAATTGTTTTGATAATGGGATTTATCGGGTTTTCACTGCTACCTTTATGCCGCTGTACACACGCATGTTTCTCTTACGGAGACATATAAATCCGTGGGTTTTAAGATTCTTACTAGTCAGGTATATTCCTAGGCCTTGAACATGGGGTGTTGAGTCCATTTCGTTGAGCAAGGTGTAGGTCTGGTCTATTACTTATTTGGCTTATGGAACGGTATCTGTGCTAATTTCAATCTCTGGTTTTATGCAGCACCCCAACTCACCTTTCCCCATAAGCAAGCATAAGTTGGTTTTCTAAATTTGAGACCCTGTTCTGTTTTGTAATTCAGTTCATGTGTAGGCAAGTTTACATTCCGTGTATTAGTGATATCTTATGATGTTTCTTTTTCAGTGTGACTTATTTCACGTAGAATCATCGTACCTGAATACTCTCATTATGCCGCTATGTGCCTGATGACACAGATATAATTGCTGAGTGATATTCCATTGTACGTATGTACCAGAACTTCTTTATCCATTTTTCACTTTCTGGGATATTTAACTCGTACCGTAGATGAGGTTCTTGTAAACAGAGCCGTCCCAAACTTTGGGGTGGCTGTGTGTTTTTGATTTTAATTTCCCAAAGCTATAGGACCATAAGTGGAAGTGCCATAGGCTGTGTTGCTTTGTTTCCTACGTGTTTCAGGAAACACCATACACTTCTCCAGAGTGGCTGTTGGCAATTTACATCCCGTAAATCAATATTATAAGGCTCCCTGTTCTCCATGGCCTGTCCTGTCTTTCTGGATTTTACACTTTTTTCAGATGGCCCTTTTGATTGGGGCACAGTGAGACTTCATTGTAGTGCAGATTTCCTGTACACGCTTGCTTGGTTGGCCAAAAAGTGCGTATGCGTTTTTTCCTGAATATATTAAGGAAAAAACGCATACGCCCATTTTGGCCAAGTGCATCATTGTCAACATTCTGCCTCTTTTCCTGTGCTTTAAGTGCAATTCCAGTCTACCCCTGAAATCATTTTCCTAGAATTCTGCCCCGCTTTCTAGTCCTCTTCGCAGACTTACTTCAATATATTTTTGGACGATAGCTGTCATTCATAACTCTGCAGGTTTGTGAATTACAGTGTCCCTTAGCTCCTTTCTTTAACTCGCATTCTTCTGAGCTGGCTGCAAAACCACAGGATTGTTTCAGTCCCTAATCTGTTTCCGGCAGGGCACACTGAGCCTTTGGTTAATTCCTGTTCCTGGTGGGCAGTGAGCAATACATTTGCCCGTACAGACACTTACAGCTAGTCTCTCATTGGTTCTCCCTATTCCTGTTCATCTTGCGCAGAAATTGTAAACTGTGCCAAACAGGAGGTTAAAGGCACTGACTCTCCGCGTGGGGAGAGTGTTAGTGAAGGGTCTGGAATGGTGAACCCGAGTACCAGGGGACAAAAACTGAGATGCATTTGAAAACATTTCCCAATCACACAGTGTACCATAGTCTGGGTTTCCCATGCGTGTTTTAGCTGAAGGAAGAATTTCTTAAACCTAGAGAGTTGGGACCCTTGGAATGGGTACCAAGCAGTATGACTTCAAAGGGTCTGCATTTGCTAACCGAACCTCACCAATGCTATCAGCCAATATGTCGAAACTTATGTCTCACCGAGCTCTGGGTGTAGATGTGGTAAATCCAGGTTGCATCACAAGCTCTGAATGAATTATTTAAGAATTGCTCTCTATTTCACTGTCATTGTGTTTTGTTTTTGAAATTTTTTTTATAACGGGGTGTATCGGATTTTCATTGCTGCGTTTAGGCCACTGTACACACGCTCGATTCTCTTACGGAGATATATAAATCCATGGGTTTTAACATTCTTACTAATCACGTATATTCCTAAGGGTAGAATATGTGGTGTTGAGCCCATTTCGTTGAGCAAGAAGTAGGTCTTGTCTCTTACATATTTGGCTTATGGAACGGTATCTGTGCTAATTAAAATCTCTGGTTTTATGCAGCCCCGCAACTCACCTTTCCACATAAGCAAGCATAAGTTGGTTTTCTAAATTTGAGACCCTGTTCTGTTTTGTAGTTCAGTTCATCTGTAGCCAAGTTTACATTCCATGTATTAGTGATATCTTATGATATTTCTTTTTCTGTGTGACTTATTTCACGTAGAATCATGGTACCTGTATCCATTCATTATGCCGCTCTGGGCCTGATGACATAGATTTCATTGCTGCGTGATATTCCGTTGTACATACGTACCACAACTTCTTTATCCATTTTTCGGTTTCTGGGATATTTAACTTGTACCATAGAGGAGGTTTTTTGTAAACGGAGCCGTCCCAAACTTTATGGGGTTGCGTGATTTTGATTTTAATATCCCTAAGCTATAGGACCATAAGTGGAATTGCTATAGGCTGTGTTGCTTTGTTTCCTACGTGTTTCAGGAAGCACAATACACTTCTCCATAGTGGCTGTTGGCAATTTACATCCCGCCCAACAGCATAACAAGGCTTACTGTTCTACATGGCCTGATCTGCCTTTCTGGATTTTACACTTTTTTCAGATGGCCCTTTTTGACCGGGGGGCGGTGAAACTTCATTGTAGTGGAGATTTCCTTTACACACTAGCTTGGTTGGCCAAAAAGGTCGTATGCGTTTTTTCCTGAATATATTCAGGATAAAACCCATATGACCTTTTTGGCCAAGTGCATCATTGTTGACATTCTGCCTCTTTTCCTATGGTTTAAGTGCAATTCCAGTCGATCCCCTGAAATCATTTTCCTGAAATTCTGCCCTGCTTTGCAGTCCTCTTCGCAGGCTTACTTCAATATAATTTTGGACGATAGCTGTCATTCATAACTCTGCAGGTTTGTGAGTTACAGTGCCCCTGAGTTCCCTTCTTCCACACGCTTCTTGTGAGCTGGCCGCAAACCCGCAGGATTGCTTCAGGCCCTAATCTGTTTCAGGCACGGCATGCTGAGCCTTTGGTTAATTCCTCTTCCTGGTGGGAAATGAGCATGAAATTTGCCCGTGCAGACACCTACAGCTAGTCTCTCATTGGTTCTCCCTATTCCTGTGCATCTTGCGCAGAAATTGCAAACTGTGCCAAACAGGAGGTTAAAGGCACTGACTCTCCGAGTGGGGAGAGTGTTAGTAAAGGGTCTGGAATTGTGAACCCGAGTAAAAGGGGACAAAACTGAGATGCATTTGAAAACGTTTCCCGGTCACACGGTGCACCATACTGTGGGTTTCCCATGCATGCTTTAGCTGAAGGAAGAATCACTTAAACCTGGAGAGTTGGGACCCATGGAATGGGTACCATGCAGTATGACTTCAAATGGTCTGCATTTGCTCATCGAACCTCACCAATGCTATCAGCCCGAAGTGTCCAACCTTATGTCTCTCTCAGCTCTGGGATTAGATGAGGTAAATCCAGGTTGCATCACAAGTCCTGAATGAATTATTTACGAATTGCTCTCTATTTCAGTGTCATTGTGTTTTGTTTTTGTAATTCATTTTGATAATAGGATTTATCGGATTTTCCCTGCTGCCTTCATGCAGCTGTACACACGCTTGATTCTCTTATGGAGACATACAAATCCATGGGTTTGAAGATTCTTACTAGTCAGGTGTATTCCTAGGCGTTGAATATAGGGTGTTTAGCCCATTTCGTTGAGCAAGTGGTAGGTCTTGACTATTACATATTTGACTTATGGAATGGTATCTGTGCTAATTTCTATCTCTGATTTTATGCAGCACCCAACTCAACTTTCCCCTTAAGCAAACATAAGTTGGTTTTCTAAATTTGAGACCCTGTTCTGTTTTGTAATTCAGTTCATGTGTAGCCAAGATTACATTCCGTGTATTAGTGATATCTTATGATATTTCATTTTATGTGTGACTTATTTCACTTAGAATCATTGTACCAGAATTCAATCATTATGCCACGACGGGCCTGATGTTATAGATTGCATTGGTGAGTGATATTCCATTGTATGTACGTACCACAACTTCTTTATCCATTTTTCGCTTTCTGGGATATTTAACTTGTACCGTAGAAGATGTTCTTGTAAACAGAGCCGTCTGAAACTTTGGGGCAGCTGTGTGTTTTTGATTTTAATTTCCCTAAGCTATAGGACCATAAGTGGAAGTGCCGTAGGCTCCGTTGCTTTGTTTTTTAGGTGTTTCAGGAAACACCATACACTTCTCCAGAGTGGCTGTTGGCAATTTACATCTTACCCATCAGCATAACATGGCTCCCTGTTCTCCATGGCCTGTGCTGCATTTCTGGATTTTACACTTTTTTCAGATGACCCTTTTGACCGGGGGGCAATGAGACTTCATTGTAGTGCAGATTTCTCTAACATGCTTGCTTGGTTGGCCAAAAAGGGCATATGCGTTTTTTCCTGAATATATTCAGGAAAAAACGCATATGCCCTTTTTGGCCACGTGCATCATTGTCGACGTTCTGCCTCTTTTCCTATGCTTTAAATGCAATTCCACTCTACTCCCTGAAACCGCTTTCCTGCAATTCTGCCCCGATTTCAAGTCCTCTTCGCAGCCCTCCTTCAATATATTTTTGGACAATAGCTGTCATTTATAACTTTGCAGGTTTGAGAATTACAGTGCCCCTGAGCTCCTTTCTTCAAATCGTTTTCTTGTGAGCTGGCCGCAAACCCGCAGGATTGCTTCAGGCCCTAATCTGGTTCAGGCAAGGCATGCTGAGCCTTTGGTTAATTCCTCTTCCTGGTTGGAAATGAGCATTAAATTTGCCCGTGCAGACACCTACAGCTAGTCTCTCATTGGTTCTCCCTATTCCTGTTCATCTTGCGCAGAAATTGCAAACTGTGCCAAACAGGAGGTTAAAGGCACTGACTCTCCAAGCGGGGAGAGTGTTAGTAAAGGGTCTGGAATTGTGAACCCGAGTAAAAGGGGACGAAAACTGAGATGCATTTGAAAACGTTTCCCGGTGACACGGTGCACCATACTGCGGGTTTCCCATGCATGTTTTAGCTGAAGGAAGCATCGCTTAAACCTGGAGAGTTGGGACCCATGGAATGGGTACCATGCAGGATGCCTTCAAATGGTCTGCATTTGCTCATTGAACCTCACCAATGCTATCAGCCCGAAGTGTCCAACCTTATATCGCACTCAGCTCTGGGTGTAGATGAGGTAAATCCAGGTTGCATCACAAGCCCTGAATGAATTATTTACGAATTGCTCTCTATTTCAGTGTCATTGTGTTTTGTTTTTGTAATTCATTTTGATAATTGGATTTATCGGATTTTCTCTGCTGCATTCATGAAGCTGTACACACGCTTGATTCTCTTATGGAGACATATAAATCCATGGGTTTGAAGATTCTTACTAGTCAGGTGTATTCCTAGGCATTGAATATAGGGTGTTTATCCCATTTCGTTGAGAAAGGGGTAGGTCTGGAGTATTACATATTTAACTTATGGAATGGTATCTGTGCTAATATCTATCTCTGGTTTTATGCAGCACCGCAACTCACCTTTCCCCTTAAGCAAACATAAGTTGGTTTTCTAAATTTGAGACCCTGTTCTGTTTTGTAATTCAGTTCATGTGTAGCCAAGATTACATTCCGTGTATTAGTGATATCATATGATGTTTCATTTTCTGTGTGACTTATTTCACTTAGAATCATTGTTCCTGAATCCACTCATTGTGCCACGTTGGGCCAGATGACATAGATTTCATTGGTGAGTGATATTCCATTGTACGTACGTACCACAACTTCTTTATCCATTTTTTGCTTTCTGGGATATTTAACTTGTACCGTAGACGAGGTTCTTGTAAACAGATCCGTCTGAAATTTAGGTTGGCTGTGTGTTTTTGATTTTAATTTCCCTAAGCTATAGGACCATAAGTGGAAGAGCCGTAGGCTCCGTTGCTTTGTTTTTTAGGTGTTTCAGGAAACACCATACACTTCTCCAGAGTGGCTGTTGGCAATTTACATCCCACCCATCAGCATAACAAGGCTCCCTGTTCTCCATGGCCTGTGCTGCATTTCTGGATTTTAAACTTTTTTCAGATGGCCCTTTTGACCGGGGGGCAGTGAGACTTCATTGTAGTGCAGATTTCTTTAACATGCTTGCTTGGTTGGCCAAAAAGTGTGTATGCGTTTTTTCCTGAATATATTTAGGAAAAAACTCATACGCCCTTTTTAGCCGAGTGCATCATGGTTGACGTTCTGCCTCTTTTCCTATGCTTTAAATGCAATTCCAGTCTACCCCCTGAAATCGTTTTCCTGCAATTCTGCCCCGCTTTCAAGTCCTCTTCGCAGACTTCCTTCAATATGTTTTTGGACGATAGCTGTCATTTATAACTCTGCAGTTTTGTGAATTACAGTGCCCCTGACCTCCTTTCTTCAAATCGCTTTCTTGTGAGCTGGCCGCAAACCCGCAGGATTGCTTCAGGCCCTAATCTGGTTCCAGCACGGCATGCTGAGCCTTTGGTTAATTCCTCTTCCTGGTGGGAAATGAGCGTTAAATTTGCCCGTGCAGACACCTACAGATAGTCTCTCATTGGTTCTCCCTATTCCTGTTCATCTTGCGTAGAAATTGCAAACTGTGCCAAACAGCAGGTTAAAGGCACTGACTCTCCAAGTGGGGAGAGTGTTAGTAAAGGGTCTGGAATTGTGAACCCGAGTAAAAGGGGACGAAAACTGAGATGCATTTGAAAACGTTTCCCAGTCACACGGTGCACCATACTGTGGGTTTCCCATGCATGCTTTAGCTGAAGGAAGAATCGCTTAAACCTGGAGAGTTGGGACCAATGGAATGGGTACCATGCAGTATGACTTCAAATGGTCTGCATTTGCTCATCGAACCTCACCAATGTTATCAGCCCGAAGTGTACAACCTTATGTCTCACTCAGCTCTGGGTGTAGATGAGGTAAATCCAGGTTGCATCACAAGCCCTGAATGAATTATATAAGAATTGCTCTCTATTTCACTGTCATTGTGTTTTGTTTTTGTAATTCATTTTCATATTAGGATTTATCGGATTTTCTCTGCTGCCTTCATGCAGCTGTACAAACGCTTGATTCTCTTATGGAGACATATAAATCCATGGGTTTGAAGATTCTTACTAGTCAGGTGTATTCCTAGGCATTGAATATATGGTGTTTAGCCCATTTCGTTGAGCAAGGGTTAGGTCTTGACTTACATATTTGACGTATGGACTGGTATCTGTGCTCATTTCTATCTCTGGTTTTATGCAGCACCCCAACTCACCTTTCCCCTTAAGCAAACATAAGTTGCTTTTCTAAATTTGAGACCCTGTTCTGTTTTGTAATTCAGTTCATGTGTAGCCAAGATTACATTCGGTGTATTAGTGATATCTTATGATGTTTCATATTCTGTGTGACTTATTTCACTTAGAATCATCGTACCTGAATCCACTCATTATGCCACGACGGGCCAGATGACATAGATTTCATTGGTGAGTGATATTCCATTGTATGTACGTACCACAACTTCTTAATCCATTTTTCGCTTTCTGGGATATTTAACTTGTACCGTAGATGAGGTTTTTGTAAACAGCCATCCCAAATTTTGGGGTGGATGTGTGTTTTTGATTTTAATGTGCCTAAGCTACTGGACCATAAGTGGAAGTGCCATAGGCTGTGTTGATTTGTTTCCTACGTGTTTCAGGAAACACCATACACTTCTCCAGTGTGGCTGTTGGCAATTTACATCCTGCCCATCAGCATAACAAGGCTCCATGTTCTCCATGGCCTGTCCTGCCTTTCTGGATTTTACACTTTTTCCAGATGGCCCTGTTGACTGGGGGGCAGTGAGACTTCCCTTGTAGTGCAGATTTCCTTTACATGCTTGCTTAGTTGGCCAAAAAGCGCGTATGCCTTTTTTCCTGAATATATTCAGGAAAAAACGCATATGCACTTTTTGGCCAAGTGCATCATTGTCGACGTTCTGCCTCTTTTCCTATGCTTTAAATGCAATACCCGTGTACCCCCTGAAGTAGTTTTCCTGCAATTCTGCCACGCTTACAAGTTCTCTTTGCATCCTTCCTTCAATATATTTTTGGACGATAGCTGTCATTTATAACTCTGCAGGTTTGTGAGTTACAGTGCCCCTGAGCTCCTTTCTTCAACTCGCTATCTTGTGAGCTGGTCGCAAACCCGCAAGATTGCTTCAGGCCCTAATCTGGTTCGGGCAGGGCATGCTGAGCCTTTGGTTAATTCCTCTTCCTTGTGGGAAATGAGCGTTAAATTTGCCTGTGCAGACACCTACAGCTAGTCTCTCATTGGTTCTCCCTATTCCTGTTCATCTTGCGCAGAAATTGCAAGCTGTGCCAAACAGGAGGTTAAAGGCACTGACTCTCCAAGTGGGGAGAGTGTTAGTAAAGGGTCTGGAATGGTGAACGCGAGTAAAAGGGGACAAAAACTGAGATGAATTTGAAAACGTTTGCCGGTCACATGGTGCACCATACTGTGGGTTCCCCATGCATGTTTTAGCTGAAGGAAGAATCCTTTAAACCTGGAGAGTTGAGATCCAAGGAATGGGTACCATGCAGTATGACTTCAAAGGGTCTGCATTTGCTCATCGAACCTCACCAATGCTATCAGCCCGAAGTGCCCAACCTTATGTCTCACTCAGCTCTGGGTGTAAATGTGGTAAATCCAGGTTGCATCACAAGCCCTGAATGAATTATTTAAGAATTGCTCTCTATTTCACTGTCCTTGTGTTTTGTTTTGTAATTCATTTGATAATGGGATTTATCGGATTTTCTCTGCTGCATTCATGCCGCTGTATACACACTTGATTTCCTTATGGAGACATATAAATCCATGGGTTTGAAGATTCTTACTAGTCAGGTATATTCCCAGGCGTTGAATATGGGGTGTTGAGTCCATTTCGTTTAGCAAGGAGTAGGTCTTGTCTATTACATATTTGGCTTATGGAATGGTATCTGTGTTAATTTCAATCTCTGGTACTATGCAATACGCCAACTCATCTTTCCCCATAAGCAAGCATAAGTTGTTTTTCTAAATTTAAGGCCCTGTTCTGTTTTGTAATTCAGTTCATGTGTAGCCAAGTTTACATTCCGTGTATTAGTGATATCTTATGATGTTTCTTTTTCTGTGTGACTTATTTCACTTAGAATCATCGTACCTAAATCCACTCATTATGCCGCTACGGGCCTGATGACATAGATTTGATTGCTGAGTGATATTACATTGTACGTACATACCACAACTTCTTTATCCATTTTTCGCTTTCTGGGATATTTAACTTGTACCATAGACGAGGTTCTTGTAAACAGAGCCGTCCCAAACATTGGGGTGGATGTGTGTTTTTGATTTTAATGTCCCTAAGCTACAGGAATATAAGTGGAAGTGCCATAGGCTGTGTTGCTTTGTTTCCTACAAGTTTCAGTAAACACCATACACTTCTCCAGAGTGGCTGTTGGCAATTTACATCCCGCCCGTCAGCATAACAAGGCTCCCTGTTCTCCATGGCCTGTCCTGTATTTCTGGATTTTACACTTTTTTCAGATGGCCCTGTTGACCGGGGGGCAGTGAGACTTCCCTTGTAGTGCAGATTTTTTTTCACGCTTGCTTGGTTGGCCAAAAATGGTATATGCGTTTTCTCCTGAATATATTCAGGAAAAAACGCATATGCCCTTTTTAGCCAAGTGCATCATTGTCGACATTCTGCCTCTTTTCCTATGCTTTAAGTGCAATTCCAGTCTACCCCCTGAAATCGTTTTCCTGAAATTCTGCCCCTCTTTCAAGTCATCTTCGCAGACTTACTTCAGTATATTTTTGGACGATAGCTGTCATTCATAACTCTGCACGTTTCTGAATTACAGTGCCCCTGAGCTCCTTTCTTCAACTCGTTTTCTTGTGAGCTGGCAGCAAAACCGCAGGATTGCTTTAGGCCCTAAGCTCTTTCCAGCAGGGGACGCTGAGCATTTGGTTAATTACTCTTCATGGTGGGAAATGATCGTTACATTTGCCAGTGCAGACACCTACAGCTAGTCTCTCATTGATTCTCCCTATTCCTGTTCATCTTGCGCAGAAATTGCAAACTGTGCCAAACAGGAGGTTAAAGGCACTGTCTCTCCAAGTGGGGAGAGTGTTAGTAAAGGGTCTGGAATGGTGAACCCGAGTACCAGGGGACGAAATCTGAGATGCATTTGAAAACGTTTCCCAATCACATGGTGGACCATACTCTGGGTTTCCCATGCATGTTTTAGCTGAAGGAAAAATCGCTTAAACCTGGAGAGTTGGGACCCATGGAATGGGTACCATGCAGTATGACTGCGAAGTGTATGCATTTGCTCACCGAACCTCACCAATGCTATCAGCCCGAAGTGTCCAGGCTTATGTCTCACGCAGCTCTGGGTTTAGATGTGGTAAATCCAGGTTGCATCACAAGCCCTGAATGAATTATTTAAGAATTGCTCTCTATTTCACTGTCATTGTGTTTTGTATTTGAAAATTATTTTTATAATGGGATTTATCGGATTTTCACTGCTGCGTTTATGCTGCTGTACACACGCTTGATTCTCTTAAGGAGACATATTAATCCATGGGTTTTAAGTTTCTTACTAGTCAGGTATATTCCTAGGCGTTGAATATGGGGTGTTGAGTCCATTTCGTTGAGCAAGGAGTAGGTCTTGTCTGTTACATATATGGATTATGGAATGGTATCTGTGCTAATTTCTATCTCTGGTTTTATGCAGCACCCCAACTCACCTTTCCCCATAAGCAAGCATAAGTTGGTTTTCTAAATTTGAGACCCTTTTCTGTTTTGTAATTCAGTTCATGTGTAGCCAAGTTTTCATTCCGTGTATTAGTGATATCTTATGATGTTTCTTTTTCTGTGTGACTTATTTCACTTAGAATCATCGTACCTGAATCCACTCATTATGCCGCAACGGGTCTGATGACATAGATTTCATTGCTGAGTGATATTCCATTGTACGTACGTACCACAACTTCTTTATCCATTTTTCGCTTTCTCGGATATTTACCTCGTACCTTAGATGAGGTTCTACTAAACAGAGCCGTCCCAAACTTTGGGGTGGCTGTGTGTTTTTGATTTTAATGTCCCTAAGCTATAGGACCATAAGTGGAAATGCCATAGGCTGTGTTGCTTTGTTTCCTTCGTGTTTCAGGAAACACCATACACTTCTCCAGAGTGGCTGTTGGCAATTTTCATCCCGCCCATCAGCATAACAAGACTCCCTGTTCTCCATGGCCTAGCCTGTCTTTCTGGATTTTACACTTTTTTCAGATGGCCCTGTTGTCCGGGGGGCAGTGAGACTTCCCTTGTAGTGGAGATTTCCTTTACACGTTTGCTTGGTTGGCCAAATAGGGCGTATGCTTTTTTCCTGAATATATTCAGGAAAAAACGCATACGCCCTTTTTGGCCAAGTGCATCATTGTCGACATTCTGCCTCTTTTCCTATGGTTTAAGTGCAATGCCAGTCTACCCCCTGAAATCGTATTCCTGAAATTCTGCCCCTATTTCAAGTCCTCTTCGCAGACTTACTTCAATATATTTTTGGACGAGAGCTGTCATTCATAACTCTGCAGGTTTGTGAATTACAGTGCCCCTGAGCTCATTTCTTCAACTCGTTTTCTTGTGAGCTGGCAGCAAAACCGCAGGATTGCTTTAGGCCCTAATCTCTTTCTGGCAGGGCACGCTGAGCCATTGGTTAATTCCTCTTCCTGGTGGGAAATGGGCGTTACATTTGCCCGTGCAGACACCTACAGCTAGTCTCTCATTGGTTCTCCCTACTCCTGTTCACCTTGCGCAGAAATTGCAAACTGTGCCAAACAGGAGCTTAAAGGCACTGACTCTCCAAGTGGGGAGAGGGTTAGTAAAGCGTCTGGAATGGTGAACCCGAGTACCAGGGGACGAAAACTGAGATGCATTTGAAAACGTTTCCCAATCACACGGTGGACCATACTCTGGGTTTCCCATGCATGTTTTAGCTGAAGGAAGAATCCCTTAAACCTGGAGAGTTGGGACCCATGGAAAGGGTTCCATGCAGTATGACTTCAAAGGGTCTGCATTTGCTCACTGAACCTCACCACTGCTATCAGCCCGAAGTGTCCAGCCTTATGTCTCACCCAGCTCTGTGTGTAGATGTGGTAAATCCAGGTTGCATCACAAGCCCTGAATGAATTATTTAAGAATTGCTCTCTATTTCACTGTCATTGTGTTTTGTATTTGAAAATTATTTTGATAATGGGATTTATCGGGTTTTCACTGCTACCTTTATGCCGCTGTACACACGCATGTTTCTCTTATGGAGACATATAAATCCGTGGGTTTTAAGATTCTTACTAGTCAGGTATATTCCTAGGCCTTGAATATGGGGTGTTGAGTCCATTTCGTTGAGTAAGGAGTAGGTCTGGTCTATTACTTATTTGTTTTATGGAACGGTTTCTGTGCTAATTTCAATCTCTGGTTTTATGCAGCACCCCAACTCACCTTTCCCCATAAGCAAGCATAAGTTGGTTTTCTAAATTTGAGACCCTTTTCTGTTTTGTAATTCAGTTCATGTGTAGCCAAGTTTACATTCCGTGTATTAGTGATATCTTATGATGTTTCTTTTTCTGTGTGACTTATTTCACGTAGAATCATCGTACCTGAATACTCTCATTATGCCGCTATGGGCCTGATGACATAGATATAATTGCTGAGTGATATTCCATTGTACGTATGTACCAGAACTTCTTTATCCATTTTTCACTTTCTGGGATATTTAACTCGTACCGTAGATGAGGTTCTTGTAACCAGAGCCGTCCCAAACTTTGGGGTGGCTGTGTGTTTTTGATTTTAATTTCCCAAAGCTATAGGACCATAAGTGGAAGTGCCATAGGCTGTGTTGCTTTGTTTCCTACGTGTTTCAGGAAACACCATACACTTCTCCAGAGTGGCTGTTGGCAATTTACATCCCGTAAATCAATATTATAAGGCTCCCTGTTCTCCATGGCCTGTCCTGTCTTTCTGGATTTTACACTTTTTTCAGATGGCCCTTTTGACTGGGGCGCAGTGAGACTTCATTGTAGTGCAGATTTCCTGTACACGCTTGCTTGGTTGGCCAAAAAGTGCGTATGCGTTTTTTCCTGAATATATTAAGGAAAAAACGCTTACGCCCATTTTGGCCAAGTGCATCATTGTCAACATTCTGTCTCTTTTCCTGTGCTTTAAGTGCAATTCCAGTCTACCCCCTGAAATAGTTTTCCTGGAATTCTGCCCCGCTTTCTAGTCCTCTTCGCAGACTTACTTCAATATATTTTTGGACGATAGCTGTCATTCATACCTCTGCAGGTTTGTGAATTACAGTGCCCCTGAGCTCCTTTCTTCAACTCGCATTCTTCTGAGCTGACTGCAAAACCGCAGGATTGCTTCAGTCCCTAATCTGTTTCCGGCAGGGCACGCTGAGCCTTTGATTGATTCCTCTTCCTGGTGGGCAGTGAGGGATACATTTGCCCGTACAGACTCCTACAGCTAGTCTCTCATTGGTTCTCCCTATTCCTGTTCATCTTGCGCAGAAATTGCAAACTGTGCCAAACAGGAGGTTAAAGGCACTGACTCTCCGAGTGGGGAGAGTGTTAGTGAAGGGTCTGGAATGGTGAACCCGAGTCCCTGGGGACAAAAACTGAGATGCATTTGAAAACATTTCCCAATCACCCAGTGTACCATAGTCTGGGTTTCCCATGCATGTTTTAGCTGAAGGAAGAATTTCTTAAACCTAGAGAGTTGGGACCCTTGGAATGGGTACCAAGCAGTATGACTTCAAAGGGTCTGCATTTGCTAACCAAACCTCACCAATGCTATCAGCCAGAAGTGTCGAAACTTATGTCTCACCGAGCTCTGGGTGTAGATGTGGTAAATCCAGGTTGCATCACAAGCTCTGAATGAATTATTTAAGAATTGCTCTCTATTTCACTGCCATTGTGTTTTGTTTTTGAAATTTTTTTTATAACGGGATTTATCGGATTTTCATTGCTGCGTTTAGGCCTCTGTACACACGCTTGATTCTCTTACGGAGACATATAAATCTATGGGTTTTAACATTCTTACTAATCACGTATATTCCTAAGGGTAGAATATGTGGTGTTGAGCCCATTTCGTTGAGCAAGAAGTAGGTCTTGTCTCTTACATATTTGGCTTAAGGAACGGTATCTGTGCTAATTAAAATCTCTGGTTTTATGCAGCACCACAACTCACCTTTCCACATAAGCAAGCATAAGTTGGTTTTCTAAATTTGAGACCCTGTTCTGTTTTGTAGTTCAGTTCATCTGTAGCCAAGTTTACATTCCGTGAATTAGTGATATCTTATGATATTTCATTTTCTGTGAGACTTATTTCACGTAGAATGATCGTACCTGAATCCACTCATTATGCCGCTACGGGCCTGATGACATAGATTTCATTGCTGAGTGATGTTACATTGTACGTACGTACCACAACTTCTTAATCCATTTTTCGCTTTCTGGGATATTTAACTTGTACCGTAGATGAGGTTTTTGTAAACAGAGCCATCCCAAATTTTGGGGTGGATGTGTGTTTTTGATTTTAATGTCCCTAAGCTACTGGACCATAAGTGGAAGTGCCATAGGCTGTGTTGCTTTGTTTCCTACATGTTTCAGGAAACACCATACACTTCTCCAGTGTGGCTGTTGGCAATTTACATCCTGCCCATCAGCATAACAAGGCTCCATGTTCTCCATGGCCTGTCCTGCCTTTCTGGGTTTTACACTTTTTCCAGATGGCCCTGTTGACTGGGGGGCAGTGAGACTTCCCTTGTAGTGCACATTTCTTTACACGCTTGCTTAGTTGGCCAAAAAGGGCGTATGCGTTTTTTCCTGAATATATTCAGGAAAAAACGCATACGCCCTTTTTGGCCAAGTGCATCATTGTCGACATTCTGCCTCTTTTCCTATGCTTTAAGTGTAATTCCAGTCTACACCCTGAAACCGTTTTCCTGAAATTCTGCCCCTCTTTCAAGTCCGCTTCGCAGACTTACTTCAATATATTTTTGGACGATAGCTGTCATTCATAACTCAGCAGGTTTGTGAATTACAGTGCCCCTGAGCTCATTTCTTCAACTCGTTTTCTTGTGAGCTGGCAGCAAAACCGCAGGATTGCTTTAGGCCCTACTCTCTTTCTGGCAGGGCATGCTGAGCCATTGGTCAATTCCTCTTCCTGGTGGGAAATGAGCGTTCCATTTGCCCGTGCAGACACCTACAGCTAGTCTCTCATTGGTTCTCCCTATTTCTGTTCACCTTGCGCAGAAATTGCAAACTGTGCCAAACAGGAGCTTAAAGGCACTGACTCTCCAAGTGGGGAGAGGGTTAGTAAAGCTTCTGGAATGGTGAACCCGAGTAACAGGGGACGAAAACTGAGATGCATTTGAAAACGTTTCCCAATCACACGGTGGACCATATTCTGGGTTTCCCATGCATGTTTTAGCTGAAGGAATAATTCCTTAAACCTGGAGAGTTGGGACCCATGGAAAGGGTTCCATGCAGTATGACTTCAAAGGGTCTGCATTTGCTCACCGAACATCACCAATGCTATCAGCCCGAAGTGTCCAGCCTTATGTCTCACCCAGCTCTGGGTGTAGATGTGGTAAATCCAGGTTGCATCACAACCCTGAATGAATTATTTAAAAATTGCTCTCTATTTCACTGTCATTGTGTTTTGCATTTGAAAATTATTTTGATAATGGGATTTATCGGGTTTTCACTGCTACCTTTATGCCGCTGTACACACGCATGTTTCTCTTACGGAGACATATAAATCCGTGAGTTTTAAGATTCTTACTAGTCAGGTATATTCCTAGGCCCTGAATATGGGGTGTTGAGTCCATTTCGTTGAGCAAGGAGTAGGTCTGGTCTATTATATATTTGGCTTATGGAACGGTATCTGTGCTAATTTCAATCTCTGGTTTTATGCAACACCCCAACTCACCTTTCCCCATAAGCAAGCATAAGTTGGTTTTCTAAATTTGAGACCCTGTTCTGTTTTGTAATTCAGTTCATGTGTAGCCAAGTTTACTTTCCGTGTATTAGTGATATCTTATGATGTTTCTTTTTCTGTGTGACTTATTTCACGTAGAATCATCGTACCTGAATACTCTCATTATGCCGCTATGGGCCTGATGACATAGATATAATTGCTGAGTGATATTCCATTGTACGTATGTATCAGAACTTCTTTATCCATTTTTCACTTTCTGGGATATTTAACTCGTACCGTAGATGAGGTTCTTGTAAACAGAGCCGTCCCAAACTTTGGGGTGGCTGTGTGTTTTTGATTTTAATTTCCCAAAGCTATAGGAACATAAGTGGAAGTGCCATAGGCTGTGTTGATTTGTTTCCTACGTGTTTCAGGAAACACCATACACTTCTCCAGAGTGGCTGTTGGCAATTTACATCCCGTAAATCAATATTATAAGGCTCCCTGTTCTCCATGGCCTGTCCTGTCTTTCTGGATTTTACACTTTTTTCAGATGACCCTTTTGACTGGGGCGCAGTGAGACTTCATTGTAGTGCAGATTTCCTGTACACGCTTGCTTGGTTGGCCAAAAAGTGCGTATGCGTTTTTTCCTGAATATATTATGGAAAAAACGCTTACGCCCATTTTGGCCAAGTGCATCATTGTCAACATTCTGTCTCTTTTCCTGTGCTTTAAGTGCAATTCCAGTCTACCCCCTGAAATCGTTTTCCTGGAATTCTGCCCTGCTTTCTAGTCCTCTTCGCAGACTTACTTCAATATATTTTTGGACGATAGTTGTCATTCATAACTCTGCAGGTTTGTGAATTACAGTGCCCATGAGCTCCTTTCTTCAACTCGCATTCTTCTGAGCTGGCTGCAAAACCGCAGGATTGCTTCAGTCCCTAATCTGTTTCCGGCAGGGCACGCTGAGCCTTTGATTAATTCCCCTTCCTGGTGGGCAGCGAGCGATACATTTGCCCGTACAGACTCCTACAGCTAGTCTCTCATTGGTTCCCCTATTCCTGTTCATGTTGCGCAGAAATTGCAAACTGTGCCAAACAGGAGGTTAAAGGCACTGACTCTCCGAGTGGGGAGAGTGTTAGTGAAGGGTCTGGAATGGTGAACCCGAGTACCAGGGGACAAAAACTGAGATGCATTTGAAAACATTTCCCAATCACCCAGTGTACCATAGTCTGGGTTTCCCATGCGTGTTTTAGCTGAAGGAAGAACCACTTAAACCTGGAGAGTTGGGACCCATGGAATGGGTACCATGCAGTGTGACTTCAAATGGTCTGCATTTGCTCATCGAACCTCACCAATGCTATCAGCCCGAAGTGTCCAACCTTATGTCTCACTCAGCTCTGGGTTTAGATGAGGTAAATCCAGGTTGCATCACAAGCCCTGAATGAATTATTTAAGAATTGCTCTCTATTTCACTGTCATTGTGTTTTGTTTTTGTAATTCATTTTGATAATAGAATTTATCGGATTTTCTCTGCTGCCTTCATGCAGCTGTACACACGCTTGATTCTCTTATGGAGACATATAAATCCATGGGTTTGAAGATTCTTACTAGTCAGGTGTATTCCTAGGCGTTGAATATAGGGTGTTTAGCCCATTTCGTTGAGCAAGGGGTAGGTCTTGACTATTACATATTTGACGTATGGAATGGTATCTGTGCTAATTTCTATCTCTGGATTTATGCAGCACCCCAACTCACCTTTCCCCTTAAGTAAACATAAGTTAGTTTTCTAAATTTGAGACCCTGTTCTGTTTTGGAATTCAGTTCATGTGTAGCCAAGTTTACATTCCGTGTATTAGTGATATCTTATGATGTTTCATTTTCTGTGTGACTCATTTCTCTTAGAATCATCGTACCTGAATCCACTCATTATGCCGCGACGGGCCTGATGACATAGATTTCATTGCTGAGTTGTATTTCATTGTACGTACGTACCACAACTTCTTTATCCATTTTTCACATTCTGGGATATTTAACGTGTACTGTAGACGAGGTTCTTGTAAACAGAGCCGTCCGAAACTTTGGGGTGGCTGTGTGTTTTTGATTTTAATTTCCCTAAGCTATACGACCATAATTGGAAGTGCCGTAGGCTCTGTTGCTTTGTTTTTTAGGTGTTCCAGGAAACACCATACACTTTTCCAGAGTGGCTGTTGGCAATTTACATCCCACCCATCAGCATAACAAGGCTCCCTGTTCTCCATGGCCTGTGCTGCCTTTCTGGATTTTACACTTTTTTCAGATGGCCCTTTTGACCGTGGGGCAGTGAGACTTCATTGTAGTGCAGATTTCTTTAACATGCTTGCTTGGTTGGCCAAAAATGGCGTATGCGTTTTTTCCTGTATATTCAGGAAAAAACGCCTACGCCCTTTTTGGCCAAGAGCATCATTGTCGACGTTCTGCCTCTTTTCCTATGCTTTAAATGCAATTCCCGTCTACCCCCTGAAATCGTTTTCCTGCAATTCTGCACCGCTTTCAAGTTCTCTTCGCAGCCTTCCTTCAATATATTTTTGGACGATAGCTGTCATTTATAACTCTGCAGGTTTGTGAGTTACAGTGTCCCTGAGCTCCTTTCTTCAACTCGCTATCTTGTGAGCTGGTCGCAAACCCACAGGATTGCTTCAGGCCCTAATCTGCTTCCAGCACGGCATGTTGAGCCTTAGGTTATTTCCTCTTCCTGGCGGGAAATGAGCCTTAAATTTGCCCGTGCAGACACCTACAGCTAGTCTCTCATTGGTTCTCCCTATTCCTGTTCATCTTGAGCAGAAATTGCAAACTGTGCCAAAGAGGAGGTTAAAGCACTGACTCTCCAAGTAGGGAGAGTGTTAATAAAGGGTCTGGAATGCTGAACCCGAGTAAAAGGGGACGAAAACTGCGATGCATTTGAAAACGTTTCCCGGTCACACGGTGCACCATACTGTGGGTTTCCCATGCAGGTATTAGCTGAAGGAAGAATCCCTTAAACCTGGAGAGTTGGGACCCATGGAATGGGTACCATGCAGTATGCCTTCAAAGGGTCTGCATTTGTTCATCGAACCTCACCAATGCTATCAGCCCGAAGTGCCCAACCTTATTTCTCACTCAGCTCTGGATGTAGATGTGGTAAATCCAGGTTGCATCACAAGCCCTGAATGAATTATTTAAGAATTGCTCTCTATTTCACTGTCCTTGTGTGTTTTTTTTGTAATTCATTTTGATAATGGGATTTATCGGATTTTCTCTGCTGCATTCATGCCGCTGTACACACGCTTCATTCTCTTACGGAGACATATAAATCCATGGGTTTGAAGATTCTTACTAGTCAGGTGTATTCCTAGGCGTTGAATATGGCGTGTTTAGTCCATTTCGTTGAGCAAGGGGTAGGTCTTGACTATTACATATTTGGCTTATGGAGAGGTATCTGTGCTAATTTCTATCTCTGGTTTTATGCAGCACCCCAACTCACCTTTCCTCTTAAGCAAGCATAAGTTGGTTTTCTAAATTTGAGACCCTGTTCTGTTTTGTAATTCAGTTCATGTGTAGCCAAGTTTACATTCCGTGTATTAGTGATATCTTATGATGTTTCATTTTCTGTGTGACTCATTTCTCTTAGAATCATCGTACCTGAATCCACTCATTATGCCGCGACGGGCCTGATGACATAGATTTCATTGCTGAGTTGTATTTCATTGTACGTACGTACCACAACTTCTTTATCCATTTTTCACATTCTGGGATATTTAACGTGTACTGTAGACGAGGTTCTTGTAAACAGAGCCGTCCGAAACTTTGGGGTGGCTGTGTGTTTTTGATTTTAATTTCCCTAAGCTATACGACCATAATTGGAAGTGCCGTAGGCTCCATTGCTTTGTTTTTTAGGTGTTCCAGGAAACACCATACACTTTTCCAGAGTGGCTGTTGGCAATTTACATCCCACCCATCAGCATAACAAGGCTCCCTGTTCTCCATGGCCTGTGCTGCCTTTCTGGATTTTACACTTTTTTCAGATGGCCCTTTTGACCGTGGGGCAGTGAGACTTCATTGTAGTGCAGATTTCTTTAACATGCTTGCTTGGTTGGCCAAAAATGGCGTATGCGTTTTTTCCTGTATATTCAGGAAAAAACGCCTACGCCCTTTTTGGCCAAGAGCATCATTGTCGACGTTCTGCCTCTTTTCCTATGCTTTAAATGCAATTCCCGTCTACCCCCTGAAATCGTTTTCCTGCAATTCTGCACCGCTTTCAAGTTCTCTTCGCAGCCTTCCTTCAATATATTTTTGGACGATAGCTGTCATTTATAACTCTGCAGGTTTGTGAGTTACAGTGTCCCTGAGCTCCTTTCTTCAACTCGCTATCTTGTGAGCTGGTCGCAAACCCACAGGATTGCTTCAGGCCCTAATCTGCTTCCAGCACGGCATGTTGAGCCTTAGGTTATTTCCTCTTCCTGGCGGGAAATGAGCGTTAAATTTACCCGTGCAGACACCTACAGCTAGTCTCTCATTGGTTCTCCCTATTCCTGTTCATCTTGAGCAGAAATTGCAAACTGTGCCAAAGAGGAGGTTAAAGCACTGACTCTCCAAGTAGGGAGAGTGTTAATAAAGGGTCTGGAATGCTGAACCCGAGTAAAAGGGGACGAAAACTGCGATGCATTTGAAAACGTTTCCCGGTCACACGGTGCACCATACTGTGGGTTTCCCATGCAGGTATTAGCTGAAGGAAGAATCCCTTAAACCTGGAGAGTTGGGACCCATGGAATGCGTACCATGCAGTATGCCTTCAAAGGGTCTGCATTTGTTCATCGAACCTCACCAATGCTATCAGCCCGAAGTGTCCAGCCTTATGTCTCACTCAGCTCTGGGTGTAGATGTGGTAAATCCAGGTTGCATCACAAACCCTGAATGAATTATTTAAGAATTGCTCTCTATTTCACTGTCATTGTGTTTTGTATTTGAAAATTATTTTGATAGTGGGATTTATCGGATTTTCACTGCTGCCTTTATGCCACTGTACACATGCTTGATACTCTTACGGAGACATATAAATCCATGGGTTTTTAGATTCTTACATGTCAGGTATATTCCCAGGCGTTGAATATGGGGTGTTGTGTCCATTTCGTTGAGCAAGGAGTAGGTCTTGTCTATTACATATTTGGCTTATGGAACGGTATCTGTGATAATTTCAATCTGTGGTTTTATGCAGCACCCCAAATCAGCTTTCCCCTTAAGCAAGCATAAGGTGGTTTTCTAAATTTGAGACCCCGTTCTGTTTTGTAATTCAGGTCATTTGTAGGCACGTTTACATTCCATGTATTTGTAATATCGTATGTCTTTTTCTTTTTGAATTATGTGACTTCGAATGATCATACGTAACTCCTCTGGGGTTGTTACAACTGTCCATATTTCACTGATTTTCAGGCTGAGTAATATTCCACTCTACATAAGTGCCACATCGCTATCCATTTTTTCCCTCCAGAGACATATAAATTATATCCTAGTCGAGGATCTTTTAAACAGAGAGGCGGTAAACATTGGGGTGCCTGTGTCCTCTCGATTTTTGTCTTTCCCAAGATATACGTCCATGAGTGCAAGAGCCCTGTGCTCTGTAGCTCATTTTTTAGATGCTTTAGTAAACACAATACACTTCTCCAGAGTGACCATTGGCAATATACATTTCCACTATAAGCCTCACAGGGCTCCCTTTTCTCCTTGCCCTGTCCTGCATTTCTGGTGTTTACACTTTATGAGGAAGGCTCTTCTGACTGATGCAAAGTGATATGTTTTGTAGTACTGATTTCCAATGCCCACCTGTTTGGTTGGCTAAAAAAGTGTATGCCTTTTTCTTGAATATATACAGAAAAAGACGCATACACCCTTTTTGGCCAACTGCAATGTTGGCAATGTTCAGCCCCTTTTCTTGTGCTTAATGGCGAGTCCTTTCTACCTCTTCCAATCCCTTTCCTGCCATTCTCCGTTGCTTACAAGTCCTTTTCTCTGACTTTCCTCAAGACATTTTTCAGTGAGAGATATTTTCAACTCTGCAGTTTCGTGAATTTTAGCGGCGCTGAGTTCCATTTTTCAACTTGGGTTTATGGGAACTGGCCACAAAGCAGTGGGATTTCCTCAAGCCCTATTCTGTTTCCATGGGCAACACTAGCCTTTGGTCAATTCGTCTTCCTGATTGGAATTTAGAGTGACATGTGCCTGTCCGAACACCTAGGACTTGTCTCTCATTGTTCCTCCTCCTTCTGCTTCATCCTCTGGACAAATTCCAAACTGTATGCAACAGGATGTTGACAGTGCTGACATCTCCAAGTGGGGAGACTGTTCGTAAAGACGCTGGAGGGGTGAACCCGAGCACCAGGAGATGAGGAGATGAGATGCCTTTTCCAAACTCTTCCCGATCAGACGGTATACCATCTTCTGGGTGTGACAGGCATGTTTTAGCATAGGAAGTGTCCCATTCATGTGAGGAGAACACCAGGGCTTTTTCAAAATCACTGTCTCTCCACAACCCAAACTGGGGAATTTTTTAAGCTACGGCTACACATATGATCATTAAGGGCCTTGGGAAGTAGGCAGAGTCCAAACTTTAGATGATTGAAGTCTTCAGGGTCAGAAGCACTCACCACCGTCTTCCCTTAGGTTCCATTTTAACTGTCATTAATAGATGATGTCAATAAAAATATCTATTCTTTTTTCAGATTATTTCCCCTTATAAGTTATTGCAAAATATTGAGTGTAGTTCCCTGTGCTATACAGTAGTTCCTTGTTGATGATCGATTTTATACATAGCAGTGTGTATGTGTTAATCTCAAACTGTTAATTTATCCCTCCTCCCACCTTTCCCCTTTGGTAATAATAAATTATAAGATTTTATACTTCTCAGAAATGGGGGAGCTGAAAGAGAGGTATCATTTTCAATGGAAAAGCATTTAAAACAAGATTGAAGCTTTAACCAAGATTATTAGATGTACATCCTTGGAAAGAAATCACTTCGTTTCTCTAGTATTGACCTGACAAATAAGACAAACCGTTTCACTGAACTTGCTTATAATAAAGTGATGGAAATATCAAATGGAAGTGTTAGAAACATCTTATTTTACCCGAGCCTTATACACTGTTCTATGTTAATTACAGTTTGGCTCACACATCTGTTCATTGAAGTTACAAGGTTCTCAATTTCTGTTACTGATCCTCCAGAGTGGACCCCAACAAGTGTCCCCCTGCCCGGTGTCATTGGAGCCAACAGATTGAGACTGAGTTTTGTTCAGAAGCAAAGGAAACTTTATATTTTGATCAGAGAATGGAGAGGTGAGAGCATGTGCTACCCCGTGGGCTGTGGGCTGGGCTGCTGTGTAGAGATCCTGTCAGAGTCAGTGGGAGGGAGGGGGCGGAGCTCTCGAGGGCCCGGTTGGCTGCAGCTCAGGCTCTATATCACGGAGTCTGCCCTGGGCCCCAGGAGCTGAGGTGTCGACCCAGCCATTCTGCACTAGGAAATCTGGTCTGAAGTGCCGGCTGTTGAACCTCTGTATGCGGGACCCTAGGAGCACGTGAAATTAGAAAAAGCACAAAGGATAAAAAAGGTTAGACTTTATTTTATTGCCCAGATTCTATTTTTATCTCCCAGGGATTTTTAAGGGGCTTTGCCTGGGACAAACCCCTCTTCTGCATTTTGTCCCCTTCCTCATTCTTAGAGTGCTGAGGGTGCAGACCCTTCATCTGTAACTGCTGAGTGCTGAGTTAGGAGCCCTCATACCCGTGGGCAAGGGTCTGAAATTCTCCCCAGCAGCCTCCAGGTGACGTTGATTGTCCGCAGGCCTCCTGCCTCCCTGCTCGTCCGCCTGAGCACAAGTATTGGTAGTGTTATAGATTCTAATGACCTTTAAGGGTCCAGGAAGGAGATGTGCAGTGATGCTGTGAGGTCCAGTTTCACCCCGCCCCACATTTGTTCGGCCACTTTAGGCTGACCGTTTCTGCTAGCCTAGATGCTCTGACCAGTAGTCTGTGCTTTCTTCTGTTAGGACCCTGAATTAACGTAAAAACAGCACCAAGTGTCAGGACTCTGCCTGCTCAACTCCAAGACAGTCCAGGGTCAGTGGTGATGAAGGACCATGATGGCCACTGGGTCAACAGCCTTTTGAAGTAAACAGGAGTCCAGCCGGTCTTATTGGCCACCATCATCACAGTGTCTGTAGGATTTTCTATGGTGACAGCGTGATATACGGTTCCCCCGCCAAGATTATTAGCTCCCCTCTGGGTGCAGTAAGTCCTGCAAGCAGTAGTCTACTCTTTTGGGACACACTCTTGTTGTTTTATGAGAGAAACTCCAGGTCAAGTGATGGTCACACGAGTCGTCATGGTGCCCCTTTGCCCCAGTTATCTCTCTGGAGGTTGGAGTTGGAGGACCTCCTCACTCAAGGTCAGTGTGCCCACGGAGCAAACCCTGCAACTTCAGGGCATCGTTGGGTGTTAGGATCACCACGTGGGGTCCTTTTCCCTTAGGAGGGAGGTGGCCTTTTGGGCTGCTGATTTCCAGGTTTTCAGATACTGCCAGTATCTTGGCCAGATGTGGCGGTGGGCCAAGCTCCTTGGTGACTGTAGTATATCCTACTTGGATGGCATTCTTGCATTGTTCCATTTCAAGTGGTCCCAGGTTTTGCACTAATACTCCAATGGTGATTTACCGTTCACCAGGAAAGTAAAGGTCAAAGGGTTTAACTAAATTAGGGAGTTCCAGGGCAAGGGTCTGAATTGACTGCTCTTTCCATTCTTGAAAGGCCACTTCTGGATTCTATTCAAAAGGATCATCATCTTTTCCTTTCAGTGTTTCATATAGAGGCCCAGCTAGTAGACTGTAGTTAGGGATCCAGAAGCAGCAAACCCTGGCCTCGCCAGGAATCTCTAAGCTGTCTTCTAGTTTTAGAAATGGGTAAGGCTGTAAATTGTTTCTTCCCTTTCCTGGGTTGGGCTTCTCTGACCTTCTCTGAGAATGAAGCCCAGGCAGGTCACCGTAGTCTGTGATATTTGAGCTTTTTCTTGGACAACTTGTATCCTTTATTGGCTTGGTAGTTCAGAGGTCTCCTTAGTAGGGCTGGCGATCAGAATGTCGTCTGCATATTGAAGGAGTGTTTCCTTTTCCAGAGGTAGAACTTTTAGGTCTTTAGCTGAGCTTTCCCCAAAGATAGTGTGGGAATTTTTGAACCCTTGGGGCAACACGGCCCGGAAGTATTGTTTTAGTTTTATGTTGAGTCCTGCCACTCACAAGCCAAAATTTCTTGTGACTCTGGGACTAGTAGAATACAAAAGAAGGCATCATTGAAGACTAATACAGAATACCAAGTCCTGGTGGTTGGTAGAATGACCAGCAGGGTGTAGGATTTAGGAACTACTGGAGGTATATCCTCGGTGGCTTCACTGAGTGTCCTGACATCCTTTACCAGGACTCCAGCAGCCCATGGGGCTCTCGAGGTCAGGCCAATCCCAGGATATGGAGCTCACCTGGACAGGTACCCACCCTCACGCCAGCCCACGGGGCTCTCGTGTTCAGGCCCCTCCCAGGATATGGGGTTCCCTGGGCAGGTTCCCCTGCAGCCCATGGGGCTCTCGTGGTCAGGCCCCTCCCAGGATACAGAGCTACCCTTGCAGATACCGTGGCAGGGCTGGGCACACAGGAACCGTGCACATCGCCCTCATTTCAGAGCACTCCCAGCTCACCTGTTGCTCAGATCTGACACAGAGCACCTCAGAGCAGGACTTGAACTAACAAACAGCAGCTCCGACAGGTCTGTGACCCTGGGCATCACTCTGTGTGGCCTCCCCCCACCTGGTCTTCCAGAGACTTCCACTGCACCCGGGGCACCAGTCCTCTGTCTCCACCCAACACCCACCCCTCCTCTCCCTGACTCCTGGGTTCCTCTCATTAGGAGAGGGTTTTCTTGAAATTGTCTCCCTCTCATGGGCCAGATAATATAATTAGAAAACAAGCCAGAGCTGCAGCCCCTTGTCTATCCTGACTCTCAGGAGCCCACACCTGTTTCTTGGACCTGGCCGATTCAGCAAGTTCCAGTTTCTGCAACTGTGAGCCGCTGAGGGGTGATTATTGGCTGGCCTGGGAAGCCTGACCGTGCCGGCCAGCCCTCCCCTGGTGTGCCTGGGTTGAGATCAATATAAACACCGCTCCAGGCAGCAAGAGCCCCTGCAGCTGTGCCTGACGCCATTTTCTCTGCCCTGTCAGCAGTCTCGGGGCTGGACTGGTGGGAGGGAGTGAGAGGCCACGGCTTTGTGGGTGGCCCAGTGTGAGTGGGGCTCTGCTGGACTTTCTGCAGCAGTTGCCAAGATGCCACCTGCTAAAGAAGAGGATGTGTCACCGATACCTGCTGCTGGAATTTCTACCTGGACAGAGGTGAGTGAGGGAGAAAGCAGTGGGGGCCGGGACAGCAGGGGTATCTCAGGCAGGGAAATGGAAAGCTTCCAGAAGAGCACCCAGGGCCAGGACCATCCTGGCTGGCCTGCAGGCACCAAGTCGGCTGGCATGCTGTCGCTCATGTGGCTCCATGGCCCTTCCTCTAGGCTTTCAAGTCCTTGTACATATTCAGGTGTTTTACCCGGGAAGGGTGGGAACATTTCAGCAGCAGCTGGCCTGGGGCTCGGCCCACGTTTACTCACAGATGCCTCGGCATGGGCCCCCAGCTTTGCAATGAGGACGCTTGTTGCGTGGGGCCTGCTGGCTGAATGGGAGATGATGCCCCACCACTGACCAACTTCAGAATTGTTTACAACTGGAGCAAGTGCCCTGATACGGTTTTCCTCTGTGTAACTGGTGTGTTCTGTTTTTTTTTTCTTTTTTTCGTTTTTGGTTCAAGGTAGATTTTATTCCTCTTTTTTGTATTTACAGATATAAGCATGGAAATAATTTATTCATATAAATACATGTATGTGAAGGGAAGAATATTTTTTCTGTTTTACTTTTTGTAATTTTGAATTTATTTTATTTTTTTATACAGCAGGTTATTTTTGGTTATCGATTTTATACATATAAATGTATACATGCCAATCCCAATCTCTCAACTCCTCCCACCACCACCCCCCAACAGCTTTCCCCCCTTGGTGTCCATACGTTTGTTGTCTACATCTGTTGCTCTATTTCTGCCTTGCAAAACGGTTCATCTGTACAATTTTTCTAGGTTCCACATATATGCATTAATATACAAGATTTGTTTTTCTATTTCTGACTTACTTCACTCTGTATGACAGTCTCTAGATCCATCAACGTCTCTACAAATGACCCAATTTCATTCCTTTTTATGGCTTAGTAATATTCCATTTTTTATATGTACCTCATCTTTATGCATTCGTCTGCCTGTGGGCATTTAGGTTGCTTCCATTACCTGGATATTGTAAATAGTGATGCAATGAACATTGCGGTGAATGTCTCTTTTTGATTTATGGTTTTGTCTGGGTATAGGCCCAGTAGTGAGATTGCTGTATCATATGGTAAGTCTATTCTTAGTTTTATAAGAAACTCCATAATCTCCACAGTGACTGTATCAATTTACATTCCCAACAATAGTGGAAGAGGGTTCCTTATCTCCACACCCTTTCCAGCATCTGTTGTTTGTAGATTTTCTGATGATGCCCATTCTAACAGGTGTGAGGTGATACACCATGGATGAGTCTATTTCGTTGAGCAAAGAGTAGGTCTTGTCTATTACATATTTGGCTTATGGAACGGTATGTGTGCTAATTTCAATCACTGGTTTTATACAGCACCCCAACTCAACTTTCCCCTTAAGCAAGCATAAGTTTTTATCTAAATGTGAGACTCTGTTCGGTTTTGTAATTCAGTTTATGTGTAGCCAAGTTTACACTCTCTATATTAGTGATATCTTATGATAATTCTCTTACTCTGTGTGACCTATTTCTCTTAGAATCATCATACTTAAATCCACTCAATTTGCTGCTACAGGCCTGATGACATTGATTTCATTGCTGAGTGATATTCCGTTGTACGTAAGTAGCACAACTCCTTTATCCATTTTTTTCTTTCTGGGATATTTAATTTGTACTGGATTCGAGGTTCTTGGAAACACAGCAGCCCTAAATTTTGTGTTGGCTGTGTCTTGTTGATTTTAATTTTCCTAAGCTATAGGGCCAAAAGTGGAAGTGCCCTAGGGTCTGTAGCTTTGTTTGTCAGATGTTTCAGGATACACCATAAACATCTCCAGAGTGTCTGTTGGCAACTTACATCCCGCCCATCAGCATAACAAGGCTCCCTGTTCTCCATGGCCTGTCCTGTGTATCTGGTTTTTACACTTTTTTCAGATGGCCCTTTTGACGAATGGGAAATGAGACTTCATTGTAGTGCGGATTTCCATTGCTCGAGTGCTTGGTTGGCCAAAAAGGGCATATGCGTTTTTTCCTGAATATATTCAGGAAAAAATGTATATGCACTTTTGTCCAAGTGCATCACTGTCAAAGATCTGCCGCTTTTCACATGCTTTAAATGCAATTCCAATCTACCTCCTGAAATATGATTCCTGCAATTCTGCCTCGTTTTCAAGTCCTCTTTGTAGACTTACTTCAATATATTTTTGCCAATAGCTGTCATTTATAACTCTGCAGGTTTGTGAATTACAGTGCCCGTGATTTCCTTTAAAACTCGTTTCCTTGAAAGCTGGCCACAGAACCGCAGGTTTGCTTCAGGCCGTAATCAGGGTCCAGCACGTCACTCTGAGCCTTTGGTTAATTCCTCTTCCTGGTGGGAAATTAGAGTTAAATGTGCCCCTCCAGACACCTGCCTCACTCCCAGCCCCTTGGTGATGTGTGTCCTCTGGTTTGAGGCCACATGTGCTGGGTTCCTCACCTTTGGCTGATGTGGCCCCACTGGTGTGCGGACACTCCTGCCTGGTTCCCATCCTCTTGGTGATGTGGGCCCTCCGGTGAGAGTCAGATCCTGGTTGTGTTACTCACACTTCTGTGAGGTGGGACCTCTTCTCTGAGGTCAACCTGCCTGGCTGGCACACCCAGCCTTGGCGACGTCGGCCCTCTGTTGGGAGTTGGTGCCTGCTGGGAGTCTCCTCCCCTCGGTAATGAGGGCCCTCTGGCGTCAGGCCGTAACTCCTGGGCTCCAAAAGTTTTCTGATGTGCGCCCTGTGGTGCGAGTACACTCCTGCCAGTTTCCCAACCCCATGGGAATGTGGGCCTTCTGCTCTGCGGTCCCAACGGTGTGTTGCTCAGTTTCATGATGAGGGCCCTCTGGTGTGAGTTCACTCTGGCCTGGATCCCATAGCCTCGCTGCTTCTGGCCACCTGCTGGGACGTTACAACTGCGGGATTCCTCACCTTTTTTCTTCTATGGGCCCTCTGTTTTGAGACTCCTCCTGCCTGCCTCACTCCCAGCCCCTTGGTGATGTGTGTCCTCTGGTTTGAGGCCACGTGTGCTGGGTCCCTCACCTTTCGATGATGTGGCCCCACTGGTGTGAGGACACTCCTGCCTGGTTCCTATCCCTTTGATGATGTGGGCCCTCTGGTGAGAGTCTGATCCTGGCTGGGTTCCTCACCCTTCTGTGAGGTGGGCCCTCTGCTGTGAGGTCACTCCTGCCTGGCTGGCACAACCCGCCTGGGCAACATCGGCCCTCTTGTGGCAGTTGGAGCCTGCTGGGAGCCTCCTCCCCTCGGTGATGACGGCCCTCTTGCATCAGGCCCTAACTGCTGGGTACCCACATTTTCTGATACGTGCTAAGTGGTGCGAGGACACTCCTGCGAGGTTCCCATCCCCATGGGGATGTGGGCCTTCTGCTCTGAGGTCCCAATGGCTGGGTTGCTCACAGTTTCATGATGTGGGCCCTCTGCTGTGAGTTCACTGCAGCCTGGATCGCATAGACTCGGTGCTCTGGGCCGCCTGCTGAGAGGTTCCCACTGCAGGATTCCTCAGCTTTTTTATTCTATGGGCCCTGTGTTGTGAGGCTCCTCCTGCCTGCCTCACTCCGAGCCCCTTGGAGATGTGGGTCCTCTGGTTTAGGCCACATGGGCTGGGTTCCTCACCTTTCTATGATGTGGCCACACTGGTGTGAAGACAGTCCTGCCTGTTTCTGATCCCCTTGGTGACGTGGGCCCTCTGGTGAGAGTCTTATCCTGGCTGGGTTCCTCACCCTTCTGTGAGGTAGGCCCTCTGCTGTGAGGTCACTCCTGCCTGGCTGTCACACGTCCCCTTGGCGACATGGGCCCTCAGTTGGGAGTTGGTGCCTGCTTGGAGTCTCCTCCCCTTGGTAATGAGGGCCCTCTGGCATCAGGCCCTAACTTCTGAGCTCCCAAAATTCTCTGATGTGTGCCCTGTGGTGCGAGTACACTTATGCCATGTTCCCAACCACATGGGAATGTGGGCCTTCTGCTCTGAGGTCCCAACGGCTGGGTTGCTCAGAGTTTCATGATGAGGGCCCTCTGTTTTGAGTTCAGTCAGGTCTGGATCCCATAGCCTCGCTGCTCCCGGCCGCCTGCTGGGAGGTTCCAACTGCTGGATTCCTCACCATTTTTATTCCATGGGCCCTATGTTTTGAGGCTCCTCCTGCCTGCCTCACTCCCAGCCCCTTGGTGATGTGTGTCCTCTGGTTTGAAGCCACGTGTGCTGGGTCACTCACATTTCGGTGATGACGCCTCACTGGTGTGAGGACACTCCAGCCTGGTTCCCATTCCCTTGGTGATGTGGGCCCTGTGGTGAGAGTCTGATCCTCTTTGGGTTCCTCACACTTTTGTGAGGTGGGCCCTCTGCTCTGAGGTCACTCCTGCCTGGCTGGCACATCCCGCATTGGCGATGGCGGCCCTCTGGTAGCAGTTGGAGCCTGCTGGGAGCCTCCTCTCCTCGGTGATGAGAGCCCTCTGGCGTCAGGCCCTAACTGCTGGGCTCCCCACATTTTCTGATGTGTGCCCACTGGTGCGATGACACTCCTGCTTGGTTCCCTTCCCCATGGGGATGTGGGCCTTGTGCTCTGAGGTCACAACGGCTGGTTTGCTCACAGTTTCATGATGAGGGCCCTCTGTTGTGAGTTCATCACTGCCTGGATCCCATAGCCTCGGTGCTCTGGGACGCCTGCTGGGATGTTCCAACTGCTGGATTCCTCACCTTTTTTATACAATGGGCCATGTGTTGTGAGGTTAATCCTGCCTGCCTCGCTCTGAAACTCATGGTGATGTGGGTCCTCTGGTTTGAGGCCACATTTTTTGTGTACCTCAACTTTTGATGATGTGGCCCCACGGGTGTGATGATACTCCTGCGTGGTTCACAGCCCCTTGCTGATGTGGGCACTCTGGTGAGAGTCTGATCCTGGCTGGGTTCCTTACCCTTCTGTGAGGTGGGCCCTCTGATGTGAGGTCACTCCTGCCTGGCTGGCTCACATCGCCTTGGCGATGTGGGCCCACTGTTGGCCACGAAAGCATGCTGGGAGCCTCCTACCCTCTTTAATGAGGGCCCTGATAAAACGCATATGCACTTTTTGACCAAGTGCATCATTGTCGAGGATCGGCCTCTTCTCCTATGCTTTCAGAGCACTGCCCGTCTACCTCCTGAAATCATATTCCTGGAATTCTGCCCCACTTTCAAGCCCTCTTCGCAGCCTTATTTCAATATATTTTTGTATGATACCTGCCATTTATAACTCTGCATGTTTGTTAAATACAGTGTCCCTGAGCTCCTTTCTTCAACTCGCTTTCTTGTGAGCTGGCCGCAAACCCGCAGGTTTGCTTCAGGCCCTAAAATGGTTTCTGCACAGCATGCTGAGCCTTTGGTAAATTCCTCTTTCTGGTGGGAAATGAACATTTAAGTTGCCCGTGCAGACCCTAAAGCTAGTCTCTCATTGGTTCTCCCTATTCCTGTTCATCTTGCGCAGAAATTGCAAAGTGTGCCAAACAGGAGGTTAAAGGCACTGACTCTCTAAGTGGGTAGAGAGTTAGTAAAGCGTCTGGAATGGTGAACCCAAGTACCAGGGAACGAAACCTGAGAGGCATTTAAAATCGTTTCCCAGTCACACGGCGGACCATACTCTGGGATTCCCAAGCATGTTTAAGCTGAAGGAAGAATTCCTTAAACCTGGAGAGTTGGGACCCATGGAACGGGTACCATGCAGTATGACTTCAAAGGGTCTGCATTTGCTCACTGAACCTCACCAATGCTATCAGTCAGAAGTGTCCAGCCTTATGTCTCACCCAGCTCTGGGTGTAGATGTGGTAAATCCAGGTTGCATCACAAGCCCTGAATGAATTATTTAAGAATTGCTCTCTATTTCACTGTCATTGTGTTTTGTTTTTGTAATTTAGTTTGATAATGGGATTTATCGGATTTTCACTGCTGCTTTTATGCCGCTGTACACACGCTTGATTCTCTTACAGAGACATATAAATCCATGGGTTTGAAGATTCTTACTAGTCAGGTGTATTCCTAGGCGTTGAATATGCGGTGTTGAGTCCATGTCGTTGAGCAAGGAGTAGGTCTTGACTATTACATATTTGGCTTATGGAACGGTATCTGTGCTAATTTCAATCTCTGGTTTTATGCAGCACCCCTACTCACCTTTGCCCTTAAGCAAGCATTGGTTGCTTTTCTAAATTTGAGTCCCTGTTCTGTTTTGTAATTCAGTTCATGTGTAGCCAAGTTTACATTCCGTGTATTAGTGATATCTTATGATGTTTCTTGTTTTGTGTGACTTATTTCACTTAGAATCATTGTACCTGAATCCACTCTTTATGCCGCGATGGGCCTGATGACCTAGATTTCATTGCTGAGTGTTATTCCAAAGTACGTTCGTACCACAACTTCTTTATCCATTTTTCGCTTTCTGGGATATTTAACTTGTACCATAGATGGGGTTCTTGTAAACAGAGCCTTCTGAAATTTTAGAGTGGCTGTGTCTTTTTGATTTTAATTTTCCTAAGCTATAGGAGCTTAAGTGGAAGTGCCGTACGCTCCGTTGCTTTGTTTTTTAGGTGTTTCAGGAAACACCATACACTTCTCCAGAGTGGCTGTTGGCAATTTATATCCCGTCCATCAGCATAACAAGGCTCCCTGTTTCCATGGCCTGTCCTGCCTTTCTGGATTTTACACTTTTTTCAGAAGGCCCTTTTCACCGGGGGGCAGGGAGACTTCATTGTAGTGCAGATTTCCTTTACACGCTTGCTTGGTTGGCCAAAAAGTGCGTATACGTTATTTCCTGAATATATTCAGGTAAAAACGCATACGCTCTTTTTGGCCAAGTGCATCATTGTCGACGTTATGACTCTTTTCTATGCTTTAAATGCAATTCCCGTCTACTCCCTGAAATCATTTTCCTGCAATTCTGCCCCGCTTACAAGTCCTCTTCGCAGCCGTCTTTCAATATATTTTTGGACAATAGCTGTCATTTATAACTCTGCAGGTTTGTGAGTTACAGTGCCCCTGAGCTCCTTTCTTCAACTCGCTATCTTGTGAGATGCCCGCAAACCCGCAGGATTGCTTCAGGCCATAATCTGTTTCCGGCACGGCATGGTGAGCCTTTGGTTAATTCCTCTTTCTGGTGGGCAAAGAGCATTAAATTTGCCCGTGCAGACACCTTCAGCTAGTCTCTCATTGGTTCTCCCTATTCCTGTTCATCTTGCGCAGAAATTGCAAACTGTGCCAAACAGGAGGTTAAAGCCACTGACTCTTCAAGTGGGGAGAGTGTTAGTAAAGGGTCTGTAATGATGAACCCGAGTAAAATGGGACGAAAACTCAGATGCATTTGAAAACGTTTGCCTGTCACACGTGCACCATACTGTGGGTTTCCCATGCATGTTTTAGCTGAAGGAAGAATCCCTTAAACCTGGAGAGTTGGGACCCTTGGAATGGGTACCATGCAGTATGACTTCAAAGTGTCTGCATTTGCTCACTGAACCTCACCAATGCTATCAGCCCGAAGTGCCCAACCTTATGTCTCACTCAGCTCTGGGTGTAGATGTGGTAAATCCAGGTTGCATCACAAACCCTGAATGAATTATTTAAGAATTGCTCTCTATTTCACTGTTCTTGTGTTTTGTTTTTGTAATATATTTTGATAATGGGATTTATCGGATTTTCTCTGCTGCATTCATGCCGCTGTACACACGCTTCATTCTCTTACGGAGACATATGAATCCATGGGTTTGAAGATTCTTACTAGTCAGGTGTATTCCTAGGCGTTGAATATGGGGTGTTTAGTCCATTTCGTTGAGCAAGGGGTAGGTCTTGACTATTATATATTTGGCTTATGAAAAGGTATCTGTGCTAATTTCTATCTCTGTTTTGATGCGGCACCCCAACTCTCCTTTCCCCTTAAGCAAGCATAAGTTGGTTTTCTAAATTTGAGGCCCTGTTCTGTTTTGTAATTCAGTTCATGTGTAGCCTAGTTTATATTCCGTGTATTAGTGATATCTTATGATGTTTCATTTTCTGTGTGACTTATTTCACTTAGAATCATGGTACCTGAATCCACTCAATATGCCGCGACGGGCCTGATGACATAGATTTCATTGCTCAGTGATATTCCATTGTACGTACGTACCACAACTTCTTTATCAATTTTTCACATTCTGGGATATTTAACTTGTACCGTAGACGAGGTTCTTGTAAAGAGAGCCGTCCGAAACTTTGGGGTGGCTGTGTGTTTTTGATTTTAATTTCCCTAAGCTATAGGACCATAAGTGGAAGTGCCGTAGGCTCCGTTGCTTTGTTTTTTAGGTGTTCCAGGAAACACCCTACACTTCTCCAGAGTGGCTGTTGGCAATTTACATCCCGCCCATCAGCATAACAAGGCTCCGGGTTCTCCATGCCCTGTGCTGCCTTTCTGGATTTTACACTTTTTACAGATGGCCCTTTTGACCGGGGGGCAGTGAGACTTCATTGTAGTGCAGATTTCTTTAACATGCTTGCTTGGTTGGCCAAAAAGGGCGTATGCGTTTTTTCCTGAATATATTCAGAAAAAACGCATACGCCCTTTTTGGCCAAGAGCATCATTGTCGACGTTCTGCCTCTTTCCCTATGCTTTAAATGCAATTACCGTCTACCCCCTGAAATCGTTGTCCTGCAATTCTGCCCCGCTTACAAGTTCTCTTCGCAGCCTTCCTTCAATATATTTTTGGACGATAGCTGTCATTTATAACTCTGCAGGTTTGTGAGTTACAGTGTCCCTGAGCTCCTTTCTTCAACTCGCTATCTTGTGAGCTGGCCGCAAACCCGCTGGATTGCTTCAGGCCCTAATCTGGTTCCGGCAGGGCATGCTGAGCCTTTGGTTAATTCCTCTTCCTGGTGGGGAATGAGCGTTAAATTTGCCCGTGCAGACACCTACAGCTAATCTCTCATTGGTTCTCCCTCTTCCTGTTCTTCTTGAGCAGAAATTGCAAACTGTGCCCAACAGGAGGTTAAAGGCACTGACTCTCCAAGTGGGGAGAGTGTTAGTAAAGCGTCTGGAATGGTGAACCCGAGTAAAAGGGGACGAAAACTGAGATGCATTTGAAAACGTTTCCCGGTCACACGCTGCACCATACTGTGGGTTTCCCATGCATGTATTAGCTGAAGGAAGAATCCCTTAAACCTGGAGAGTTGGGACCCATGGAATGCGTACAATGCAGTATGCCTTCAAAGGGTCTGCATTTGTTCATCGAACCTCACCTAATGCTATCAGCCCGAAGTTCCCAACCTTATGTCTCACTCACCTCTGGGTGTAGATGAGGTAAATCCAGGTTGCATCACAAGCCCTGAATGAATTATTTAAGAATTGCTCCCTATTTCACTGTCCTTGTGTTTTGTTTTCGTAATTCATTTTGATAATGGGATTTATCGGATTTTCTCTGCTGCATTCATGCCTCTGTACACACGCTTCATTCTCTTATGGAGACATATAAATCCATGGGTTTGAAGATTCTTACTAGTCAGATGTATTCCTAGGCGTTGAATATGGCGTGTTTTGTCCATTTCGTTGAGCAAGGGGTAGGTCTTGACTATTACATATTTGACGAATGGAATGGTATCTGTGCTAATTTCTATCTCTGGTTTTATGCAGCACCCAAACTCACCTTTCCCCTTAAGCAAACATAAGTTGGTTTTCTAAATTTGAGACCCTGTTCTGTTTTGCAATTCAGTTCATGTGTAGCCAAGTTTACATTCCGTGTATTAGTGATATCTTATGATGTTTCATTTTCTGTGTGACTTATTTCACTTAGAATCATGGTACCTGAATCCACTCATTATGCCGCGACGGGCCTGATGACATAGATTTCATTGCAGAGTGATATTCCATTGTACGTACGTACCACAAATTCTTTATCCATTTTTCGCTTTCTGTGATATTTTACTTGTACCGTAGACGAGGTTCTTGTAAACAGAGCCGTCCGAAACTTTGGGGTGGCTGTGAGTTTTTGATTTTAATTTCCCTAATCTATAGGACCATAAGTGGAATTGCCTTAGGCTCCGTTGCTTTGTTTTTTAGGTGTTCCAGGAAATACCATACACTTCTCCAGAGTGGCTCTTGGCAATTTACATGCCGCCCATCAGCATAACAAGGCTCCCTGTTCTCCATGGCCTGTGCTGCCTTTCTGGATTTTACACATTTTTCAGATGGCCGTTTTGACCGGGGGGCAGTGGGACTTCATTGTAGTGCAGATTTCTTTAAAATGCTTGCTTGGTTGCCCAAAAAGGGCGTATGCGATTTTTCCTGAATATATTCAGGAAAAAACGCATACGCCCTTTTTGGCCAAGAGCATCATTGTCGACGTTCTGCCTCTTTTCCTATGCTTTAAATGCAATTCCCGTCTACCCCCTGAAATCGTTTTCCTGCAATTCTGCCCCGCTTACAAGTTCTCTTCGCAGCCTTCCTTCAGTATATTTTTGGACGATAGCTGTCATTTATAACTCTGCAGGTTTGTGAGTTACAGTGTCCCTGAGCTCCTTTCTTCAAATCGCTATCTTGTGAGCTGGTCGCAAACCCGCAGGATTGCTTCAGGCCCTAATCTGCTTCCAGCACGGCATGTTGAGCCTTAGGTTATTTCCTCTTCCTGGCGGGAAATGAGCATTAAATTTGCCCGTGCAGACACCTACAGCTAGTCTCTCATTGGTTCTCCCTATTCCTGTTCATCTTGAGCAGAAATTGCAAAATGTGCCAAAGAGGAGGTTAAAGCACTGACTCTCCAAGTAGGGAGAGTGTTAGTAAAGGGTCTGGAATGGTGAACCTGAGTAAAAGGGGAGGAAAACTGAGATGCATTTGAAAACGTTTGCCGGTCACACGGTGCACCATACTGTGGGTTTCCCATGCATGTTTTAGCTGAAGGAAGAATCACTTAAACCTGGAGAGTTGGGACCCATGGAATGGGTACCATGCAGTATGACTTCAAAGGGTCTGCATTTGCTCACTGAACCTCACCAATGCTATCAGCCCGAAGTGCCCAACCTTATGTCTCACTCAGCTCTGGGTGTAGATGAGGTAAATCCAGGTTGCATCACAAGCCCTGAATGAATTATTTAAGAATTGCTCTCTATTTCACTGTCATTGTGTTTCGTTTTTTTAATTCATTTTGATAATGGGATTTATCGGATTGTCTCTGCTGCCTTCATGCAGCTGTACACACGTTTCATTCTCTTACGGAGACATATAAATCCATGGGTTTGAAGATACTTACTAGTCAGGTGTATTCCTAGGCGTTGAATATGGGGTGTTTAGTCCATTTCTTTGAGCAAGGGGTAGGTCTTGACTATTACATATTTGACGTATGGAATGGTATCTGTGCTAATTTCTATCTCTGTTTTGATGCGGCACCCCAACTCACCGTTCCCCTTAAGCAAGCATAAGTTGGTTTTCTAAATTTGAGGCCCTGTTCTGTTTTGAAATTCAGTTCATGTGTAGCCAAGATTACATTCCGTGTATTAGTGATAACTTATGATGTTTCATTTTCTGTGTGACTTATTTCACTTAGAATCATTGTACCTGAATCCACTCATTATGCTGCGACGGGCCTGATGACATAGATTTCATTGGTGAGTGATATTCCATTGTACGTACGTACCACAACTTCTTTATCCATTTTTCACATTCTGGGATATTTAACTTGTACCGTAGACGAGGTTCTTGTAAACAGAGCCGACCGAAACTTTGGGGTGGCTGTGTGTTTTTGATTTTAATTTCCCTAAGCTATAGGACCATAAGTGGAAGTGCCGTAGGTTCCGTTGCTTTGTTTTTTAGGTGTTTCAGGAAACACCATACACTTCCCCAGAGTGGCTCTTGGCAATTTACATCCCACCCATCAGCATAACAAAGCTCCCGGTTCTCCGTGGCCTGTGCTGCCTTTCTGGATTTTACACTTTTTTCAGATGGCCCTTTTGACCGGGGGGCAGTGAGACTTCATTGTAGTGCAGATTTCTATAACATGCTTGCTTGGTTGGCCAAAAAGTGCGTATGCTTTTTTTCCTGAATATATTCTGGAAAAAAAGCATACGCCCTTTTTGACCAAGTGCATCAATGTCGACGTTCTCCCTCTTTTCGTATGCTTTAAATGCAATTCCAGTCTACACCCTGAAATCGTTTTCCTGCAAATCTGCCCCGCTTTCAAGTCCTCTTTGCAGCCTTCCTTCAATATATTTTTGGACGATAGCTGTCATTTATAACGCTGAAGGTTTGTGAATTACAGTGCCAGTGAGCTCCTTTCGTCAAATCACTTTCTTGTGAGCTGTCCGCAAAGCCGCATGATTGCTTCAGGCCCTAATTTGGTTCCCTCACGGCATGCTGAGCCTTTTGTTATTTCCTATTCCTGGTGGGAAATGAGCGTTAAATTTGCCAGTGCAGACACCTACAGCTACTCTCTCATTGGTTCTCCCTATTCCTGTTCATCTTGCGCAGAAATTGCAAAGTGTGCCAAACAGGAGGTTAAAGGCACTGACTCTCCAAGTGGGGAGAGTGTTAGTAAAGGGTCTGGAATGGTGAACCCGAGTAAAAGGGGACGAAAACTGAGATGCATTTGAAAACGTTTCCCAGTCACACGGTGCACCATACTGTGGGTTTCCCATGCATCTTTTAGCTGAAGGAAGAATCCCTTAAACCTGGAGAGTTGGGACCCATGGAATGGGTACCATGCAGTATGACTTCAAAGGGTCTGCATTTGCTCATCGAACCTCACCTAATGCTATCAGGCTGAAGTGTCCAACCTTATGTCTCACTCACCTCTGGGTGTAGATGAGGTAAATCCAGGTTGCATCACAAGCCCTGAATGAATTATTTAAGAATTGCTCTCTATTTCACTCTCATTGTGTTTTGTTTTTGTAATTCATTTTGATAAGGGTATTTATCGGATTTACTCTGCTGCATACATGCAGCTGTACACACGCTTGATTCTCTTATAGAGACATATAAGTCCATGGGTTTGAAGATTCTTACTAGTCAGGTGTATTGCTAGGCGTTGAATATAGGGTTTTTAGACCATCTCGTTGAGCAAGGTGTAGGTCTTGACTATTACATATTTGACTTATGGAAGGGTATCTGTGCTAATTTCTATCTCTGGTTTTATGCAGCACCCCAACTCACCTTTCCCCTTAAGGAAACATAAGTTGGTTTTCTAAATTTGAGACCCTGTTCTGTTTTGTAATTCAGTTCATGTGTAGCCAAGATTACATTCGGTGTATTAGTGACATCTTATGATGTTTCATTTTCTGTGTGACTTATTTCATTTAGAATCATCGTACCTGAATCCACTCATTATGCCACGACGGGCCAGATGACATAGATTTCATTGGTGAGTGATATTACATTGGACGTACGTACCACAACTTCTTTATCCATTTTTTGCTTTCTGGGATATTTAACTTGTACCGTAGACGAGGTTCTTGTAAACAGAGCCGTCTGAAACTTTGGGGTGGCTGTGTGTTTTTGATTTTAATTTCCCTAAGCTATAGGACCATAAGTGGAAGTGCCATAGGCTGTGTTGCTTTGTTTCCTACATGTTTCAGGAAACACCATACCCTTCTCCAGAGTGGCTGTTGGCAATTTACATCCCGCCATCAGCATAACAAGGCTCCCTGTTCTCCATGACCTGTACTGCCTTTCTGGATTTTACACTTGTTTCAGATGGCCCTTTTGACCGGGGGGCAGAGAGACTTCATTGTAGTGCAGTTTTCTTTACACGCTTGCTTGGTTGGCCAAAAAGGGCGTATGCGTTTTTTCCTGAATATATTCAGGAAAAAATGCATACACCCTTTTTGGCCAAGTGCATCATTGTCGACATTCTGCCTCTTTTCCTATGCTTTAAGTGCAATTCCAGTCTACCCCCTGAAATCGTTTTCCTGAAATTCTAACCCGCTTTCAAGTCCTGTTCGAAGACGTACTTCAATACATTTTTAGACGATAGCTGTCATTCATAACTCTGCAGGTTTGTGAATTACAGTGCCCCTGAGCTCCTTTCTTCAACTCGCTTTTTTGTGAGCTGGCCTCAAAACCGCAGGATTGCTTCAGGCACTAATCTGTTTCTGGCAGGGCACGCTGAGCCTTTGGTTAATTCCTCTTACTGGTGGGAAATGAGCGTTCCATTTGCCCGTGCAGACACCTACAGCTAGTCTCTCATTGGTTCTCCCTATTCCTGTTCATCTTGCACAGAAATTGCAAACTGTGCCAAACAGGAGGTTAAAGGCACTGACTCTCCAAGTGCGGAGGGTGTTAGTAAAGAGTCCGGAATGTTGAACCCGAGTACCAGGGGACGAAAACTGAGATACATTTGAAAAGATTTCCCAACCACATGGTGGACCATACTCTTGGTTTCCCATGCATGTTTTAGCTGAAGGAAGAATCCCTTAAACCTGGAGAGTTGGGACCCATGGAATGGGTACCATGCAGTATGACTTCAAAGGGTCTGCGTTTGCTCACAGAACCTCACCAATGCTATCATCCCGAAGTGTCCAGCCTTATGTCTCACCCAGCTCTTGGTGTAGAGGTGGTAAATCCAGGTTGCATCACAGGTCCTGAATGAATTATTTAAGAATTGCTCTCTATTTCACTATTATTTTTTTTTTGAAATTTATTTTGATAATGGGATTTATCGGATTTTCACTGCTGAGTTTAGGCCGCTGTACACACCCTTGCTTTCCTTATGGAGACATATACATCCATGGGTTTTAAGATTCTTACTTGTCTGGTATATTCCCAGGCGTTGCATATGGGGTATTGAGTCCATTTCGTTGAGCAAGGAGTAGGTCTTTTGTATTATATATTTGGCTTATGGAACGGTATCTGTGCTAATTTCAATCTCTGGTTTTATGCAGCACCCCAACTCACCTTTCCCCATAAGCAAGCATAAGTTGGTTTTCTAAATTTGAGAACCTGTTCTGTTTTGTCATTCAGTTCATGTGTAGCCAAGATTTCATTCCGTGTATTAGTGATATCTTATGATGTTTCTTTTTCTGTGTGACATATTTCTCGTAGAATCGTCGTACCTGAATCCACTCATTATGCCGCTACGGGCCTGATGACGTAGATTTCATTGCTGAGTGATATTCCATTGTACGTACGTACCACACCTTCTTTATCCATTTTTTGCTTTCTCGGATATTTAACTTGTACCGTAGACGAGGTTTTTGTAAACAGAGCCATCCCAAACTTTGGGGTGGCTGTGTGTTTTTGATTTTAATTTCCCTAAGCTATAGGACCATAAGTGGAAGTGCCATAGGCTGTGTTGCTTTGTTTCCTACGTGTTTAGGGAACACTGTACTGTTCTCCAGAGTGGCAGTTGGCAATTTACATCCCGCCCATCAGCATAACAAGGCTCCCTGTTCTCCATGACTTGTCCTGCCTATCTGGATTTTACACTTTTTTCAGATGGCCCTTTTGACGGGGGGCAGTGAGACTTCATTGTAGTGCAGATTTCCTTTACACGCTTGGTTGGTTCACCACAAAGGGCATATGCGTTTTTTCCTGAATATATTCAGGAAAAACGCATACGCCCTTTTTGGCCAAGTGCATCATTGTCGACATTCTGCCTTTTTTCCTGTGCCTTAACTGCAATTCCAGTCTACCTCCTGAAATCGTTTTCCTGAAATTCTGCCCCGCTTTCGAGTCCTCTTCGAAGACTTACTTCAATACATTTTTGGACGATAGCTGTCATTCATAACTCTGCAGATTTGTGAATTACAGTGCCCCTGAGCTCCTTTCCTAAACTCGCACTCTTGTGAGCTGGCCGCAAATCCGCAGGATTGCTTCAGGCCCTAATGTGTTTGCAGCCGGGAACGCTGAGCCTTTGGTTAATTCCTCTTCCTGTTGGGAAATGAGCGTTCCATTTACCCGTGCAGACACCTACAGCTAGTCTCTCATTGGTTCTCCCTATTCCTGTTCATCTTGCACAGAAATTGCAAACTGTGCCAACCAGGAGGTTAAAGGCACTGACTCTCCAAGAGGGGAGAGTGTTAGTAAAGAGTCTGGAATGTTGAACCCGAGTACCAGGGGACGAAAATTGAGATGCATTTGAAAACGTTTCACAATCCCACAGTGGACCATACTCTGGGTTTCCCATGCATGTTTTAGCTGAAGGAAGAATCCCATAAACCTGGAGAGTTGGGACCCATGGAAAGGGTACCATGCGGAATGACATCAAAGGGTCTGCGTTTGCTCATCGAACCTCACAAATGTTTTCAGCCCGAAGTGTCCAGCCATATGTCTCACCCAGCTCTGGGTGTAGATGTGGTAAATCTAGGTTGCATCACAAGCCCTGAATGAATTATTTAAGAATTGCTCTCTATTTCACTGTCATTTTGTTTTGTTTTTGAAATTTATTTTGATAATGGGATTTATCGGGTTTTCACTGCTGCGTTTCGGGCGCTGTACACACGCTTGCTTTCCATATCGAGACATATAAATCCATGGGTTTTAAGATTCTTACTTGTCAGGTATATTCCCAGGCGTTGAATATGGGGTGTTGGGTCCATTTCGTTGAGCAAGGAGTACGTCTTGTCTATTATATATTTGGCTTATGGAACGGTATCTGTGCTAATTTCAATCTCTGGTTTTATGCAGCACCCCAACTCACCTTTCCCCATAAGCAAGCATAAGTTGGTTTTCTAAATTTGAGACCCTGTTCTGTTTTGTAATTCAGTTCATGTGTAGCCAAGTTTACTTTCCGTGTATTAGTGATATCTTATGATGTTTCTTTTTCTGTGTGACTTATTTCTCGTAGAATCGTCTTCCCTGAATCCACTCATTATGCCACTACGGGCCTTATGACGAAGATATCATTGCTGAGTGATATTCCATTGTACGTACGTACCACAGCTTCTTTATCCATGTTTTGCTTTCTTGGATATTTAACTTGTACCGTAGACGAGGTTCTTGTAAACAGAGCCGTCCCAAACTTTGGGGTTGCTGTGTGTTTTTGATTTTAATATCCCTAAGCTATAGGACCATAAGTGGAAGTGCCATAGGCTGTGTTGCTTTGTTTCCTACGTGTTTCAGGAAACACCATACCCTTCTCCAGAGTGGCTGTTGGCAATTTACATCCCGCCCATCAGCATAACAAGGCTCCCTGTTCTCCATGACCTGTACTGCCTTTCTGGATTTTACACTTTTTTCAGATGGCCCTTTTGACCGGGGGGCAGAGAGACTTCATTGTAGTGCAGTTTTCTTTACACTCTTGCTTGGTTGGCCAAAAAGGGCGTATGCGTTTTTTCCTGAATATATTCAGGAAAAAATGCATACACCCTTTTTGGCCAAGTGCATCATTGTCGACATTCTGCCTCTTTTCCTATGCTTTAAGTGCAATTCCAGTCTACCCCCTGAAATCGTTTTCCTGAATTTCTAACCCGCTTTCAAGTCCTCTTCGAAGACGTACTTCAATACATTTTTAGACGATAGCTGTCATTCATAACACTGCAGGTTTTTGAATTACAGTGACCCCGAGCTCCTTTCTTCAACTCGCTTTCTTCTGAGCTGGCCGAAAAACCGCAGGATTGCTTCAGGCCGTAATATTGTTCCGGCAGGGCATGATGAGCCTTTGGTTAATTCCTCTTCCTGGTGGGAAATGAGCGTTCCATTTGCCCGTGCAGACACCTACAGCTAGTCTCTCATTGGTTCTCCCTATTCCTGTTCATCTTGCGCAGAAATTGCAAACTGTGCCAAACAGGAGGTTAAAGGCACTGACTCTCCAAGTGGGGAGAGTGTTAGTAAAGCGTCTGGAACGGTGCACCCGAGTACCAGGTGTCGAAACCTGAGATGCATTTGAAAACGTTTCCCAATCACACGGTGGACCATACTCTGGGTTTCCCATGCATGTTTTAGCTGAAGGAAGAACCCCTTAAACCTGGAGAGTTGGGACCCATGGAATGGGTACCATGCAGTATGACTTCAACGGGTCTGCGTTTGCTCACCAAACCTCACCAATGCTATGAGCCCGATGTGTCCAGCCTTATGTCTCAACCAGCTCTGGGTGTAGATGTGGTAAATCCAGGTTGCATCACAAGCCCTGAATGAATTATTTAAGAATTGCTCTCTATTTCACTGTCATTGTGTTTTGTTTGTGAAATATATTTTGATAATGCGATTTATCGGATTTTCACTGCTGCGTTTAGGCCGCTGTACACACGCTTGCTTTCCTTATCGAGACATATAAATACATGGGTCTTAAGATACTTACTTGTCAGGTATATTCCCAGGCGTTGAATATGGGGTGTTGAGTCCATTTCGTTGAGCAAGGAGTAGGTCTTGTCTATTATATATTTGGCTTATGGAACGGTATCTGTGCTAATTTCAATCTCTGGTTTTATGCAGCACCCCAACTCACCTTTCCCCTTAAGCAAGCATAAGTTGGTTTTCTAAATTTGAGACCCTGTTCTGTTTTGTAATTCAGTTCATGTGTAGCAAAGTTTACGTTCCATGTATTAGTGATATCTTATGATGTTTCTTTTTCTGTGTGACTTATTTCTCGTAGAATCGTCGTACCTGAATCCACTCATTATGCCGCTACAGGCCTGATGACGTAGATTACATTGCTGAGTGATATTACATTGTACGTACGTACCACACCTTCTTTATCCATTTTTTGCTTTCTCGGATATTTAACTTGTACCGTAGACGAGGTTCTTGTAAACTGAGCCGTCCCAAACTTTGGGGTGGCTGTGTGTTTTTGATTTTAATTTCTCTAAGCTATAGGACCCTAAGTGGACGTGCCATAGGCTGTGTTGCTTTGTTTCCTAAGTGTTTCAGGAAACACCATACACTTCTCCAGAGTGGCTGTTGGCAATTTACATCCCGCCCATCAGCATAACAAGGCTCCCTCTTCTCCATGACCTGTCCTGCCTTTCTGGATTTTACACTTGTTTCAGATGGCCCTTTTGACCGGGGGGCAGTGAGACTTCATTGTAGTGCAGATTTCCTTTACACGCTTGCTTGGTTGGCCAAAAAGTGCATATGCGTTTTTTCCTGAATATATTCAGGAAAAAACGCATACGCCCTTTTTGGCCAAGTGCATCATTGTGGACATTCTCCCTCTTTTCCTATGCTTTAAGTGCAGTTTCAGTCTACACCCTGAAATCGTTTTCCTGAAATTCTGCCCCGCTTTCAAGTCCTCTTCGAAGACTTACTTCTATACATTTTTGGACGATAGCTGTCATTCATAACTCTGCACGTTTGTGAATTACAGTGTCCCTGAGCTCCTTTCATCAACTCGCTTTCTTGTGAGCTGGCTGCAAAACCGCAGGATTGCTTCAGGCCCTAATCTGGTTCCGGCAGGGCACGCTGAGCCTTTGGTTAATTCCTCTTCCTGGTGGGAAATGAGCGTTCCATTTGCCCGTGCAGACACCTACAGCTAGTCTCTCATTGGTTCTCCCTATTCCTGTTCATCTTGCGCAGAAATTGCAAACTGTGCCAAACAGGAGGTTAAAGGCACTGACTCTCCAAGTGGGGAGAGTGTTAGTAAAGCGTCTGGAACGGTGCACCCGAGTACCAGGGGACGAAACCTGAGATGCATTTGAAAACGTTTCCCAATCACACGGTGGACCATACTCTGGGTTTCCCATGCATGTTTTAGCTGAAGGAAGAATCCCTTAAACCTGGAGAGTTGGGACCCATGGAATGGGTACCATGCAGTATGTCTTCAAACGGTCTGCGTTTGCTCACCGAACCTCACCAATGCTATCAGCCCGAAGTGTCCAGCCTTATGTCTCACCCAGCTCTGGGTGTAGATGTGGTAAATCCAGGTTGCATCACAAGCCCTGAATGAATTATTTAAGAATTGCTCTCTATTTCACTCTCATTGTGTTGTGTTTTTGAAATTTATTTTGATAATGGGATTTATCGGATTTTCACTGCTGCGTTTAGGCCGCTGTACACACGCTTGATTTCCTTATGGAGACATATATATCCATGGGTCTTAAGATTCTTACTTGTCAGGTATATTCCCAGGCGTTGAATATGGGGTGTTGAGTCCATTTCGTTGAGCAAGGAGTAGGTCGTGTCTATTATATATTTGGCTTATGGAACGGTATCTGTGCTAATTTCAATCTCTGGTTTGATGCAGCACCCCAACTCACCTTTCCCCATAAGCAAGCATAAGTTGGTTTTCTAAATTTGAGACCCTGTTCTGTTTTGTAATTCAGTTCATGTGTAGCCAAGTTTACGTTCCGTGTATTAGTGATATCTTATGATGTTTCTTTTTCTGTGTGACTTATTTCTCATAGAATCGTCGTACCTGAATCCACTCATTATGCCTCTACGGGCCTGATGACGTAGATCTCATTGCTGAGTGATATTCCTTTGTACGTACGTACCATAACTTCTCTATCCATTTTTTGCTTTCTCAGATATTTAACTTGTACCGTAGACGAGGTTCTTGTAAACAGAGCCGTCCCAAAATTTGGGGTGGCTGTGTGTTTTTGATTTTAATTTCCCTAAGCTATAGGACCATAAGTGGAAGTGCCATAGGCTGTGTTGCTTTGTTTCCTAAGTGTTTCAGGAAACACCATTCACTTCTCCAGAGTGGCTGTTGGCAATTTACATCCCGCCAATCAGCATAACAAGGCTCCCTGTTCTCCATGACCTGTCCTGCCTTTCTGGATTTTACACTTGTTTCAGATGGCCGTTTGGACCGGTGGGCAGTGTGACTTCATTGTAGTGCAGATTTCCTTTACACGCTTGCTTGGTTGGCCAAAAAGGGCGTATGCGTTTTTTCCTGAATATATTCAGGAAAAAACGCATACGCCCTTTTTGGCCAAGTGCATCATTGTGGACATTCTGCCTCTTTTCATATGCTTTAAGTGCAATTCCAGTCTAGCCCCTGAAATCGTTTTCCTGAAATTCTGCCCCGCTTTCAATTCCTCTTCGAAGACTTACTTCAATACACTTTTGGACGATAGCTGTCATTCATAACTCTGCAGGTTTGTGAATTACAGTGCCCCTGAGCTCCTTTCTTCAACTCGCTGTCTTGTGAGCTGGCCGCAAACCCGCAGGATTGCTTCAGGCCCTAATCTGGTTCCGGCAGGGCACGCTGAGCCTTTGGTGAATTCCTCTTCCTGGTGGGAAATGAGCGTTCCATTTGCCCGTGCAGACACCTACAGCTAGTCTCTCATTGGTTCTCCCTATTCCTGTTCATCTTGCGCAGAAATTGCAAACTGTGCCAAACAGGAGGTTAAAGGCACTGACTCTCCAAGTCGGGAGAGTGTTAGTAAAGCGTCTGGAACGGTGCACCCGAGTACCAGGGGACGAAACCTGAGATGCATTTGAAAACGTTTCCCAGTCACACGGTGGACCATACTCTGGGTTTCCCATGCATGTTGTAGCTGAAGGAAGAATCCCTTAAACCTGGAGAGTTGGGACTCATGGAATGGGTACCATGCAGTATGACTTCAAAGGGTCTGTGTTTGCTCACCGAAACTAACCAATGTTATCAGCCCGAAGTGTCCAGCCTTATGTCTCACCCAGCTCTGGGTGTAGATGTGGTAAATCCAGGTTGCATCACAAGCCCTGAATGAATTATTTAAGAATTGCACTCTATTTCACTGTCATTTTGTTTTGTTTTTGAAATATATTTGATAATGGGATTTATCGGATTTTCACTGCTGCGTTTAGGCCGCTGTACACACGCTTGATTTCCTTATGGCGACATATAAGTCCATGGGTCTTAAGATTCTTACTTGTCAGGTATATTCCCAGGCGTTGAATATGGGGTGTTGAGTCCATTTCGTTGAGCAAGGAGTAGGTCTTGTCCATTATATATTTGGCTTATGGAACGATATCTGTGCTAATTTCAATCCCTGGTTTTATGCAGCACCCCAACTCACCTTTCCCCATAAGCAAGCATAAGTTGGTTTTCTAAATTTGAGACCCTGTTTTGTTTTGTAACTCAGTTCATGTGTAGCCAAGTTTACGTTCCGTGTATTAGTGATATCTTATGATGTTTCTTTTTCTGTGTGACTTATTTCTCGTAGAATCGTCGTACCTGAATCCACTCATTATGCCGCTATGGGCCTGATGACCTAGATTTCATTGCTGAGAGATATTCCATTGTACGTACGTACCACAATTTCTTTATCCATTTTTTGCTTTCTCGGATATTTAACTTGACCGTAGACGAGGTTCTTGTAACAGAGCCGTCCCAAACTTTGGGGTGGCTGTGTGTTTTTGATTTTAATTTCCCTAAGCTATAGGACCCTAAGTGGAAGTGCCATAGGCTGTGTTGCTTTGTTTCCTACGTGTTTCAGGAAACACCATACACTTCTCCAGAGTGGCTGTTGGCAATTTACATCCCGCCCATCAGCATAACAAGGCTCCCTGTTCTCCATGACCTGTCCTGCCTTTCTGGATTTTACACATTTTTCAGATGGCCCTTTTGACCGGGGGGCAGTGAGACTTCATTGTAGTGCAGATTTCCTTTACACGCTTGCTTGGTTGGCCAAAAAGGGCGTATGCGTTTTTTCCTGAATATATTCAGGAAAAAACGCATACGCCCTTTTTGGCCAAGTGCATCATTGTGGACATTCTGCCTCTTTTCCTATGCTTTAAGTGCAATTCCAGTCTACACCCTGAAATCGTTTTCCTGAAATTCTGCCCCGCTTTCAGGTCCTCTTCCAAGACTTCAATACATTTTTGGACGATAGCTGTCATTCTTAACTCTGCAGGTTTGTGAATTACAGTGCCCCTGAGCTCCTTTCTTCAACTCGCTTACTTGTGAGCTGGCCGCAACCCGCAGGATTGCTTCAGGCCCTAATCTGGTTCCGGCAGGGCATGCTGAGCTTTGGTGAATTCCTCTTCCTGGTGGGAAATGAGCGTTCCATTTGCCCGTGCAGACACCTACAGCTAGTCTCTCATTGGTTCTCCCTATTCCTGTTCATCTTGCGCACAAATTGCAAACTGTGCCAAACAGCAGGTTAAAGCCACTGACTCTCCAAGTGGGGAGAGTGTTAGTAAAGGGTCTGGAATTGTGAACCCGAGTAAAAGGGGCCGAAAACTGAGATGCATTTGAAAACGTTTCCCAGTCACACAGTGCACCATACTGTGGGTTTCCCATGCATGCTTTAGCTGAAGGAAGCATCGCTTAAACCTGGAGAGTTGGGACCCATGGAATGGGTACCATGAAGTATGACTTCAAATGGTCTGCATTTGCTCATCGAACCTCACCAATGCTATCAGCCCGAAGTGTCCAACCTATGTCTCACTAAGCTCTGGGTTTAGATGAGGTAAATCCAGGTTGCATCACAAGCCCTGAATGAATTATTTAAGAATTGCTCTCTATTTCACTGTCATTGTGTTTTGTTTTTGTAATTCATTTTGATAATAGGATTTATCGGATTTTCTCTGCTGCCTTCATGCAGCTGTACACACGCTTGATTTTCTTATGGAGACATATAAATCCATGGGTTTGAAGATTTTTACTAGTCAGGTGTATTCGTAAGCGTTGAATATAGGGGGTTTAGCCCATTTCGTTGAGCAAGGGGTAGGTCTTGACTATTACATATTTGACGTATGGAATGGTATCTGTGCTAATTTCTATCTCTGGTTTTATGCAGCACCCCAACTCACGTTTCCCCTTAAGCAAACATAAGTTGGTTTTCTAAATTTGAGACCCTGTTCTGTTTTGTAATTCAGTTCATGTGTAGCCAAGATTACATTCCGTGTATTAGTGACATCTTATGATGTTTCATTTTCTGTGTGACTTATTTCACTTAGAATCATCGTACCTGAATCCACTCATTATGCCACGACGGGCCAGATGACATAGATTTCATTGGTGAGTGATATTCCATTGTACGAACGTACCACAACTTCTTTATCCATTTTTCGCTTTCTGGGATATTTAACTTGTACCGTAGACGAGTTTCTTGTAAACAGAGCCGTCTGAAACTTTGGGGTGGCTGTGTGTTTTTGATTTTAATTTCCATAAGCTATAGGACAATAAGTGGAAGTGCCGTAGGCTCTGTTGCTTTGTTTTTTAGGTGTTTCAGGAAACACCATACACTTCTCCAGAGTGGCTCTTGGCAATTTACATCCCACCCATCAGCATAACAAGGCTCCCTGTTCTCCATGGCCTGTGCTGCCTTCCTGGATTTTACACTTTTTTCAGATGGCCCTTTTGACCGGGGGGCAGTGAGACTTCATTGTAGTGCAGATTCTTTTAACATGCTTGCTTGGTTGGCCAAAAAGGGTGTAAGCGTTTTTTTCTGAATATATTCAGGAAAAAACGCATACACCCTTTTTGGCCAAGTGCATCATTGTCGACGTTCTGCCTCTTTTCCTATGCTTTAAATGCAATTCCAGTCTACCCAATGAAATCGTTTTCCTGCAATTCTGCCCCGCTTTCAAGTCCTCTTCGCAGCCTTCCTTCAATATATTTTTGGACGAGAGATGTCATTTATAACTCTGCAGGTTCGTGAATTACAGTGCCCCTGAGCTCCTCTCTTCAAATCGCTTTCTTGGAAGCTGGCCGCAAACCCGCAGGATTGCTTCAGGCCCTAATCTGGTTCCGGCACGGCATGCTGAGCCTTTGGTTAATTCCTCTTCCTGGTGGGAAATGAGTGTTAAATTTGCCCGTGCAGACACCTACAGCTAGTCTCTCATTGGTTCTCCCTATTCCTGTTCATCTTGCGCAGAAATTGCAAACTGTGCCAAACAGCAGGTTAAATGCACTGACTCTCCAAGGGGGAGGGTGTTAGTAAAGTGTCTGGAACTGTGAACCCGAGTAAAAGGGGACAAAAACTGAGATGCATTTGAAAACGTTTCCCTGTCACACGGTGCACCATACTGTGGGTTTCCCATTCATGCTTTAGCTGAAGGAAGAATCACTTAAACCTGGAGAGTTGGGACCCATGGAATGGGTACCATGCAGTATGACTTCAAATGGTCTGCATTTGCTCATCGAACCTCACCAATGCTATCAGCCCGAAGTGTCCAACCTTATGTCTCACTCAGCTCTGGGTGTAGATGAGGTAAATCCAGGTTGCATCACAAGCCCTGAATGAATTATTTAAGAATTGTTCTCTATTTCACTGTCACTGTGTTTTGTTTTTGTAATTCATTTTGATAATGGGATTTATCGGATTTTCTCTGCTGCCTTCATGCAGCTGTACACACGCTTGATTCTCTTATGGAGACATATACATCCATGGGTTTGAATATTCTTTCTAGTCAGGTGTATTCCTAGGCGTTGAATATAGGGTGTTTAGCCCATTTCGTTGAGCAAGGGGTAGGTCTTGACTATTACATATTTGACTTATGGAATGGTATCTGTGCTAAGTTCTATCTCTGGTTTTATGCAGCACCGTGATTCACCTTTCCCCTTAAGCAAACATAAGTTGGTTTTCTCCATTTGAGACCCTGTTCTGTTTTGTAATTCAGTTCATGTGTAGCCAAGATTACATTCCGTGTATTAGTGATATCTTATGATGTTTCATTTTCTGTGTGACTTATTTCACTTAGAATCATCGTACCTGAATCCACTCATTATGCCACGACGGGCCAGATGACATAGATTTCATTGGTGAGTGATATTCCATTGTACGTACGTACCACAACTTCTTTATCCATTTTTCGCTTTCTGGGATATTTAACTTGTACCGTAGACGAGTTTCTTGCAAACAGAGCCGTCTGAAACTTTTGTGTGGCTGTGTGTTTTTGATTTTAATTTCCCTAAGCTATAGGACCATAAGTGGAAGTTCCGTAGGCTCCGTTGCTTTGTTTTTTAGGTGTTTCAGGAAACACCATACACTTCTTCAGAGTGGCTCTTGGCAATTTACATCCCACCCTTCAGCGTAACAAGGCTCCCTGTTCTCCATGGTCTGTGCTGCATTTCTGGATTTTACACTTTTTTCAGATGGCCCTTTTGACCGGGGGGCAGTGAGACTTCATTGTAGTGCAGATTTCTTTAACATGCTTGCTTGGTTTGCCAAAAGGGTGTATGCGTTTTTTCCTGAATATATTCTGGAAAAAACGCATACGCCCTTTTTGTCCAAGTGCATCATTGTTGACGTTCTTCCTCTTTTCCTATGCTTTAAGTGCAATTCCTGTCTACCCCCTGAAATCGTTTTCCTGCAATTCTGCCCCGCTTTCAAGTCCTCTTCGCAGCCTTGCTTCAATATAGTTTTGGACGATAGCTGTCATTCATAACTCTGCAGGTTTGTGAATTACAGTGCCCCTGAGCTCCTTTCTTTAAATCGCTTTCTTGTGAGCTGGCCGCAAACCCGCAGGATTGCTTCAGGCCATAATCTGGTTCCGGCATGGCATGCTGAGCCTTTGGTTAATTCCTCTTCCTGGTGGGAAGTGAGCGTTAAATTTGCCCGTGCAGACACCTACAGCTAGTCTCTCATTGGTTCTCCCTATTCCTGTTCATCTTGCGCAAAAATTGCAAACTGTGCCAAACAGCAGGTTAAAGGCACTGACTCTCCAAGTGGGGAGAGTGTTAGTAAAGGGTCTGGAATTGTGAACCCGAGTAAAAGGGGACGAAAACTGAGATGCATTTGAAAACGTTTCCCCGTCACACGGTGTACCATACTGTGGGTTTCCCATGCATGTTTTAGCTGAAGGAAGAATCGCTTAAACCTGGAGAGTTGGGACCCTTGGAATTGGTACCATGCAGTATGACTTCAAATGGTCTGCATTTGCTCATCGAACCTCACCAATGTTATCAGCCCGAAGTGTCCAACCTTATGTCTCACACAGCTCTGGGTGTACATGAGGTAAATGCAGGTTGCATCACAAGCCCTGAATGAATTATTTAAGAATTGCTCTCTATTTCACTGTCATTGTGTTTTGATTTGTAATTCATTTTGATAATAGGATTTATCGGATTTTCTCTGCTGCCTTCATGCAGCTGTACACACGCTTGATTCTCTTATGGAGACATATAAATCCATGGGTTTGAAGATTCTTACTAGTCTGGTGTATTCCTAGGCATTGAATAGAGGGTGTTTAGCCCATTTCGTTCAGCAAGGGGTAGGTCTTGACTATTACGTATGTGACGTATGGAATGGTATCTGTGCTAATTTCTATCTTTGGTTTTATGCAGGACCCCAACTCACCTTTCCCCTTAAGCAAACATAAGTTGGTTTTCAAAATTTGAGACCCTGTACTGTTTTGTAATTCAGTTCATGTGTAGCCAAGATTACATTCCGTGTATAGTGATATGATGTTTCATTTTCTGTGTGACTTATTTCACTTAGAATCATTGTACCTGAATCCACTCATTATGCCACGATGGGCCTGATGATATAGATTTCATTGGTGAGTGATATTCCATTGTACGTACGTAACACAATTTCTTTATCCATTTTTCGCTTTCTGGGATATTTAACTTGTACCGTAGACGAGGTTTTTGTGAAGAGAGCCGTCTGAAACTTTGGGGTGGCTGTGTGTTTTTGATTTTAATTTCCCTAAGTTATAGGACCATAAGTGGAAGTGCCGTAGGCTCCGTTGCTTTGTTTTTTAGGTGTTTCAGGAAACACCATACACTTCTCCAGAGTGGCTCTTGGCAATTTACATCCCACCCATCAGCATAACAAGGCTCCCTGTTCTCCATGGCCTGTGCTGCATTTCTGGATTTTACACTTTTTTCAGATGGCCCTTTTGACCGGGGGGCAGTGAGACTTCATTGTAGTGCAGATTTCTTTAACATGCTTGCTTGGTTGGCAAGAAAGTGCGTATGCGTTTTTTCCTGAATATATTCCGGAAAAAACGCATACGCCCTTTTTGACCAAGTGCATCATTGTCGACGTTCTGCCTCTTTTCCTATACTTTAAATGCAATTCCAGTCTGCACCCTGAAATCGTTGTCCTGCAATTCTGCCCCGCTTTCAAGTCCTCTTCGCAGCCTTCCTTCAATATATTTTTGGACGATAGCTGTCATTTATAACTCTGCAGGTTTGTAAATTACAGTGCCCCTGAGCTCCTTTCTTCAAATCGCTTTCTTGTGAGCTGGCCGCAAACCCACAGGATTGCTTCAGGCCCTAATCTTGTTCCGGCACGGCATGCTGAGCCTTTGGTTAATTACTCTTCCTGGTGGGAAATGAGCATTAAATTTGCCCGTGCAGACACCTACAGCTAGTCTCTCATTGGTTCTCCCTATTCCTGTTCATCTTGCGCAGAAATTGAAAACTGTGCCAAACAGCAGGTTAAAGGCACTGGCTCTCCAAGTGGGGAGAGTGTTAGTAAAGGATCTGGAATTGTGAACCCGAGGAAATGGGGACGAAAACTGAGATGCATTTGAAAACGTTTCCCGGTCACACGGTGCACCATACTGTGGGTTTCCCATGCATGTTTTAGCTGAAGGAAGAATCGCTTAAACCTGGAGAGTTGGGACCCATGGAATGGGTACCATGCAGTATGACTCAATTGGTCTGCATTTGCTCATCGAACCTCACCAATGCTATCAGCCCGAAGTGTCCAACCTTATGTCTCACTCAGCTCTGGGTTTAGATGAGGTAAATCCAGGTTGCATCACAAGCCCTGAATGAATTATTTAAGAATTGCTCTCTATTTCACTGCCATTGTGTTTTGTTTTTGTAATTCATTTTGATAATAGGATTTATCGGATTTTCTCTGCTGCCTTCATGCAGCTGTACACACGCTTGATTCTCTTATGGAGACATATAAATCCATGGGTTTGAAGATTCTTACTAGTCAGGGGTATTCCTAGGCGTTGAATATAGGGTGTTTAGCCCATTTCGTTGAGCAAGGGGTAGGTCTTGACTATTACGTATTTGACGTATAGAATGGTATCTGTGCTAATTTCTAACTCTGGTTTTATGCAGCACCCTGATTCACCTTTCCCCTTAAGCAAACATAAGTTGGTTTTCTACATTTGAGACCCTGTTCTGTTTTGTAATTCAGTTCATGTGTAGCCAAGATTTCATTCTGTGTATTAGTGATATCTTATGATGTTTCATTTTCTGTGTGACTTATTTCACTTAGAATCATCGTACCTGAATCCACTCATTATGCCACGACGGGCCAAATGACATAGATTTCATTGGTGAGTGATATTCCATTGTACGTACGTACCACAACTTCTTTATCCATTTTTCGCTTTCTGGGATATTTAACTTGTACCGTAGACGAGTTTCTAGCAAACAGAGCCGTCTGAAACTTTGGGGTGGCTGTGTGGTTTTGATTTTAATTTCCCTAAGCTATAGGACCATAAGTGGAAGTGCCGTAGCCTCCGTTGCTTTGTTTTTTAGGTGTTTCAGGAAACACCATACACTTCTTCAGAGTGGCTCTTAGCAATTTACATCCCACCCATCAGCATAACAAGGCTCCCTGTTCTCCATGGTCTGTGCTGCATATCTGGATTTTACACTTTTTTCAGATGGCCCTTTTGACCGTGGGGCAGTGAGACTTCATTGTAGTGCAGATTTCTTTAACATGCTTGCTTGGTTTGCCAAAAGGGCGTATGCGTTTTTTCCTGAATATATTCCGGAAAAAACGCATACGCCCTTTTTGTCCAAGTGCATCATTGTTGACGTTCTGCCTCTTTTCCTATGCTTTAAGTGCAATTCCAGTCTACCCCCTGAAATCGTTTTCCTGCAATTCTGCCCCGCTTTAAAGTCCTCTTCGCAGCCTTGCTTCAATATAGTTTTGGACGATAGCTGTCATTTATAACTCTGCAGGTTTGTGAATTAGAGTGCCCCTGAGCTCCATTCTTCAAATCGCTTTCTTGTGAGCTGGCCGCAAACCCGCAGGATTGCTTCAGGCCCTAATCTGGTTCCGGCATGGCATGCTGAGCCTTTGGTTAATTCCTCTTCCCGGTGGGAAGTGAGCGTTAAATTTGCCCGTACAGACACCTACAGCTAGTCTCTCATTGGTTCTTCCTATTCCTGTTCATCTTGCGCAGAATTTGCAAACTGTGCCAAACAGCAGGTTAAAGGCACTGACTCTCCAAGTGGGGAGAGTTTTAGTAAAGGGTCTGGAATTGTGAACCCGAGTAAAAGGGGACGAAAACTGAGATGCATTTGAAAACGTTTCCCAGTCACACGGTGCACCATACTGTGGGTTTCCCATGCATGTTTTAGCTGAAGGAAGAATCGCTTAAACCTGGAGATTTGCGACCCTTGGAATTGGTACCATGCAGTATGACTTCAAATGGTCTGCATTTGCTCATGGAACCTCACCAATGTTATCAGCCCGAAGTGTCCAACCTTATGTCTCACACAGCTCTGGGTGTACATGAGGTAAATGCAGGTTGCATCACAAGCCCTGAGTGAATTATTTAAGAATTGCTCTCTATTTCACTGTCATTGTGTTTTGTTTTTGTAATTCATTTTGATAATAGGATTTATCGGATTTTCTCTGCTGCCTTCATGCAGCTGTACACACGCTTGATTCTCTTATGGAGACATATAAATCCATGGGTTTGAAGATTCTTACTAGTCTGGTGTATTCCTAGGCATTGAATAGAGGGTGTTTAGCCCATTTCGTTGAGCAAGGGGTAGGTCTTGACTATTACGTATGTGACGTATGGAATGGTATCTGTGCTAATTTCTATCTCTGGTTTTATGCAGCACCCCAACTCACCTTTCCCCTTAAGCAAACATAAGTTGGTTTTCAAAATTTGAGACCCTGTTCTGTTTTGTAATTCAGTTCATGTGTAGCCAAGATTACATTCCGTGTATTAGTGATATGATGTTTCATTTTCTGTGTGACTTATTTCACTTAGAATCACTGTACCTGAATCCACTCATTATGCCACGACGGGCCTGATGATATAGATTTCATTGGTGAGTGATATTCCATTGTACGTACGTACCACAATTTCTTTATCCATTTTTCGCTTTCTGGGATATTTAACTTGTACCGTAAACGAGGTTCTTGTGAAGAGAGCCGTCTGAAACATTGGGGTGGCTGTGTGTTTTTGATTTTAATTTCCCTAAGTTATAGGACCATAAGTGGAAGTGCCGTAGGCTCCGTTGCTTTGTTTTTTAGGTGTTTCAGGAAACACCATACACTTCTCCAGAGTGGCTCTTGGCAATTTACATCCCACCCATCAGCATAACAAGGCTCCCTGTTCTCCATGGCCTGTGCTGCCTTTCTGGATTTTACACTTTTTTCAGATGGCCCTTTTGACCGGGCGGCAGTGAGACTTCATTTTAGTGCAGATTTCTTTAACATGCTTGCTTGGTTGGCCAGAAAGTGCGTATGCGTTTTTTCCTGAATATATTCAGGAAAAAACGCATACGCCCTTTTTGGCCAAGTGCATCATTGTCGACGTTCTGCCTCTTTTCCTATGCTTTAAATGCAATTCCAGTCTGCACCCTGAAATCGTTGTCCTGCAATCCTGCCCCGCATTGAAGTCCTCTTCGCAGCCTTCCTTCAATATATTTTTGGACGATAGCTGTCATTTATAACTCTGCAGGTTTGTGAATTACAGTGCCCCTGAGCTCCTTTCTTCAAATCGCCTTCTTCTGAGCTGGCCGCAAACCCGCAGGATTGCTTCAGGCCCTAATCTGGTTCAGGCACGGCATGCTGAGCCTTTGGTTAATTCCTCTTCCTGGTTGGATATGAGCGTTAAATTTGCCCGTGCAGACACCTACAGCTAGTCTCTCATTGGTTCTCCTTATTCCTGTTCATCTTGCGCAAAAATTGCAAAGTGTGCCAAACAGGATGTTAAAGGCACTGACTCTCCCAGTGGGGAGAGTGTTAGTAAAGGGTCTGGAATTGTGTACCCGAGTAAAAGGGAACAAAAACTGAGATGCATTTGAAAAAGTTTCCCGGTCACACGGTGCACCAAACTGTGGGATTCCCATGCATGTTTTAGCTGAAGGAAGAATCGCTTAAACCTGGAGAGTTGGGACCCACGGAATGGGTACCATGCAGTATGACTTCAAATGGTCTGCATTTGCTCATCGAACCTCACCAATGCTATCATCCCGAAGTGTCCAACCTTATGTCTCACTCAGCTCTGGGTGTAGATTAGGTAAATCCAGGTTGCATCACAAGCCCTGAATGAATTATTTAAGAATTGCTCTCTATTTCACTGTCATTCTCTTTGGTTTTTGTAATTCATTTTGATATTGGGATTTATCGGATTTTCTCTGCTGCCTTCATGCAGCTGTACACACGCTTGATTCTCTTATGGAGACATATAAATCCATGGGTTTGAATATTCTTTCTAGTCAGGTGTATTCCTAGACTTTGTATATATGGTGTTTAGCCCATTTGGTTGAGCAAGGGGTAGGTCTAGACTATTACATATTTGACGTATAGAATGGTATCTGTGCTAATTTCTATCTCTGGTTTTATGCAGCACCCCAACTCACCGTTCCCCTTAAGCAAACATAAGTTGGTTTTCTAAATTTGAGACCCTGTTCTGTTTTGTAATTCAGTTCATGTGTAGCCAAGATTACATTCCGTGTATTAGTGACAACTTATGATGTTTTATATTCTGTGTGAGTTATTTCACTTAGAATCATCGTACCTGAATCCACTCATTATGTCACGACGGGCCAGATGACATAGATTTCATTGGTGAGTGATATTCCATTCTACGTACGTACCACAACTTCTTTATCCATTTTTCACTTTCTGGGATATTTAACTTGTACCGTAGACGAGGTTCTTGTAAACAGAGCCGTTTGAAACTTTGGGGTGGCTGTGTGTTTTTGATTTTAATTTCCCTAAACTATAGGACCATAAGTGGAAGTGCCGTAGGCTCCGTTGCTTTGTTTTTTAGGTGTTTCAGGAAACACCATACACTTCTCCAGAGTGGCTGTTGGCAATTTACATCCCACCCATCAGCATAACAAGGCTCCCTGTTCTCCATGGCCTGTGCTGCATTTCTGGATTTTACACATTTTTCAGATGGCCCTTTTGACCGGTGGGCAGTGAGACTTCACTATAGTGCAGATTTCTTTAACATGCTTGCTTGGTTGGCCAAAAAGGGCGTATGCGTTTTTTCCTGAATATATTCAGGAAAAAACGCATACGCCCTTTTTGGCCAAGTGCATCATTGTCGACGTTCTGCCTCTTTTCCTATGCTTTAAATGCAATTCCAGTCTACCCCCTGAAATCGTTTTCCTGCAATTCTGCCCCGCTTTCAAGTCCTCTTCGCAGCCTTCCTTCAATATATTTTCGGACGATAGCTGTCATTTATAACTCTGCAGGTTTGTGAATTACAGTGCCCCTGAGCTCCTTTCTTCAGATCGCTTTCTTGAGAGCTGGCCGCAAATCCGCAGGATTGCTTCAGGCCCTAATCTGGTTCCTGCACGGCCTGCTGAGCCTTTGGTTAATTCCTCTTCCTGGTTGGAAATGAGCGTTAAATTTTCCTGTGCAGACACCTACAGCTAGTCTCTCATTGGTTCTCCCTATTCCTGTTCATCTTGCGCAGAAATTGCAAACTGTGCCAAACAGGAGTTTAAAGGCAATGACTCTCCAAGTGGGGAGAGTGTTAGTAAAGGGTCTGGAATTGTGAACCCGAGTAAAAGGGGACAAAAACTGAGATGCATCTGAAAACGTTTCCCGGTCAAATGGTGCACCATACTGTGGGTTTCCCATGCATTCTTTAGCTGAAGGAAGAATCACTTAAACCAGGAGAGTTGGGACCCATGGAATGGGTACCATGCAATATGACTTCAAATGGTCTGCATTTGCTCATCGAACCTCACCAATGCTATCAGCCCGAAGTGTCCAGGCTTATGTCTCACGCAGCTCTGGGTTTAGATGTGGTAAATCCAGGTTGCATCACAAGCCCTGAATGAATTATTTAAGAATTGCTCTCTATTTCACTGTCATTGTGTTTTGTATTTGAAAATTATTTTTATAATGGGATTTATCGGATTTTCACTGCTGCGTTTATGCTGCTGTACACACGCTTGATTCTCTTAAGGAGACATATTAATCCATGGGTTTTAAGTTTCTTACTAGTCAGGTATATTCCTAGGCGTTGAATATGGGGTGTTGAGTCCATTTCGTTGAGCAAGGAGTAGGTCTTGTCTGTTACATATTTGGATTATGGAATGGTATCTGTGCTAATTTCTATCTCTGGTTTTATGCAGCACCCCAACTCACCTTTCCCCATAAGCAAGCATAAGTTGGTTTTCTACATTTAAGTACCTGTTCTGTTTTGTAATTCAGTTCATGTGTAGCCAAGTTTTCATTCCGTGTATTAGTGATATCTTATGATGTTTCTTTTTCTCTGTGACTTATTTCACGTAGAATCATCATACCTGAATCCACTCATTATGCCGCAACGGGTCTGATGACATAGATTTTATTGCTGAGTGATATTCCATTGTACGTACGTACCTCAACTTCTTTATCCATTTTTCGCTTTCTCGGATATTTACCTCGTACCTTAGATGAGGTTCTACTAAACAGAGCCGTCCCAAACTTTGGGGTGGCTGTGTGTTTTTGATTTTAATGTCCCTAAGCTATAGGACCATAAGTGGAAATGCCATAGGCTGTGTTGCTTTGTTTCCTTCGTGTTTCAGGAAAAACCATACACTTCTCCAGAGTGGCTGTTGGCAATTTTCATCCCGCCCATCAGCATAACAAGACTCCCTGTTCTCCATGGCCTAGCCTGTCTTTCTGGATTTTGCACTTTTTTCAGATGGCCCTGTTGACCGGGGGGCAGTGAGACTTCCCTTGTAGTGGAGATTTCCTTGACACGCTTGCTTGGTTGGCCAAATAGGGCGTATGCTTTTTTCTGAATATATTCAGGAAAAAACGCATACGCCCTTTTTGGCCAAGTGCATCATTGTCGACATTCTGCCTCTTTTCCTATGGTTTAAGTGCAATTCCAGTCTACCCCCTGAAATCGTATTCCTGAAATTCTGCCCCTATTTCAAGTCCTCTTCGCAGACATACTTCAATATATTTTTGGACGATAGCTGTCATTCATAACTCTGCAGGTTTGTGAATTACAGTGCCCCTGAGCTCATTTCTTCAACTCGTTTTCTTGTGAGCTGGCAGCAAAACCGCAGGATTGCTTTAGGCCCTAATCTCTTTCTGGCAGGGCACGCTGAGCCATTGTTTAATTCCTCTTCCTGGTGGGAAATGGGCGTTACATTTGCCCGTGCAGACACCTACAGCTAGTCTCTCATTGGTTCTCCCTATTCCTGTTCACCTTGCGCAGAAATTGCAAACTGTGCCAAACAGGAGCTTAAAGGCACTGACTCTCCAAGTGGGGAGAGGGTTAGTAAAGCGTCTGGAATGGTGAACCCGAGTACCAGGGGACGAAAACTGAGATGCATTTGAAAACGTTTCCTAATCACATGGTGGACCATACTCTGGGTTTCCCATGCATGTTTTAGCTGAAGGAAGAATCCCTTAAACCTGGAGAGTTGGGACCCTTGGAATGGGTACCATGCAGTATGACTTCAAAGGGTCTGCATTTGCTCACTGAACCTCACCAATGCTATCAGCCCGAAGTGCCCAACCTTATGTCTCACTCAGCTCTGGGTGTAGATGTGGTAAATCCAGGTTGCATCACAAACCCTGAATGAATTATTTAAGAATTGCTCTCTATTTCACTGTCCTTGTGTTTTGCTTTTGTAATATATTTTGATAATGGGATTTATCGGATTCTCTCTGCTGCATTCATGCCGCTGTACACACGCTTCATTCTCTTACGGAGACATATGAATCCATGGGTTTGAAGATTCTTACTAGTCAGGTGTATTCCTAGGCGTTGAATATGGGGTGTTTAGTCCATTTCGTTGAGCAAGGGGTAGGTCTTGACTATTACATATTTGGCTTATGAAAAGGTATCTGTGCTAATTTCTATCTCTGGTTTTATGCAGCACCCCAACTCACCTTTCCCCTTAAGCAAGCATAAGTTGGTTTTCTAAATTTGAGGCCCTGTTCTGTTTTGTAATTCAGTTCATGTGTAGCCTAGTTTATATTCCGTGTATTAGTGATATCTTATGATGTTTCATTTTCTGTGTGACTTATTTCACTTAGAATCATGGTACCTGAATCCACTCGTTATGCCGCGACGGGCCTGATGACATAGATTTCATTGCTCAGTGATATTCCATTGTACGTACGTACCACAACTTCTTTATCCATTTTTCACATTCTGGGATATTTAACTTGTACCGTAGATGAGGTTCTTGTAAACAGAGCTGACCGAAACTTTGGGGTGGCTGTGTGTTTTTGATTTTAATTTACCTAAGCTATAGGACCATAAGTGGAAGTGCCGTAGGCTCCGTTGCTTTGTTTTTTAGGTGTTCCAGGAAACACCATACACTTCTCCAGAGTGGCTCTTGGCAATTTACATCCCGCCCATCAGCATAACAAGGCTCCCGGTTCTCCATGCCCTGTGCTGCCTTTCTGGATTTTACACTTTTTTCAGATGGCCCTTTTGACAGGGGGGCAGTGAGACTTCATTGGAGTGCAGATTTCTTTAACATGCTTGCTTGGTTGGCCAAAAAGGGCGTATGCGTTTTTTCCTGAATATATTCAGAAAAAACGCATATGCGCTTTTTGGCCAAGAGCATCATTGTCGACGTTCTGCCTCTTTTCCTATGCTTTAAATGCAATTCCCGTCTACCCCCTGAAATCGTTTTCCTGCAATTCTGCCCCGCTTACAAGTTCTCTTCGCAGCCTTCCTTCAATATATTTTTGGACGATAGCTGTCATTTATAACTCTGCAGGTTTGTGAGTTACAGTGTCCCTGAGCTCCTTTCTTCAACTCGCTATCTTGTGAGCTGGCCGCAAACCTGCTGGATTGCTTCAGGCCCTAATCTGGTTCCGGCAGGGCATGCTGAGCCTTTGGTTAATTCCTCTTCCTGGTGGGGAATGAGCGTTAAATTTGCCCGTGCCGACACCTACAGCTAATCTCTCATTGGTTCTCGCTCTTCCTGTTCTTCTTGAGCAGAAATTGCAAACTGTGCCCAACAGGAGGTTAAAGGCACTGACTCTCCAAGTAGGGAGAGTGTTAGTAAAGGGTCTGGAATTGTGAACCCGAGTAAAAGGGGACGAAAACTGCAATGCATTTGAAAACGTTTCCCAGTCACACGGTGCACCATACTGTGGGTTTCCCATGCATGTATTAGCTGAAGGAAGAACCCCTTAAACCTGGAGAGTTGGGACCCATGGAATGCGTACCATGCAGTATGCCTTCAAAGGGTCTGCATTTGTTCATCGAACCTCACCAATGCTATCAGCCCGAAGTCCCCAACCTTATGTCTCACTCAGCTCTGGATGTAGATGTGGTAAATCCAGGTTGCATCACAATCCCTGAATGAATTATTTAAGAATTGCTCCCTATTTCACTGTCCTTGTGTTTTGTTTTTGTAATTCATTTTGATAATGGGATTTATCGGATTTTCTCTGCTGCATTCATGCCGCTGTACACACGCTTCATTCTCTTATGGAGACATATAAATCCATGGGTTTGAAGATTCTTACTAGTCAGGTGTATTCCTAGGCGTTGAATATGGCGTGTTTTGTCCATTTCGTTGAGCAAGGGGTAGGTCTTGACTATTATATATTTGACGAATGGAATGGTATCTGTGCTAATTTCTATCTCTGGTTTTATGCAGCACCCCAACTCACCTTTCCCCTTAAGCAAGCATAAGTTGGTTTTCTAAATTTGAGGCCCTGTTCTGTTTTGTAATTCAGTTCATGTGTAGCCAAGTATACATTCCGTGTATTAGTGATATCTTATGATGTTTCATTTTCTGTGTGACTTATTTCAGTTAGAATCATGGTACCTGAATCCACTCATTATGCCGCGACGGGCCTGATGACATAGATTTCATTGCTGAGTGATATTCCATTGTACGTACGTACCACATCTTCTTTATCAATTTTTCACATTCTGGGGTATTTAACTTGTACCGTAGACGAGGTTCTTGTAAACAGAGCCGTCCGAAACTTTGGGGTGGCTGTGAGTTTTTGATTTTAATTTCCCTAAGCTATAGGACCATAAGTGGAATTGCCGTAGGCTCCGTTGCTTTGTTTTTTAGGTGTTCCAGGAAATACCATACACTTCTCCAGAGTGGCTGTTAGTAATTTACATCCCGCCCATCAGCATAACAAGGCTCCCTGTTCTCCATGGCCTGTGCTGCCTTTCTGGATTTTACACTTTTTTCAGATGGCCGTTTTGACCGGGGGGCAGTGAGACTTCATTGTAGTGCAGATTTCTTTAAAATGCTTGCTTGGTTGGCCAAAAAGTGCGTATGCGTTTTTTCCTGAATATATTCAGGAAAAAACGCATATGCCCTTTTTGGCCAAGAGCATCATTGTCGACGTTCTGCCTCTTTTCCTATGCTTTAAATGCAATTCCCGTCTACCCCCTGAAATCATTTTCCTGCAATTCTGCCCCGCTTACAAGTTCTCTTCGCAGCCTTCCTTCAGTATATTTTTGGACGATAGCTGTCATTTATAACTCTGCAGGTTTGTGAGTTACAGTGTCCCTGAGCTCCTTTCTTCAACTCGCTATCTTGTGAGCTGGTCGCAAATCCGCAGGATTGCTTCAGGCCCTAATCTGCTTCCAGCACGGCATGTTGAGCCTTAGGTTATTTCCTCTTTCTGGCGGGAAATGAGCGTTAAATTTGCCCGTGCAGACACCTACAGCTAGTCTCTCATTGGTTCTCCCTATTCCTGTTCATCTTGCGCAGAAATTGCAAACTGTGCCAAACAGGAGGTTAAAGGCACTGACTCTATAAGTGGGGAGAGTGTTAGTAAAGGGTCTGGAATTGTGAACCCGAGTAAAAGAGGACAAAAACTGAGATGCATTTGAAAACGTTTCCCAGTCACACAGTGCACCATACTGTGGGTTTTCCATGCATGCTTTAGCTGAAGGAAGTATCGCTTAAACCTGGAGAGTTGGGACCCATGGAATGGGTACCATGCAGTATGACTTCAAATGGTCTGCATTTGCTCATCGAACCTCACCAATGCTATCAGCCCGAAGTGTCCAACCTTATGTCTCACACAGCTCTGGGTGTAGATGAGGTAAATCCAGGTTGCATCACAAGCCCTGAATAAATTATTTAAGAATTGCTCTCTATTTCACTGTCATTGTGTTTTGTTTTTGTAATTCATTTTGATAATGGGATTTATCGGATTTTCTCTGCTGCCTTCATGCAGCTGTACACACGCTTGATTCTCTTATGGAGACATATAAATCCATGGGTTTGAAAATTCTTTCTAGTCAGGTGTATTCCTAGGTGTTGAATATAAGGTGTGTAGCCCATTTCGTTGAGCAAGGGGTAGGTCTTGACTGTTACATATTTCACGTATGGAATGGTATCTGTGCTAATTTCTATCTCTGGTTTTATGCAGCACCCCAACTCACCTTTCCCCTTAAGCAAACATAAGTTGGTTTTCTAAATTTGAGACCCTGTTCTGTTTTGTAATTCAGTTCATGTGTAGCCAAGATTACATTCGGTGTATTAGTGATATCTTATGATGTTTCATTTTCTGTGTGAGTTATTTCACTTAGAATCACCGTACCTGAATCCACTCATTATGCCACGACGGGCCAGATGACATAGATTTCATTGGTGAGTGATATTCCATTGTACGTACGTACCACAACTTCTTTATCCATTTTTCGCTTTCTGGGATATTTAACTTGTACCGTAGATGAGGTTCTTGTAAACAGAGCCGTCTGAAACTTTGGGTGGCTGTGTGTTTTTGATTTTAATTTCCCTAAGCTATAGGACCATAAGTGGAAGTGCCGTAGGCTCCGTTGCTTTGTTTTTTAGGTGTTTCAGGAAACACCATACACTTCTCCAGAGTGGCTCTTGGCAATTTACATCCCACCCATCAGCATAACAAGGCTCCCTGTTCTCCATGGCCTGTGCTTCATTTCTGGATTTTGCACTTTTTTCAGATGGCCCTTTTGACCGGGGGGCAGTGAGACTTCATTGTAGTGCAGATTTCTTTAATATGCTTGCTTGGTTGGCCAAAAAGGGCCTATGCGTTTTTTCCTGAATATATTCAGGAAAAAACGCATACGCCCTTTTTGGCCAAGTGCATCATTGTCGACGTTCTGCCTTTTTTCCTATGCTTTAAATGCAATTCTAGTCTACCCCCTGAAATCGTTTTCCTGCAATTCTGCCCCCCTTTCAAGTCCTCTTCGCAGACTTCCTTCAATATATTTTTGGACGATAGCTGTCATTTATAACTCTGCAGATTTGTGAAGTACAGTGTCCCTGAGCTCCTTTCTTCAAATCGCTTTCTTGTGAGCTGACCGCAAACCAGCAGGATTGCTTCAGGCCCTAATCTGGTTCCGGCACGGCATGCTGAGCCTTTGGTTACTTCCTCTTCCTGGTTGGAAATGAGCATTAAATTTGCCCGTGCAGACACCTACAGCTAGTCTCTCATTGGTTCTCCCTATTCCTGTTCATCTTGCGCAGAAATTGCAAACTGTGACAAACAGGAGGTTAAAGGCACTGACTCTCCAAGTGGGGAGAGTGTTAGTAAAGGGTCTGGAATTGTGAACCCGAGTAAAAGGGGACAAAATCTGAGATGCATTTGAAAATGTTTCCCGGTCACACGGTGCACCATACTGTGGGTTTCCCATGCATGCTTTAGCTGAAGGAAGAATCGCTTAAACCTGTAGAGTTGGGACCCATGGAATGGGTACCATGCAGTATGACTTCAAATGGTCTGCATTTACTCATCGAACCTCACCAATGCTATCAGCCCGAAGTGTCCAACCTTATGTCTCACTCAGCTCTGGGTTCAGATGAGGTAAATCCAGGTTGCATCACAAGCCCTGAATGAATTATTTAAGAATTGCTCTCTATTTCACTGTCATTGTGTTTTGTTTTTGTAATTCATTTTGATAATAAGATTTATCGGATTTTCTCTGCTGCCTTCATGCAGCTGTACACACGCTTGATTCTCTTATGGAGACATATAAATCCATGGGTTTGAAGATTCTTACTAGTCAGGTGTATTCCTAGGCGTTGAATAGAGGGTGTTTAGCCCATTTCGTTGAGCAAGTGGTAGGTCTTGACTATTACATATTTGACGTATGGAATGGTATCTGTGCTAACTTCTATCTCTGGTTTTATGCAGCACCCCATCTCACCTTTCCCCTTAAGCAAACATAAGTTGGTTTTCTAAATTTGAGACCCTGTTCTGTTTTGTAATTCAGTTCATGTGTAGCCAAGATTACATTCCGTGTATTAGTGATATCTTATGATGTTTCATTTTCTGTGTGACTTATTACACTTAGAATCATCGTACCTGAATCCACTCATTATGCCACGACGGGCCAGATGACATAGATTTCATTGGTGAGTGATATTCCATTGTACGTACGTACCACAACTTCTTTATCCATTTTTCGCTTTCTGGGATATTTTACTTGTACCGTAGAAGATGTTCTTGTAAACAGCCGTCTGAAACTTTGGGGCGGCTGTGTTTTTGATTTTAATTTCCCTAAGCTATAGGACCATAAGTGGAAGTGCCGTAGGCTCCGTTGCTTTGTTTTTTAGGTGTTTCAGGAAACACCATACACTTCTCCAGAGTGGCTGTTGGCAATTTACATCCCGTAAATCAATATTATAAGGCTCCCTGTTCTCCATGGCCTGTCCTGTCTTTCTGGATTTTACACTTTTTTCAGATGGCCCTTTTGACTGGGGCGCAGTGAGACTTCATTGTAGTGCAGATTTCCTGTACACTCTTGCTTGGTTGGCCAAAAAGTGCGTATGCCTTTTTTCCTGAATATATTAAGGAAAAAACGCTTACGCCCATTTTGGCCAAGTGCATCATTGTCAACATTCTGTCTCCTTTCCTGTGCTTTAAGTGCAATTCCAGTCTACCCCCTGAAATCGTTTTCCTGGAATTCTGCCCCGCTTTCTAGTCCTCTTCGCAGACTTACTTCAATATATTTTTGGACGATAGCTGTCATTCATAACTCTGCAGGTTTGTGAATTACAGTGCCCCTGAGCTCCTTTCTTCAACTCGCATTCTTCTGAGCTGGCCGCAAAACCGCAGGATTGCTTCAGTCCCTAATTTGTTTCCGGCAGGGCACGCTGAGCCTTTGATTGATTCCTCTTCCTGGTGGGCAGTGAGCGATACATTTGCCCGTACAGACTCCTACAGCTAGTCTCTCATTGGTTCTCCCTATTCCTGTTCATCTTGCGCAGAAATTGCAAACTGTGCCAAAGAGGAGGTTAAAGGCACTGACTCTCCGAGTGGGGAGAGTGTTAGTGAAAGATCTGGAATGGTGAACCCGAGTACCAGGGGACAAAAACTGAGATGCATTTGAAAACATTTCCCAATCACCCAGTGTACCATAGTCTGGGTTTCCCATGCGTGTTTTAGCTGAAGGAAGAATTTCTTAAACCTAGAGAGTTGGGACGCTTGGAATGGGTACCAAGCAGTATGACTTCAAAGGGTCTGCATTTGCTAACCGAACCTCACCAATGCTATCAGCCAGAAGTGTCGAAACTTATGTCTCACCGAGCTCTGTGTGTAGATGTGGTAAATCCAGGTTGCATCACAAGCTCTGAATGAATTATTTAAGAATTGCTCTCTATTTCACTGTCATTGTATTTTGTTTTTGAAATTTTTTTTATAACGGGATTTATCGGATTTTCATTGCTGCGTTTAGGCCGCTGTACACACGCTTGATTCTCTTACGGAGACATATAAATCTATGGGTTTTAACATTCTTACTAATCACGTATATTCTTAAGGGTAGAATATGTGGTGTTGAGCCCATTTCGTTGAGCAAGAAGTAGGTCTTGTCTCTTACATATTTGGCTTAAGGAACGGTATCTGTGCTAATTAAAATCTCTGATTTTATGCAGCACCACAACTCACCTTTCCACATAAGCAAGCATAAGTTGGTTTTCTAAATTTGAGACCCTGTTCTGTTTTGTAGTTCAGTTCATCTCTAGCCGAGTTTACATTCCGTGTATTAGTGATACCTTATGATGTTTCTTTTTCTGTGAGACTTATTTCACGTAGAATCATCGTACCTGAATCCACTCATTATGCTGCTACGGGCCTGATGACATAGATTTCATTGATGAGTGATATTACATTGTACGTACGTACCACAACTTCTTAATCCATTTTTCGCTTTCTGGGATATTTAACTTGTACCGTAGATGAGGTTTTTGTAAACAGAGCCATCCCAAATTTTGGGGTGGATGTGTGATTTTGATTTTAATGTCCCTAAGCTACTGGACCATAAGTGGAAGTGCCATAGGCTGTGTTGCTTTGTTTCCTACATGTTTCAGGAAACACCATACACTTCTCCAGTGTGGCTGTTGGCAATTTACATCCTGCCCATCAGCATAACAAGGCCCCATGTTCTCCATGGCCTGTCCTGCCTTTCTGGGTTTTACACTTTTTCCAGATGGCCCTGTTGACTGGGGGGCAGTGAGACTTCCCTTGTAGTGCACATTTCTTTACACGCTTGCTTAGTTGGCCAAAAATGGCGTATGCGTTTTTTCCTGAATATATTCAGGAAAAAACGCATACGCCCTTTTTGGCCAAGTGCATCATTGTCGACATTCTGCCTCTTTTCCTATGCTTTAAGTGTAATTCCAGTCTACCCCCTGAAACCGTTTTCCTGAAATTCTGCCCCTCTTTCAAGTCCGCTTCGCTGACTTACTTCAATATATTTTTGGACGATAGCTGTCATTCATAACTCTGCAGGTTTGTGAATTACAGTGCCCCTGAGCTCATTTCTTCAACTCGTTTTCTTGTGAGCTGGCAGCAAAACCGCAGGATTGCTTTAGGCCCTACTCTCTTTCTGGCAGGGCATGCTGAGCCATTGGTTAATTCCTCTTCCTGGTGGGAAATGAGCATTACATTTGCCCGTGCAGACACCTACAGCTAGTCTCTCATTGGTTCTCCCTATTCCTGTTCACCTTGCGCAGAAATTGCAAACTGTGCCAAACAGGAGCTTAAAGGCACTGACTCTCCAAGTGGGGAGAGGGTTAGTAAAGCGTCTGGAATGGTGAACCCGAGTAACAGGGGACGAAAATTGAGATGCATTTGAAAACGTTTCCCAATCACACGGTGGACCATATTATGGGTTTCCCATGCATGTTTTAGCTGAAGGAAGAATCCCTTAAACCTGGAGAGTTGGGACCCATGGAAAGGGTTCCATGCAGTATGACTTCAAAGGGTCTGCATTTGCTCACCGAACATCACCAATGCTATCAGCCCGAAGTGTCCAGCCTTATGTCTCACCCAGCTCTGGGTGTAGATGTGGTAAATCCAGGTTGCATCACAACCCTGAATGAATTATTTAAAAATTTCTCTCTATTTCACTGTCATTGTGTTGTGTTTTTGAAAATTATTTTGATAATGGGACTTATCGGGTTTTCACTGCTACCTTTATGCCGCTGTACACACGCATGTTTCTCTTACGGAGACATATAAATCCGTGGGTTTTAAGATTCTTACTAGTCAGGTATATTCCTAGGCCCTGAATATGGGGTGTTGAGTCCATTTCGTTGAGCAAGGAGTAGGTCTGGTCTATTACTTATTTGGCTTATGGAACGGTATCTGTGCTAATTTCAATCTCTGGTTTTATGTAGCACCCCAACTCACCTTTCCCCATAAGCAAGCATAAGTTGGTTTTCTAAATTTGAGACCCTGTTCTGTTTTGTAATTCAGTTCATGTGTAGCCAAGTTTACATTCCGTGCATTAGTGATATCTTATGATGTTTCTTTTTCTGTGTGACTTATTTCACGTAGAATCATCGTACCTGAATACTCTCATTATGCCGCTATGGGCCTGATGACATAGATATAATTGCTGAGTGATATTCCATTGTACGTATGTACCAGAACTTCTTTATCCATTTTTCACTTTCTGGGATATTTAACTCATACCGTAGATGAGGTTCTTGTAAACAGAGCCGTCCCAAACTTTGGGGTGGCTGTGTGTTTTTGATTTTAATTTCCCAAAGCTATAGGACCATAAGTGGAAGTGCCATAGGCTGTGTTGCTTTGTTTCCTATGTGTTTCAGGAAACACCATACACTTCTCCAGAGTGGCTGTTGGCAATTTACATCCCGTAAATCAATATTATAAGGCTCCCTGTTCTCCATGGCCTGTCCTGTCTTTCTGGATTTTACACTTTTTTCAGATGACCCTTTTGACTGGGGCGCAGTGAGACTTCATTGTAGTGCAGATTTCCTGTACACGCTTGCTGTGTTGGCCAAAAAGTGCGTATGCGTTTTTTCCTGAATATATTAAGGAAAAAACGCTTACGCCCATTTTGGCCAAGTGCATCATTGTCAACATTCTGTCTCTTTTCCTGTGCTTTAAGTGCAATTCCAGTCTACCCCCTGAAATCGTTTTCCTGGAATTCTGCCCTGCTTTCTAGTCCTCTTCGCAGACTTACTTCAATATATTTTTGGACGATAGCTGTCATTCATAACTCTGCAGGTTTGTGAATTACAGTGCCCCTGAGCTCCTTTCTTCAACTCGCATTCTTCTGAGCTGGCTGCAAAACCGCAGGATTGCTTCAGTCCCTAATCTGTTTCCGGCAGGGCACGCTGAGCCTTTGATTAATTCCTCTTCCTGGTGGGCAGCGAGCGATACATTTGCCCGTACAGACTCCTACAGCTAGTCTCTCATTGGTTCTCCCTATTCCTGTTCATCTTGCGCAGAAATTGCAAACTGTGCCAAACAGGAGGTTAAAGGCACTGACTCTCCGAGTGGGGAGAGTGTTAGTGAAGGGTCTGGAATGGTGAACCCGAGTACCAGGGGACAAAAACTGAGATGCATTTGAAAACATTTCCCAATCACCCAGTGTACCATAGTCTGGGTTTCCCATGCGTGTTTTAGCTGAAGGAAGAATCACTTAAACCTGGAGAGTTGGGACCCATGGAATGGGTACCATGCAGTGTGACTTCAATTGGTCTGCATTTGCTCATCGAACCTCACCAATGCTATCAGCCTGAAGTGTCCAACCTTATGTCTCTATCAGCTCTGGGTTTAGATGAGGTAAATCCAGGTTGCATCACAAGCCCTGAATGAATTATTTAAGAATTGATCTCTATTTCACTGTCATTGTGTTTTGTTTTTGTAATTCATTTTGATAATAGGATTTATTGGATTTTCTCTGCTGCCTTCATGCAGCTGTACACACGCTTGATTCTCTTATGGAGACTTATAAATCCATGGGTTTGAAGATTCTTACTAGTCAGGTGTATTCCTAGGCGTTGAATATAGGGTGTTTAGCCCATTTCGTTGAGCAAGGGGTAGGTCTTGACTATTACATATCTGACGTATGGAATGGTATCTGTGC